>NC_081249.1:178767289-179095289 GCF_030490865.1 Poecile atricapillus | reverse complement strand
CCAGAGAGGGACCGCGGGACGGGGACAGAGGCAGGGAGACGGGCAGGGAGGAGGCAGCGGGGTCTGGGCTAAAGCGATCCGCAGAAAGCCGGGGGATGGCAGAGGAGAGGAGAGCAGGAGGAGGAGGAGGAGGAGGAGGAGGAGGAGGAGGAGGAGGAAGTCGGGGCTGAGCCGCTTCCTGTAGGCAGCGGGATGAGCGCAGACAAAGCTGGGTGGGGACTCGCCGCTCGGGGCTGCTGCTGACCACCCTCCTCCTCCTCCTCCTCCTCCAGCGGCCGCATCCCTCCTGCCCTCCCTCCTCCATCCCTGCCTCCATCCTTCCCTCCATCCATCCATCCATCCATCCTTCCATCCCAGCGTCCGTCCGTCCGTCCATCCCTCTGTCCGCCCCGCGGGGACCGGGGCATCGCCGCCCGCTTCCAGGTACGGCCGGGCCCGGGGGGGAGCGGGGGGAGCACTGGGAGCACTGGGATCACTGGGAATACCGGGATCACTGGGATCACTGGGAGCACTGGGAGCACTGGGAGCACCAGGATCACCAGGACCACTGGGATCACCGGGATCACCGGGATCACCGGGATCACTGGGAGCATTGGGATCACTGGGATCAGCGGGATCACTGGAATCACCGGGATCACCGGGATCACCGGAATCACTGGGAGCGCTGGGATCACCGGGATCACTGGGATCACTGAGATCACCGGGATCACCGGGAGCACTGGGAGCACCGGGATCACTGGGATCACCGGGATCACCGGCTCTGACCGCCCGGTCCGCACTGGCGCAGCCGGGGCTGGGCAGGGCGCTCCCACCCCCGCTGGCACTGACCCCCGTGGGGACCGAGCCGCTCCGAAATGGGCAGAAAATCCCCCCAAATCCCGCAATCCCCGCATCCCCCGACCCCCCCGGGACCCCCCCGGGACCCCACCGGGACCCCACGGTCTCGGGGGGCGATGGGGTCGCAGCCGCCGGGGGCTGGAGCCGGGAAGGTGCCTTGAGCAGGGAGCTCAGCTCCCGACAAAGGTTGGATTTAGAGGGTTTGATCCTCCTTAATCAGCTGATTTCCCATCACAGGCGAGGCTTTCTCCCCTGGTGAATGAGACGTAGTGTTCTTTCTTTTCTTTCTTTCTTTCCCGATTTTTTTTTATTTTTTATTATTTTGTTGGTAATCACGGGAAGGAAGGAACGGGGAGACTTTTCCCAACCCCAAATCCCTGCAGCAGCCTCAGCTGGGATCAGCCCCAGCCTGGCTCGGAGGGATTTGGGGATGATGTCCATGCAGCTCCATCCTGCCATCCTTACACTGTCCCTCTGCCAGCATTTCTATCAAAATCCCCATTTTTCCCCAGCAGTGCTTTGGGTGAAGGATTCCCGGGAAAATCACCGGGAAGATCAAGGAAAACTGGTCCAGGGCTCGCTTGTCCCAGTGGGAGGGGGAAATTCACCAAAAAACTGTCAGGGGGAAGATTTGGAATGGATATTGGGAGGAAATTCCTGGCTGGGAGGGTGGGGAGGCCCTGGCACAGATTTCCCAGAGAAGCTGTGGCTTCTCCAAATCCCTGGAATTGTTCCAGGCCAGGTTGGAGCAGTCTGGGATAGTGGAAGGTGTGGATGGCAGGGATTGGGATGGGATTTAAGGACCCTCCCAGTCCTCATCAGCGATTCCACGATTCTCACCTCCTCGGTGGAAAATGATTTATATTTAAGGAGAATCCTGCCGCACAGCGATATCACCTCATTAATCAATTCCTAATGAGCTGCTAATGAACTTAGAGCACGGGCAGCGGCTCGGAGCAGCCGCGATCTGCCGCTGGCTTCTTTCTTTCCCTATTTCCCTCCCGGATTGCATCTCCTGGCTCCTGGAGAAGGGGCTGGGGCCGTGTGGATGGGTGGCACCAGCCCATCCCCTGGCAGCAGGCACTGAGGATTTTTCCTTATAACTGGATTTCCCTGGATGCAACTGGAGCATGCGATTTTAATCCTCTTTCCAACCATATGGCCGCTGGCTGGATTGAAATATGACTCAATTAATTATTGCCAGGAAAGCCCTGGGGCCAAGCCTTTCTCTGGGAGGAGGTTTGGAGGTGCTCCCGGGGCTCCAGCGGGGCTTTTCCCACCCTGTGCTGTGGGATTCAGGGATGAGGCTCAGCTCCATCCCACCCCAGCTCCTGTGTTGGCCCTACAAGGTCCAGCTGCTCCTTGGGGCAGCTTTTGGGGCTTTTTTAGGCGTTTCCAGCCTTGGAGGAGGAGGCAGGGATGCTGCTTGATGTAACGTGCTGCTCACCTGGAGCACGAGTCTGGCAGCCTCAGCCCCAAAATGGGATATTCATGGCTTGGGAGAGCTCACACAGCCCCAAAATGGGATATTCATGGCTTGGGAGAGAACCTGTGCTCCTCACACAGCCCCAGAATGGGATATTCCCAGCTTGGGAGAGCTCACACAGCCCCAAAATGGGATTCTCAAGATCAGGAGTGGACAATTCCAGAGGGATTCCCGTGGATTGATGGCTGTGAGCTGGTGAAGAAACTCTATTTATAACTATTATATTTATAATTATTATTATTATTATTACTAATCCCCCAAGCCCTCCTGCTGCTTTGCCACCCCGTTCCAAGTGGAAAATGCAATAAAAAATGCAATTTTCCCGGGGTGGGCAGTGCCATCCCACCTGGCAGCCCCGCTGGAATTCCAGGGGCTCCCGAATCCCGGTGAGTCACCGGAGGAGAACAGCCAGGAGCTGGCTCTGCCCGTTTCCATAGTAATTAGGGCTGGAGAGACGGTGCTGGAGCCCCACGGACCCCCCGTGTCCCCAAAAAACGCTGCCAGGGGCGGTTTTCCCGCTCCATCCCAGCCGGGATGCTCCAGGCGGGATCTCCCGGGATCGGGAGCTGCTCCCTCCCCCTGGATTGCCCCGTTTTGGGCTGGGATTTGGGGACTCACCCTGGAAAAAAACATCATTTTAGGCACGAGTGGCATCAATTCTCAGTGTGACTTCTCCAAGGGTCTCATTCCTGTGCCTGGAGAGGGGTGGGAAAGCAGGGTGGGAAAATGGGATGGGGAAATGGGATGGGAAAATGGGATGGGGAAAATGGGATGGGGAAAATGGGATGGGAAAATGGGATGGGAAAATGGGATGGGGAAAATGGGATGGGGAAAATGGGATGGGAAAATGGGATGGGAAAATGGGATGGGGAAAATGGGATGGGGAAAATGGGATGGGAAAATGGGATGGGAAAATGGGATGTGTCCGTGTGTGCTCACAGCCAGCACGGGAGCAGGAGGAACCAGCTGAGGGATTAGCTTGGATTTTCAGTTTTTCGTGCTTTTCAGGCTCTTTTCTCCTTGTTGGTGGGAAGGAGGGATGGGGGCATGGGCAGCGGGAGATGGAGC
Source organism: Poecile atricapillus (assembly GCF_030490865.1). NCBI lineage: Eukaryota > Metazoa > Chordata > Aves > Passeriformes > Paridae > Poecile > Poecile atricapillus. The sequence continues at coordinate 179,091,898 of NC_081249.1, read as the reverse complement.
CCCCATTCCATGGAATAAGCTGTGGGTGCATCCTGCTCCGCTGACCACGGAATTTTTTGTTTGTCCTCTCACGGTTTTATTCCCTGCTCGCTTCCAGCCCTGCTTTCCACGCGTGTTTTTTCCTTCTGGGTGCCACATGCACCCCAAACTCACTCCCTTGGGAGCACAGGAGTGGTTTTATCCACCCAAAATCCCGGGGGGAATGTCCAGGGGGGATCTCCTGGCCCTGCTGCTCGTGGGGAAGCTCGGGATGGCTGCGGGAGCATCGGCTCCTCCACACTGGAGCTCTGAGCTGGGAAGGACAGGATCCAGCTGCCAGGAGAACACGGATTTGGCTCTGTGGAGAAGCCAGGCTTGCTCCAAACCCCATCCAGAGTGGCTGGCATGGCGCTGCTCGGGTGGGGATGGTGGATCAGGGCAGTGATTAATTAATTAATGACGCCTTTGATTAGGGATGCGCGAGGGAATCGCGGCGCTTGGCGGGCGGGGAGGCAGCTGGATCCAGCATCAGGGAATCATGGAATCGTTGTGGCTCGGGCTGGAGGGGATGGAAGAGACCATCTGGGATGGGCAGGGATGCAGCCTGGAGTCTGAAATCACTCATCTCCTGCATTTCAAGGATCAGTGGGAATAAAAATCCCTTCTGAAACAACATTGGACCAAGCCTTGAAAAACCAGCTGAGACACCCTGGATAATTCCTGGGAATCAGCTGCACCAGGACCTGCTTATCCTCCCAAACACAATTCATTTTCACCTTATCTCGTCCTTCCCTGGCTTCTCACTCAGCAGTTTCCTCCCCCTGTTGTCTGTCATCATCATCCTCCTCGTTAGAACCGCGGTTAATTAGCTGATCCAAGGGAAGGGTTGGAGTTCTGTGCTGTGGGTGAGGCTCCTGTGGAGATTCCTGAGCTGCAGGTTGGTCATTCCAGGGGTGCTTCCCAATCCAGGAGCTGCTGGATAAGCTCCTTTAGCTGAGCTGATGTCTCAGTTTAACAGGTTTATCTTCCCTCTCTTGCTGTCCCCAGGGCTTTGGGGAGGAAAACTGGCTCTGTCCATCCCTGGGAACAGTTTTCCTGACTGGAAAGCTCCTGGATGGGCAGCTGCAAGAGGGATCTGTGTGAGACACCTTGGAGCTCATCAGGAATCCCTGATCCCTCCAAAGGGGAAAAAATTCCTTGGCAGAGCGTGGGATATTCCCAGTGCCAACTCCTCGGTGTTCCTGCTTTCAGCATCCTTCCTCCTGCTGCATCCTCTGTCCAGGGGAATAAATCCCAGTCCCAAAGCCTGGCTGCTTCCTCCTTTCCCTGTGCCATTTTTGGGGGTTTTTAGGCATTTCCAGCCTTGAAGGAGGAGGCAGGGTCTCTGCTTGGTTCAGTGTGCTGCTCCCTCAGAGCTCACGGGGACATCGGTGCCCTGTGCCACCCTGAGCAGCGACACAAACCCAGTCCTGGCACATTCCCAGAGTAAATCCCAGCTGAGGATCCCTCTCCTCCTGCACCTGCCTGGCCGGGAGGAGCCGGAGCTGTTCCCAAGGCTGGAGCTGTTCCCAAGGCTGGCACCTCCCAGAGAAGGGCGACACTGCCGGGCCGGGTTCCTGCGCTAATTACGGTCATTAAGGTCATTAAGGTCGGGTTTTGTGTCTCTCCTGTCGCTGCTGCTGTGCCAGGAGACTTCAGGCTTAGATCCCTGGAACTGTTTTGGTTGGAAAAACCCTGGAGAAAATTCTTCAAGTCCAACCATTCCCACCCACATCCCCAAGTGCCACATCCACGAGGCTTTTAAACCCCTCCAGGGCTGGGAGCTCCACCCTGGGCAGAGCCAGTGCCCGAAATTCCTGGGTGATTTTTGCCAATTCCCTTTTAATAATTTTAATAATTTTAGTAATTTCTCCTCCTGGTCCCTTTCCCAGGGGACAGACGTGGTGCTGAGCCCCTGCAGCCAGGGAAAAGCCACCACCCTGGTGGCTCCTGGGGCCAGGCAGTGTCTGCAGGGACGTGGAGGAGTTTTCTCCTGGATGTGTGATCCTGGATCCTGAGCTGTGTCACCAGGAGCTGGATGAAGCTCAGGAATATTTCAGCTGTTGCAGAATTCCCCCTGGGATGGCCCAGGGAGCACAGCCAGGTGTCCAACCTGTGATCCCCTTAAGGGGAATTCTGAAGGGATGCTGGAAGGATTCTTCAGGCTTGAGTTGTGTTAAAATCCCCCCTGAAGCTGTGAATTGGTGTTGCAGGAGCTGTGGGTTTGGAGGAGCCGTGTTTTGGGGTCATTTTGGGTAAGAAAGTACCGGCTGTCAGCTGATGTGAGGTGCTCAGAGTTGATTTGGTTCTTCTTTGGAGCCTTTGGATTTGGTTCCTCCTTGGAGCCTTTGGATTTGCTCTGGAGCAGGGAAGGGAGGGAAGGAGGATGAAGAAGGTGTTGAGAGTCAGGGGAAATGTCTTCACAATCCCACTGGTTCTGGGGATACCAGGACAGTGCCAGCCTGGGATGTTTGTCCTTGTTAGGGCTTTGTTCTGTCTGCAGGGAAACCTCGGGAGAAACGGGCAGGGCTTGGTCTGAGCCTCCTGAGGACAGGGAAAATTCCCAGTGCTCGGGATCCAGAGGAGGCCACAGAGCTGGGAATGTTCACCTGGAGAAGAGAAGGATCCAGGGAGAGCTCAGAGCCCCTTGCAGGGCCTGAAGGGGCTCCAGGAGAGCTGGAGAGGGACTGGGGACAAGAGATGGAGGGGCAGGACCCAGGAATGGCTCCCAGTGCCAGAGGGCAGGGATGGATGGGAGATTGGGAATTGGGAATCTCTGCTCTCACCCATCACTCAGGGCAGCTCAGAGCTGTCCCCATGGCTGTCACATGTGGGTCCCCAGGATGTCCTGCAGGAACATGGCCAGGTCTGCTCCAGGTCTTCTCCACGCTCCTTCTCCGCTGGTTCTGCAGCAGTTTGGGGTTTGTAGCTGGGCACCGACCATCAGAGCCCCCCTGAACCTTTCCTGATCAACCTCCAGGCCCGTGGCTGCTGCTGGAGCAGCTCTGATCCAGCTTCCCCACCTTGGGAAACACCAAACCTTGCCCAGGCCTGGTGGATTCCGTGGCTTTGTGTAAAACCTTGGCAAAGGGGCAGGGACACGGTGGGGACAGAGCTCCAGCGTCACCCTGGGACAGCTTTGGGTGTTGGGAAAGGCCTTGGCTTCAACTCTTGAAGTCTGCCTGTGCTGCATCCCTTGGATTTTTGCTCTCCTGGAGACGTGGTGGTGTTTGTGCAGCCCTGGCCCTGTCACCATCCCTTGCATTATTTATCAGCTGATTTCATAGAATTGCTCAGCCTCACATCCTTGCTCTGGTGCTTCCCTCACTTCCCACTTCATTCCAGTGAGGAGGGGAAACTCTCCCTCCTCCTCCTCCCTCCCTGCACACTGTGAATAAAAATGGGGAATAAAGGGAATAAAAGGATTATTTGAACGCAGAGAGCCAGGTTTAAGGAGAGGAATAAGCAGCAAATAAGGGAGGTGCTGATTATTGTTTTTTAAGCCTAAAATCTAAGCCCTGTGTAAGTGTTTCTATGAAATGATGTGAAAGTTAGGCTGACTTGGAATCCACGCTGCTCCTTCATCCTGCCTGGAGCTGAGGAGCAGCTGCTTCCAGTGACTTCACAGCTCAGGAAAAACACAGAAAGCCACTGAAAGTGAGGTTTCCCAGGAGCAGGGAAAGGTGTTTAACCCTGGGGAAAGCAGCTCGTGGTGCAAAGGCAGAAATCCAGAAGGATTAAAGCTCCGGGAGTGGACACGGCAAGGGATAAACGAAGCACATGAGGGATCCGTGCTGGGAAGGGAGGGAACCCAGCTGCCTTGTGCTGCTTAATCCAGGCTTTGCAGCCTGAAATTTTCATCCTTTGTAATTTTTTTTTCATTTTTTTTTTTTTTTGCCTTGTGAGTGTAAAAGCACCGCCCAGGCTGGCGGCTTCTGCTGCCGCCTGCGTATTCCCGGCGTGTGTCATCCCACAGCCGGCATGGTGGGAAAAGCAGGGCCCTTGACTCAGCAGGAAGCGTGGCAGGGATGCTTTGCCAGGGTTTTGGGAGAGGAAAAGGAGCCAGTTCAGGGATTTCAGGGCTCTGTAGGAAAGGTGAGGTGCTGTGAGGAGGTCAGAAAGCGGTGAGGGCGGTGGGAGGATGGAAACCATCCAAGGAATGGTGTGGGAAAAGCTCCGAGGGAGCAGCTGGGGAGGGAAAAGGCAATTTTGCTGTTTGGCAGGAGGTCAGGGGGATGTAGGAGGGTCAGGCCTGGAGCAAAGGGGAGCTCTGAGCACCCTTGAACTCGCTCCTGGCCCAGTTCTGCCACTCCAGCCGTGCCCTGCTCTCCTCTCTGCTCGGGCAGGGCCAGCTGTGCTCGGAGCTGTGCTCGGAGCCAGGGCCTATTTTAGCCTGGAAAGCAGCAGGACACAGGGGAGAGATGCAGCAGTGCTGGGGCACGGAGTGAAATTTAATTGGGATGATAATGTGGGTCAGCCCGGCGAGCGAGCTGGGAGCGGCAGCACCAACAACCTACTTCTGCCAGCCCGCCCAAATAACCCGGTTTGAGCTCTGCCAGGGCTCCAGCCCTGCCTGCATCAGCTCCTGCATCAGCTCCTGCATCCCTGCCCAAATCCCTGCCCAAATCCCTGCCTGCATCAGCTCCTGCATCAGCTCCTGCATCCCTGCCCAAATCCCTGCCTGCATCAGCTCCTGCATCAGCTCCTGCATCCCTGCCCAAATCCCTGCCCAAATCCCTGCCCAAATCCCTGCCTGCATCAGCTCCTGCATCCCTGCCTGCATCAGCTCCTGCATCCCTGCCTGCATCCCTGCCTGCATCCCTGCCCAAATCCCTGCCCAAATCCCTGCCCAAATCCCTGCCTGCATCAGCTCCTGCATCCCTGCCCAAATCCCTGCCCAAATCCCTGCCCAAATCCCTGCCCAAATCCCTGCCCAAATCCCTGCCTGCATCAGCTCCTGCATCAGCTCCTGCATCCCTGCCTGTGTCCCCACACACATCCCTGCCTGCATCAGCTCCTGCATCCCTGCCCAAATCCCTGCCTGCATCAGCTCCTGCATCAGCTCCTGCATCCCTGCCCAAATCCCTGCTCACATCCCTGTGTGCATCCCTGCCCAAATTTTATCCACTCCCTGCTCACATCCCTGCCCAGATTCCCACACCCATCCCTGTGTGAATCCCTGCCCAAATCCTGCTCACATCCCTGCCCAGATCCTCACCTGCATCCCTGCACATTCCCACACCCATCCCTGTGTGCATCCCTGCCCAAATCCTGCTCACATCCCTGCCCAGATCCTCACCTGCATCCCTGCACATTCCCACACACATCCCTGTGTGAATCCCTGCCTGCATCAGTTCCTGCATCCCTGTGTTCATCCCTGCCCAAATCCTGCTCACATCCCTGCCCAGATTTTGTCCACATCCGTGCCTGCATCAGTTCCTGCATCCCTTTTTCACATCCCTACCCTGATCCTCACCTGCATCCCTGCCTGTGCCCCTGCCCACACCTCTTTCTCCATCCTTTCCTGCATCAGTTCCTGCATCCCTGCCTGTGTCCCTGCTCACATCCCTGCCTGCATCAGCTCCTGCACCCCTTTTTCACATCACTGCCCTGATCCTCACCTCCATCCCTGCCCAGATCCCCACACATATCCCTGTGTTCATCCCTGCCCAAATCCTGCTCACATCCCTGCCCAAATTTTATCCACATCCCTGCCTGCATCAGTTCTTGCATCCCTGCCTGTGTCCCTGCTCACATCCCTGCCTGTGTCCCTGCCCACGCCTCTTTCTCCATCCCTTCCTGCATCCCTGCCTGTGTTCCTTCCTGCATCCCTGCCCTCATCCCCGTTGCTTTGGAGAGCCCCCTGTCACAGCCCCAGGCTGGGAAATGTCAGAGCCAGCACGAGCCACGTGAAATTCCTTTTCAAAGTTATTGATTGTGGAAATACAGAATGCACAGGGAAATTCCACCCCCCTTTTTTTCCTCCTTTCTTGCTTTTTTTTTTTCTCTCTTTTCCCTCTTTTTATTTCTCTTTTTCCCCCCTCATTTTAAACCGTTTTTTTCCTCTCCTTTTCATCTTTTTTTTCCCCTCAGAAACCCGCTAAGCCCTCCCCCGTTCCATGTGGCTCCTCCACCTGCACATTGGGATGGGGCCCTCAGCAGATGTCTCAGGGATGTGAAACCCAAGATAACGGGGTTTTACCCCAAAACCCACGCCTGAAACACACCAAATCCCCCAAAATTGTCACACAACTCCCATCTCCATGTGCTGCAGCCACTATTGGAGTGGCTCTGAGGGCACCAGCTCTGGATGCTGGGAAAAAAACTGGGAAAAAAATCGAATCCCTGAATGGTTTGGCTCAGAGGAGACCTTGAAATCATCCTTGCCATGGGCAGGGACAATTCCCACTATCCCAAATTGCTCCAAACCATGTCCAACCTGGCCTTCAACACTTCCAAGGATGGGAGGAAAATTAATACAGAAAAAGAAAAATATAAAAAATAAATTCCCAGCCTCGTTCCTTCCACCACAAGGATGGGAAGAGAAATTCCAGGCAGCAGCTTTGGGAATTCTGTCTGCACTCTCAGCTGGGCTGTGACCTGTTTGCTGTATTTGAAGCTTGAAATAGAGCCTTATGAGTAATGTGGTTCAGGTGCTTATCACCAATTAATTAATTCTTTTGCACCGTGGATACCTAATTAAAGCAGTCTCAGGTAATTCCTGGGGGAGGGGCTCAGATTATTGGGGCTGCTTAACGGGGTTGTTTCTGTGCTGATGTAATTTGCTGGGTGATTCCCAGAGGCTGGGAAGGGTCATTGGGCTCCCTGTGAGTGTTACTTAAAATAAAATTCTAATAAAGGTTTGATCGGGGTGAAATCATCGGGGGATGATTTCTCATCACGAGGATTTCTGCAGCCCAAGGCTTTGTAGGAGGGGTTTTGTTTTTTTTTTGTTGTGGGGGAAAAGGTGAGGCTCTAGCCAAAAAAAAAAAAAAGGGGATTTGGGATTTATTTGAGCTGAAAAATGCTTTGCAGAGAGGTGGGCCTGGCACAAACCCTGGCAAAATCCACATTTTCTGTGGATTTTCTTTTCCCATTTCCTGTGCTCACATGGAGGGTGCCCCTAAAATAGGATTTTTTTTAACCAAATCAGGGCAATGTCTTGTCCCAGTTCCTCTGGGGTGGCTTTGTCCCCACACCAGCGAGCAGAGCTTGGTAAATCACAGAATCCTTGAGGATGGAGAAGATCCCTGAGATTCTGGAGCCAAACCATTCCCCAGCCTTGAATTTGGGGTGATTTGTGTGAGGCTCAGGGCGGGTTTGTCCCTTTCCAAATCCTCTTGGGAATGTGATGCTGGGAGAATTCCATTTGCAGCTCTCCCTTCATCTTCCCTTCCAATCCTCATTTCCCATCTCCCCATCAGGATCTTGATCTTGACCATGGCCAATACTCGAGAGCAGGATGATAAAAACTGAAACCCATGGCTGGATATGTTAATTAACATGAAATAATAGCTCTTGGCTGCTTCCCTTAATTAAAGGTCAGGAGTTCAGAGCTGGATGAGCAGATGAGGAAGGAATTCCTGGCTGGGAGGGTGGGGATGCCCAATCCCTGGAAATGTTCAGTTCCAGGCTGGATGAGCAACCTGGGATAGTGGAAGATCCCTTGGAATGGGATGAGCAGTCTGGAATTCTGTGATCCATGTGCTGGAGATCCATCCATGGATTTTGGGGAATTTCTGAAGCTCCTCTCCTCCACTCCAGTCCCCCGCTGACCTCTGGGTGTTGTTTAACATTTTATTAAACCTTAAAAACCCAACCCCACCCCCAAAAAATCCCCAATTAAACCTTAAAGCATTTTCATTTTCGGTGGAGCTGGGCCCTGCTGGAGGCTCAGGGCTGGAGATGTGTGACAGGATGTGTGTCCTGCTGGGGTGTGACAGCGTGGGACAGCCCTGGCCCCTTCCCTTGTGGGTCACAGCACGAGGAGATGCCAGCCTTGCTCCCTGGTATCTGGGCACCCTCATTCCCCAAAATCTGGGCACCCTCATTCCCCAAAATCTGAGCACCCTCATTCCCCAAAATCTGGACATCCTTATTCCCCAAAATCTGGACATCCTCATTCCCCAAAATCTGGACTTCCTTATTTCTCAGGATTTGGGCATCCTCATTCCCTGGTATTTGGGCACCCTCATTCCCCAAAATCTGGACTCCATTATTCCCCAGAATTTGGACATCCTTATTCCTCATGATTTGAGCATCTTTATTTTCCAGTATCTGGGGCATCCTTATTCCCCTAAATCTGGACATCCTTATTCCTCAGGATTTGGGCATCCTCATTCCCTGTTATTTGGGCACCCTCATTCCCCAAAATCTGGACTTCCTTATCCCTCTGGATTTGGGCACCCTTATTCCCCAGAATTTGGGCATCCTTATTCCTCATGATTTGAGCATCTTTATTTGCCAGTATCTGGGGCATCCTCATTCCCCAAAATTTGGGCACCCTCATTGCCCAAAATCTGGACATCCTCATTCCCCAAAATCTGAACATCCTCATTCCCCAAAATCTGAACATCCTTATTCCCCTAAATCTGGACTTCCTTATTCCTCAGGATTTGGGCATCCTCATCCCCTGGTATTTGGGCACCCTCATTCCCCAAAATCTGGACTCCCTTATTCCCCAGAATTTGGACATCCTTATTCCTCATCATTTGGGCATCTTTATTTTCCAGTATCTGGGGCATCCTCATTCCCCAAAATTTGGGCACCCTCATTCCCCAAAATCTGGACATCCTCCTTCCCCAAAATCTGGACATCCTTATTCCCTGGTATTTGGATGTCCTTATCCTTCAGTATTTGAACATTCTTATTATTCCTCAAGATTTGGACATCCTTCTTCCCAAGTATTTGGGCATCTTTACTTCCCAAATATCTGGGAATCCGTATTTCCCTCTGTGTGGGCTTTCTTATCCCTCAGGATTTGGGCAGCCTTGAATTTCCCAATATTTGGGAATTCTTATTCCCTGGTATTTGGGCATTCTTATTTCCCAGTATCTGGTCATCTTTATTCCTCAGAATTTGGGCATTTTTATTCCCCAGGTATCTGGGAATCATTTTTTTTTTCCTCTACATGAGCATCTTTATTCCTCAGTGTTTGGGTATCCCTGAATTCCCTGGTATTTGGGTATCCCTGAATTCCCTGGTATTTGGATATTCCTAATTCCTCACTATCTGGCCATCCTTATTCCTGAGGATTTTAGCAGCCTGGAATTCCTCAGTATTTGGACATCCTTATTCCTCAATATTTGGGAAATTTTATTCCCCAAATCAGTGGGAATTCTTTTTTCCCCTCTTTATGGGCAACCTTATTCCTCAGTATTTGAGCACCTGGGAATTCCTTATTTTCCCTTTATTTGGGAATTTTTGGGCATCCTTGAATTCCCCAGTAATTTGACATTCCTCAATATTTGGCCATTCTTGTTCCCTGGTATCTGGGAATGTTATTCCTTGATATTTTGGGCATCCTTATTCCCCCAAGGTGAGGGAACACCCAGAGCCTGATCTGCTCCCAGCACTGGGATTATCCCTTGTGCTCCAACACCTTTTTTCCCAGGATTTTCCCCCAAATAACGAGCCTGGAGCAGGCTGGGGGTTTGCTCCATCACCAGCACATTCCCCAGTGGCATTCCCATGGTTCTACTCCTGGGGAATTCAAGGATGCCCCAAAATTCCCAAATAAAGGGCAAATAAGGAATTCCCAGGTGCCCAAATACTGAGGAATAAGGATACCCATAGAGAGGGGAAAAAACCCTTTTTTTTCCAAGCCTGGAGCAGCTCTGTGCTCCCTCCCTGTGCCACTGGGATGGAGAGAGCCAAAATCTTGGGATTTAGGATGTAGGAATGGTGACAGGAGGGAGCAGAGCAGATATCCCAGATCCTTCACCTGAACAATCTGGTTAAAAAAAAAAATATAAAAAAACCACAAAAACCCTAAAAAACAAAAAAAGGAAGTGGAGCTGGGTTCCTGTTTATTTCAGTTTGAGCTTTTTGGGGCTCAGGGAGGGAACAAAGAGCTGCATGTGATGCCCACGGGGCAGGGATTGCTCCAGGGAAAAGGGACAGAGCTGGAATTGGAGGCTGGAGGTGGGTGAAGGGCACATCCCCATCCCTGGCAGAGCCAATCCAGAGCTGAGCTCTTCCTTTAAACCCAAACCGGGGATGCAAACATCGGGAAGTCACCCCGGGATAATTGGGGAAGAGGAAAAAACCCCAAGCTTTGCCTTGCCTTGAGAATTCCCATCCTTGGGAACACCCAAGGCTGGGTTGGACAGGGTTTGGAACAGCCTGGGATTAGTGGGAGGTGGGATTAGTGAGGTTTAAAATCCCATTCCAAACCAAATAATTCTGGGATCAATAACTGGGGCTGAAACCCAGTCCCACCTCTCTCGTTGGATGGGATGCTGCCGGGATAACGAAGCTGTTTCCATGGAAACTGGCTCGGGTTTTTTTTCCCCCACTCTGTTGGCTTTTAATTGATTTATTTATTTATCTACCAGCACATCTCTGACCTGCAAGCTGCTTCCCAGGGATTTAAACACTGTGTTGGACATCCAGGATGAAAACATGGCTGGGAAAGGGAATAAAATCCCTGTGGAGAGGGGCTGGGAGCTGTGGCTGGAAGCAGCACTGAGGATTAAAGGGGTTTTTTTGCCCCAGAAAAGGCACAAATTGAGCTCAGACCATTTTCTCTCCTCGAGAAAGGAGTGAAACATGTGGAATTTGGGTGGATTAAGGCTCCATTCCCAGCCAGATCCGTAACTCCTGCTGGGATCAGTGAGACTATCCCATCTCCCACCCCCTGGAAAACGTGGCTCTGCTATTTTCTATTTTGCCTGTTGTATTTTTATACTTTTCTGGATAGATTTAGCAATTTTTTTCTTTTTTTTTTGTTTCTTTCAGCTGAGCCACCTATTTTTAGCCCTGGCTTTTAGCAAAAGATGCCTGGCAAAGCCATCCAGCCCCTCACAAGGGGTTCCCACGCTCCAGGATCAGTTTTATTCCCAATTATCCCCCCTGGATGCTGCATCCTGCCTGCTTTGGGGGAGGAAAAGGCAATTTTAGGGAGAGCCTGCTTGTCTCAGTGGGGATTCAGCGAGCTGGGATGGGCTCAGCTCTTGGGAAGTGCCAGGACAAGGAAAAATCCCAACATGAATGAGATTTGGGACAAATTTCTATTAAAATACCCAGCCTGGACCCAAAAAAAAAACTTTTCTGATAGAAAAAAAACCCAACCCTTTTCTGGACCAAAAAACCCCCATTTTCTGGACCAAAACAAACCCTTTTCTGGACAAAAAAAAACCAAAAAAACAACTTTTCTGGACCAAAAAAATACTCTTTTCTAGACAAAAAAACCACCCCTTTTCTGGACCAAAAAACCCCCATTTTCTGGAAAAAAAAAACAAAAAAAACAAAAAAAACAAAAAAACCAACCTTTTCTGGACCAAAAAAAACCTCCTTTTTTTGACCAAAAAACCTCCCTTTTCTGGACCAAAAAACCCCACACCTTTTCTGGACCAAAACCCCCTCTTTTCTGGACAAAAAAAAACCAAACCCAAAACCCTTTTCTGGACCAAAAAACCACCCCTTTTCTGATCAAAAAAACCCTTTTTCTGGGCCAAAAACCCCCCTTTGCTGGACCAAAAAAAAAACCCTTTTCTGGGCCAAAAACCCCCCTTTTCTGGACCAAAAAAAAAACCTTTTATGGACCAAAAAACCACACCCCTTTTCTGGACCAAAACTCCCCTTTTTGGACCAAAACCCCCCTTTTCTGGGCCAAAAAAAACCTTTTCTGAACCAAAAAACTGCCACCTTTTCTGGACCAAAAAACCACTCTTTCCTGGACCAAAAAAATTAATTTTTTTTCTGGACCAAAAAAAAAAAAACCTTTTCTGGACAAAAACCCCCACCTTTTCTGGACCAAAAAAGGCTCTTTTCTGACCAAGAAAAAAAACCTTTTCTGGACCAAAAAAACCCACATTTTCTGGACAAAAAAAAAAACCTTTTCTGGACAAAAAACCCCCACATTTCTGGACCAAAACAAACCCTTTTCTGGACAAAAAAAAACCCAAAACTTTTCTGGACCAAAAAATCCTCTTTTCTAGACAAAAAACCCACCCCTTTTCTGGACAAAAAAACCCCCATTTTCTGGAAAAAAAACCAAAAAAAACCCAAAAAACCCAACCTTTTCTGGACCAAAAAAACCCCATTTTTTTGACCAAAAAACCTCCCTTTTCTGGACCAAAAAACCCCACACCTTTTCTGGACCAAAAACCCCTCTTTTCTGGACAAAAAAAACCCCAAACCCAAAACCCTTTTCTGGACCAAAAAACCACCCCTTTTCTGATCAAAAAAACCCTTTTTCTGGGCCAACCCCCCCTTTGCTGGACCAAAAAAAAAACCTTTTTCAGGGCCAAAAAACCCCCTTTTCTGGACCAAAAAAAAAACCTTTTATGGACCAAAAAACCACACCCCTTTTCTGGACCAAAACTCCCCTTTTTGGACCAAAACCCCCCTTTTCTGGGCCAAAAAAACCCTTTTCTGAACCAAAAAAACGCCACCTTTTCTGGACCAAAAAACCACTCTTTCCTGGACCAAAAAAAATTAATTTTTTTTCTGGACAAAAAAAAAAAAAACCTTTTCTGGACAAAAACCCCCACCTTTTCTGGACCCAAAAAAGGCTCTTTTCTGACCAAGAAAAAAAACCTTTTCTGAACCAAAAAACCCCACATTTTCTGGACCAAAAAGAACCCCTTTCTGGACAAAAAACCCCTTTTCTGGACCAAAACAAACCCTTTTCTGGAAAAAAAAAAAACAACCAAACTTTTCTGGACCAAAAAATCCTCTTTTCTAGACAAAAAACCCACCCCTTTTCTGGACCAAAAAAACCCCATTTTCTGGAAAAAAAACCCCACACAACAAAAAAACCAACCTTTTCTGGACCAAAAAAAAACCTTTTCTGGACAAAAACCCCCACCTTTTCTGGACCAAAAAAGGCTCTTTTCTGACCAAGAAAAAAAACCTTTTCTGGACCAAAAAGCCCCACATTTTCTGGACCAAAAAGAACCCCTTTTCTGGACAAAAAAACCCCACATTTTCTGGACCAAAACAAACCCTTTTCTGGTCAAAAAACCACATTTTCTGAACTCAACCCCCCCTGCCTGGTAGGAACCATCCCGATCCCTGCTCTCCCCAAAATCCTGCCTGTCCCAGTGGGATTCACCCACTTTGCTGGAGCTGAGTGGAAAATGCTGCTGCATCAGGGATGGAAAATATGACTTTTTTTTTGAAAGCAAGGAGCAGAGAGGCTGCTGCTTTCACCCCAAAAAGGAGCTGGTTTTGGGGTGGGTGATGCTGCTTTATTTGTTTTATTATTTATTAAAATTTTATCTATTTAAAATTGAATTTTTAAAATTTTAAAATCATAAAGTTTGGGTTGGATCATAAAATAAATGTATAAAATCGTAAAATTGTGGGGTGGTTTGGGTTGAAAGGGATTTAAAACTCATCTTTTTCCACCCCTTGCCATGGACAGGGACACCTTCCATCATCCCAGGTGGCTCCAAGCTCCATCCAACCTGGCCTTGGGCACTTCCAGGGATGGGAAAATGCCATTTATTTTCAACATTTAGCAGAATTCCCATCTCCACCCGTGTGGACCTTGAGCTAAAACCCAGCTAAGAGAGGAGAAAGAGCTGCTGGGGGTGGTTAAGCTCCGATCCCATGGGTTTGGAGCTGGAGCTGGTGATGGATCCTGTAGCAGGCAGGAGGATTTCAGGATCCTGCAGCAGGCAGGAGGATTTCAGGATCCTGTAGAAGGCAGGAGGATTTCAGGATCCTGCAGCAGGCAGGAGGATTTCAGGATCCTGTAGCAGGCAGGAGGATTTCAGGATCCTGCACCAGGCAGGAGGATTTCAGGATCCTGCACCAGGCAGGAGGATTTCAGGATCCTGTACCAGGCAGGATTTCAGGATCCTGTACCAGGCAGGATTTCAGGATCCTGTACCAGGCAGGTTTTCAGGATCCTGTAGCAGGCAGGAGGATTTCAGGATCCTGCACCAGGCAGGAGGATTTCAGGATCCTGCAGCAGGCAGGAGGATTTCAGGATCCTGCAGCAGGCAGGAGGATTTCAGGATCCTCTCTGCTCCTCAGCCTCTCAGCTCAGCTCTGTGCAAAGCAGGCAGCAGCTGGCACTGATGAGGAGCTGCCAAACGAAGCTTAATTAGTCCTGCAAGCGGAGCTGGTGGCTCTGGGGAGTCCAGCTTGGCAGGGAGGGATGGGATGGCAGCTCAGCACCCAGAAATGCTCCTTTGGCAGGGGCTGCTTTGGGCTGGATGTGCCATTCGGTGTGGAAACGCATCCAGGGGTGCAGCTGGGTGGGATTGGCAGGGCTGGGTGTCCCTTGGCCAGGAGCAGTGGTGGCTTTTAGCTCAGAGCATCTTAAACCTCGGTCTCATCCCATCAAGCTGCTCCACATCCACATCTGTTGAAGGTTTGGGCAAAGCTGGAATGAGGAGACACAACTTCAGCAGCTTCATTCAGGGCTGTGCCTCGCTGTTTGCCTGCCTAAATCCCAATTTTTGGTGCCTGTTTGGGCTGGGTGCTGCCAGTGACAGAACAAAAATGTCACTGAGGTGACCAAAGGCTCTTCCTCCAGCAGACAGCCACAAACAAGGTGGGTTTTTGGAGCTTAGGGACCAACTTGCAAAAATCAGCAGCAAAATTTTCATGTCCAGACTTTTATTGCCAGCGTTTTTCATGGAATTCGTGGGCAGGGACACCTTCCCCTATCCCAGGGTGCTCCAAGCCCTGTCCAGCCTGGCTTTGGACACTTTTTGGCTCAGATTTTCTGGGGAACCTGTGCCAGGCTCTCAAACCCTCAGAGGGAAGAGATTTAAGCCAAGCCAAGCTGCTGGAGCATCCTCCTCTCCTTCAACCCCCAGTTCCTCTTTACTCATTTCAGCCACCCCAGAAAGGATCCTCAGATCCAGGGAGGGAAAATGCTGAGATATTTGAGCGTGGCATTTAGAAGGAAGTTGATTTTCCAGGCGTTGTGTTTCCTAGCAGGGACATCCCTCAGGGATGGGAACTTCCAGATCCAGGATTGGAGATGTGATGGATGCAGAGAGCCTGCCTGACCCCATTTGGGGAATTTGGGTGTTCCCAGGGTGGTGGAGTGATGACAACCCTTGGATTCAGGTCATTCTGTGCCAGCATGATCCCAATTAATCTCCAGCTCTCCCTCCATCAGAGCTCAGCAAAATCCCAAGAGTGAAACTGAAAACCACCCAACATTTCCTGCTCTTGCCGTTATCACAGGAGCTCGTGCTGAGCTCTGCCTGCACTGGAAGGAGTTTTATGGCATTCCCAAGGGAATTCAGGCTGTGCCTTATTTCCCTCACTCAATGGCACACGTGTGTGCCTGGATAATGGGATTCCTGCCTTGGAGCCCACAGGTTAATGAGTCCTTCCTCGTTATTTTCATGCTGATGATGTTGAACAGGGCCAGGACGTGGATATTGTCTCTTTTGGGCTGTAATTACAGCTCGGGATCCTGCCAGGTTGTTTTGGTGTTTTTCTGTTGGGTGTGGAAAGGGTTGGATTTGTTTAAAGGGGTGTAAAAAGCTGGAGAGGGGTTTTGGAGAGGACACAGGGAATGGCTTCCCACTGCCAGAGGGATGGATGGGATCTTGGGAATTGGGAATTCCTGGCTGCGAGGGTGGGGAGGGACTGGAGTGAATTTCCCAGAGAAATCCCAGGATCCCTGGAAGTGTCCAAGGCTGGAGCTTGGAGAAACCTGGGATGGGGGAAGGTGTCCCTGCCATGGGATGGGATGGGATAATGGGGTGGGATGGGATAATGGGATGGGATGGGATAATGGGATGGGATGGGATAATGGGATGGGATGGGATAATGGGATGGGATAATGGGATGGGATCAGTAGGATGGGATGGGATGGGATAATGGGGTGGGATGGGATGGGATCAGTGGGATGGGATAATGGGATGGGATAATGGGATGGGATAATGGGATGGGATGGGATCAGTGGGATGGGATGGGATGGGATGGGATAATGGGATGGGATGGGATGGGATGGGATGGGATGGGATAATGGGATGGGATGGGGTGGGATTTAAGGTACCTTCCAACCCCAACCATTCCACCTCTCTATGATAAATCCAATCCAACCAAAACAAACCCCATGGAATTTTGTTTTCCACACCTTCCCAGGGGCACAGTGAGGTCTCCTCTCTCTGGGATTTAAAAGCTGCTTTTGTGGCTGCCCCTTGGAGCAGCTCCACCGGGGCTCTTTTCCGGGGTGGGACTTTCATCAGCTCACTTTGCAGTGTCACCTGCTGCTTTTTGTTTTTTCTTTTGTTATTCGTGGTGGAGGAAACGCCCCAGGTTTCCCCCGGGGTGGAAATGCTCCAAAACCATCGCTGGCCCCAAACTGGTTCTCACTTGAAGGGTGTGGTGGCTCCTGGGGGGCTCCTCTGAGTTGCCCCAGAGGTCTCAAACTGGTGACCCCTCCCAGGAGGGTCCCACCCTTCCCTCTCCGTATTTTTGGGGCTGTTTTCCCCATTTTTGTGTCCCTGGGGATGGCTTTCCTTGCAGCAGTGTTGGATATACAGAATTATTTCAAGGATCTGGGCTCTAACAGCCCTACAGATGCTCTCAGCCGTCCTCCCTGCTCCCATGGATCCCAAACATGGAATGAATGAGGTCCCTGAAGTGATTCCCTGCCGCTGGAGCAGCTCCTTTGTATGAAAGGGCACAGCATGGAATTCTTTAGGCTGGAAAAGCCCTCTGAGATCGAGTCCTCAGCACTGCCAACCCCACCACCAACCCCTGTCCCCAAGTGCCACATCCAGACACTTCTGCAACACTTCCAGGGGTGACATTTGCTGCCTCTGTGGCACCCAAACCAGGCAGCAGCAGCAGCTTGGAACCTGCTCCAGAACCTTGGAGTCCTGGTGACCTCAGACAGAAACCTTGGAGTCCTGGTGACCTCAAACAGAAACCTTGGAGTTCTGGTGACCTCAAACAGAAACCTTGGAGTTCTGGTGACCTCAAACAGAAACCTTTGAGTTCTGGTGACTTCAAACAGAAACCTTGGAGTTCTGGTGACTTCAAACAGAAACCTTGGAGTCCTGGTGACCTCAAACAGAAACCTTGGAGTTCTGATGACCTCAAACAGAAACCTTGGAGTTCTGATGACCTCAGACAGAAACCTTTGAGTTCTGGTGACCTCAAATAGAAACCTTGGAGTTCTGATGACCTCAAACAGAAACCTTGGAGTTCTGGTGACTTCAAACAGAAACCTTTGAGTTTCTGGTGAACTCAAACCAGAAACCTTTGAGTTCTGGTGAAAGGTTGGACCTTTCCCAGCTGCTGTGCCAGAACCACGGCACATCCCAAGGCTTTGCAGGAGCAGGAGGGATGAGCCCTGCTGCTCAAACCCTTCTCCAGCCGTGAAAAAAGAGCAGGGAGAGATGAGCTAAAGCCCCAGGGAAACAACCCACGGGCTGAGCTGAACCTCCAGCGATGGCACCGAGGGGAGCAGATCCAGCCAGGAGCTCAGGCTGGCACTGGGAGCTGGGCTGGAGCGTTCTGGCAGCATTTCCCATGAGATGCTGCTTCCAGCCCAGCACCAGGGAGTTAAATCCTGGCCCTGTGCATCCTCCAGCCCTGGGCTACTTGCCCGCTGACTGAAACCTCTTCCTGTGCTGCAAAGCTCGCTGAATGCAAACAAAAACCGTCCCTGGGGGCTGGGCTTGCAGGGCACGGGGCTGGGGACACACAGAAGGAGCCTGGGGATGTCTGTGAGGGTCCCTGGTGCTGGAAATGATGGACCCATGGAGCTGACTTTTGTTTTCTGTTCTCTTTGTTTGAAGGCAGTGAAGGGCCAAGAGGAGCAAAGCTTCCCTTAGAGGCACAGATCACCGGAGAGATCGGCTTCTGGTAAAAAATAACCCCACCTTGTGCTCCCCTCCTCATCCTCAAGCCTGGCATGACTCCTCCTCCAAGCACAGGCAGCAGTGCCAGGCTGATTCTTTCTCTAAATCCATAAATCCCTCTCTCCCAGCACTCTAAACCCCCTGAGATCATCTTGAGCTGGGCATGCCCTCATCTTTTCCTTAAAACACCACAATTCCCTTATTTTAGGGATTTTTTGGGATATTTCCCAAATTTTAGGGCTCGTCCCATCACCCAGGGGTCTCGCTGTGTCCCGCTATTGCAAAATAAAATCCCATTTTGGAGCTGGCAGGCAGCTCCAGGCAGGCAGGAGCTCTGCTGGAAAACACTTGCTGCTGGAGGAGCTGGATGCTGGGATTCTGCTGCCTCTGCCAGAGCTCACTGCTGCTAGAAAGTGCCGGAAAAACATCCGGGATCCAGCCTGCAGCGGCCTTAATGAGCATCCCCCGCCTGCCTGGGGTGGAAATCTCGAGAAACAGGAAACCCCAGCATCCTGTTTAGCATCTCAATGTGCAAATTGGCAGCAGGGACACGGCCAGGGGGGGCTGAGGGACACTGGACACACACTGGGCAGCGGCAGGGGCTGGGTGATGGCCAGGGAATGAGTCTGGCACGGAAATGCCGTTCCCGGATTTTTGTGGCTGTTGGCGGGCTTTGATGGAAGAGCAAAGAGCAAAGAGCGAAGAGCAGCTCAGCTGAGATCTTGCTGGGCTCTCACAGTCCCAGTGTCACCCCAGTGTCACCCCAGTGCCACCGCAGTGCCATCCCTGCCCTGGGGACAGCAGGGAGGACACCGTGTCCCTGCCCTGGGTCATCATCTGCCATCCTCACCCCTCATTTTGACGGCTCTAACGCTCCCCATGTGCGGCCTCAGCTCATCCTCTGTGGTCCTGCAGGTCCAGTGGCTGATCCCGCTGTTTTCCTGTCCTCAGCCCATCCTCTGTGGTCCTGCAGGGCTGGGAGCATCCCAGTGGCTGATCCCGCTGTTTTCCTGTCCTCAGCCCATCCCAGTGGCTGATCCCGCTGTTTTCCTGCCCTCAGCCCATCCCAGTGGCTGATCCCGCTGTTTTCCTGCCCTCAGCCCATCCCAGTGGCTGATCCCGCTGTTTTCCTGCCCTCAGCCCTCCCGGGAGCGCTCCTGGCCTGCCCATGGCTAGCAACAACACTGCTAGCATAGCACAAGCCCGCAAGCTGGTGGAGCAGCTGAAGATGGAGGCCAACATCGACAGGATAAAGGTTGGGATGCTTTGGGAACTGCCTCTGGGAGGTGGTGGCTGCTGCCCAAAGCTCGTGGAGGGAGCTGGGATGAGGAACCAGGCGGGGTTTGTGGGGGATTCTCTTATTTTAAGTGATCCTGAGGGCTCTGGCTGAGGGCAGCGGGAGCTGGGATCGCAGAATCCGGGAATGGTTTGGGTTGGAGGAGACCTTAAAGCCCTTCTGGTTCCATCCTCCTGCCAGGGACACCTTCCACCATCCCAGGCTGCTCCAAGCCCCATCCTGGACGCTCCCAGGGGTGGGAGGCAGCTGGAAGCATCACCTGGAGCCCCGTGGGGTGGTGGGAAGGAGTGACTGTCCCCAGAACATCTCAGCTCCTTGCTAAGAGCTTAAATCCAGGGAGAGAAGCGCTCCAGGGCTGGGATGAGCTCTGGGGGCCTGGGAGCTGCTGCCATGCATTTTTGGGGCTGTTTTCCCCATTTTTGTGTCCCTGGGGATGGCTTTCCTTGCAGCAGGGTTGGATAGACAGAATTATTTCAAGGATCAGGGCTCTAACAGCCCTACAGATGCTCTCAGCCATCCTCCCTGCTCCCAGGGATCCCAAACATGGAATGAATGAGGTCCCTGAAGTGATTCCCTGCCGCTGGAGCAGCTCCTTTGCATGAAAGGGAGTATGAAAACTCCACCACGGAATGCTGCTCCATGGCGGGATAAAGAGCGAGGCTGGTGGGTGAGGGCAGGAAATTCCTGCCAAGGGATGCTAAAGTCAGTCAGGAGGGGAATGGGGGAAGGCTGGGAAGGCTGGGAATGGGAACACAGCCAGCTCAGAGCCCAGAGGTGAAGAACCAGCCCAGAACCAGCCCCAGCAGGGCCGCGCTGCTCCGTCCTCATCTCAGATCCAACATTCCCTGCCCAGGGATGCTGCCAGCCCTTCCCTGCTGGTGCCACCTCTCCAGGTGGGATGTCCCCAGCACAGCCTGGCCCTGACACGGGGCTGCTCCTTTTGCAGGTGTCCAAAGCAGCAGCAGACCTGATGGCGTACTGCGAAGCCCACGCCAAGGAGGACCCTCTATTGACCCCCGTCCCGGCCTCAGAAAACCCCTTTAGAGAGAAGAAGTTCTTCTGTGTGATCTTGTAATCCCTGGAGGAGCCTGACGGGCACTCAGGCCACCCTGAACACTGATGTAGAGTTTTTTAGGAATGGGGACGACCTGCTGGTCCGCAGAATTTAAACAAAAATAAGTTAAAAAAACACGGCCTGGAAAGCTACAGAGATGTGCATGTTTAAAGAACCTGGCCACCTTTGGGGGAATCAGATGATCTGCATTGCCAGGCAAAAGATCTGAAGTCTGTAGAGTTGCCTAGAAAGACAAAAACAAACAAACCAACAAACAAACAAACAAACAAAAAACCCCGTGTAAAGAATAAATCTGTGTCACTTTTCTGCTCACAAAATTGTTCGATTGTCCCATATTTAAAGCACCAGAGCTGTGCTGAGCAAAGTTAACTGCTAAGGATGTGTAAAAACCTTCTTGGAATGATGTTGTTGGTTTCTTTCCAAGCTAATAATTTTGATTTGTCGGATATATAGCGACAGGTTCGGTGGCTGTGCTGTTACTCAATGTTTGGTCTTGTGCTTTTTTCATTTCTGGCTGTAGCGTAGCAGGGGAGGGGTCCAGGGGACAGCGGCAGCTCCGTGTCCCCAGCAAACCCCGCTTTTTTACCATTCTCTCTATGGTTAGCTTTGGTTCTGCAAGTAAAAGTGATTCCTGTGTCGTGCTTGGTGCTTCATGGCCCTGTGATGACATTCAGTGGTAGTGCATGAGAGTTTAATTCCGTTCATCCGCTCCAGACTTTGCTTTTCTAGCGTTTGGCACCACGTGCTGGTGGAAGGAGCCGTAGGGAGGAGACAGAGGCGATTCTGAAAGCAAAGAGAGCTCCTGAGATGCCTTAGACGTGCCTGAAATACCTCCTGCCCTAGGGCAGGTGCCAGCCCGGGTGCAGGGCGAGCCAGAAATCCCAAAATCAAAGTCGACCACTTCTTTCCGGGTCTTTCCTTTCTCCTACACCTCCGTGCCTCTGCCCTCCTCGCTTGGTCCCGCTCTTTTCCCCGTTCCTGGTAGCGTTTCCTTCCCGTGGGGATGGTCTGGGATGTTGCTGGCGTGTTGTTCAGTGCTGGGATTCTGCTTTGTGGTGGAATGCTGCTTCAGGGTGGGGTACAGCCCCACGGTGGGATGCTGCTCCTCCATGGAATGCTGCTCCATGGTGGGATACAGCCCCACGGTGGGATGCTGCTCCTCCATGGAATGCTGCTCCTCCATGGGATGCTGTTCCATGGTGAGACACAGCTCCGCAATGGGATGCTGCGCCTCTATGGAATGTTGCTCCATGATGGGATACAGCTCCATGGTGGGATGTTGCTCCTCCATGGAATTTGCTCCTCCATGGACTGCTGCTCCATGGTGAGATGTTGCTCCATGGTGAGATGTTGCTCCATGGTGGGATGCTGTTCCATGGTGAGATGTTACTCCACCATGGAATGCTGCTCCACCATGGAATGCTGCTCCATGATGGGATACAGCCCCATGGTGGGATGCTGCTCCTCCATGGGATGCTGTTCCATGGTGGGATACAGCTCCACCATGGGATGCTGTCCCACCATGGGATGCTGTTCCATGGTGTGATGCTGCTCCATGGTGAGATGTTGCTCCATGGTGGGATGCTGCTCCACCATGGAATGTTGCTCCTTCACGGAATGCTGCTCCATGGTGGGATGCTGCTTCTCCATGGAATCCTGCTCCATGGTGAGATGTTGCTCCATGGTGGGATGTTGCTCCTCCATGGGATGCTGTTCCATGGTGGGATGCTGCTCCTCCATGGAATTTGCTCCTCCATGGACTGCTGCTCCATGGTGAGATGTTGCTCCATGGTGAGATGTTGCTCCATGGTGGGATGCTGGTCCACCATGGAATGTTGCTCCTCCATGGAATCCTGCTCCATGGTGAGATGTTGCTCCTCCATGGGATGCTGTTCCATGGTGGGATGCTGCTTCTCCATGGGATGTTGCTCCGTGGTGGGATGCTCTTCCATGGTGAGATGTTACTCCACCATGGAATGCTTCCCCATGGTGGGATGCTGCTCCTCCATGGGATGCTGCTCCACCATGGAATGTTGCTCCACCATGGAATGCTGCTCCACCATGGAATGCTGCTCCATGACAGGATAGAGCTCCATGGTGGGATGTTTCTCCAAAATGGGATACTACTCCATAGAGGGATTCTGCCCCTCCATGGGATGCTGCTCCATGGTGGGATACAGCTCCATGGCAGGACCCTGCTCCTCCACGGGATGCTGTCCCACCATGGGATGCTGTCCCACCATGGGATGCTGTCCCACCACGGGATGCTGTCCCACCATGGGATGCTGTCCCACCATGGGATGCTGCTTTACGTTGGGATGTTCCTGCCCTTTCCTGCCCCCACCTCCTCTCCCATTCCCGTTCCCATTCCCGCTGTCCCCTCACCCCGTTGGGAAGGGCCAGGGGAGCAGCCCTGGGAGCCGTGGGGCTGCCCCTTCCCAGAGGTGCCTAATTCCCTGTTTACACACGGCCTGGGCTCCGTGCCAGGCTGGGGAGTTATTCCCAGGTCTGCTTCATCTTCTCCCGGCTCTCGGGGGACACACTCCACCTTTCTGGGCCCCTCCTTGGGCCCATGCTTTTTGTGGATGTGGCTTGTCTCTCCTTCCTGCTGCTAAACACCTCCTGGCTTTCCCCTGCCCATCTGTCCTCCTGGGAAACTTTGGGAATCGTCACTCTGGGAATCACAACGTGGGGATTTATGTACAAAATGTCACAAAGGGGTTTGGGGTCTGCGCTGACCCCGCTGAACCGGTTCTGAATCAGGTGTGAGCTTAAAAATTCCTGTGGATCCAGGAGGGCAAAAGTCTTTCTGTACCTTTTGGTAACTCTTTCTAGCCCGTAAAAAATAGTGCTTTTTTTGGTTTTTCTACCTTTTCATACTCTTTTTCTAGTTCTTCTACAGAGAAGGCCAGTTTTCTCACTGGACTCCAAACTTTTGGCACCTGGGAATGTTTATAAACCACGAGTAGCCTAGATGGTCCCAGCCCCCACTAATTCCCCCAATTTTGATCTTTTTACTACAGCTCCCGTAGCTTTAGGATGAGGGGTGGATGAAGTGGTTTTCTCTGCAGCTGGTTTCACTCTTGGTGTTACCAGGCAGAGATGTAAAAACCCCATCCTGAGTTTTATCTTTTCTTTTTAATCAGATTTGTTGTCACAGAGAGAGTGAAGTGCAGCCGGTCTGACCCGGGGCTCCCACCCCACCCCTTCTCAAACACCCTCACAAAAGTGGTTTGTAATAAATTTTTTTAACGACTTGCCTGTTTTACAACTCGAATTCTTAATAACTTAGACGACAAAATAAACCTGCATGAATACGGGGGAGCGGGGAGGGGGAAGATTTTCAATTAACCCAAACTACTCATGGAAGGTGTTTTACGTTGCTGGCCTTGATTTCCTGTTGGTTTTGCTGTTGCCATTGGTGTGCTGCCAGGTATTTCCCCCCAGTATTTCTATTTACACAGATCTGCCTTTGTTAGCCTGCCAAGGTTGTTTCCCCTCCCCAAAACAAAAAATCCCACCCATCCCTCCATCCCCATGCTGGATTTCCAGCCTGGTCTCAAACGACATTCCACTGCCCCCAAGGCTTTTAAAGGAAATAAAATCTGGAGTACTGGAAAAAAGGACTTTTATTGTCTGCAAAGGTTGCTGGTGGCGAGTCTGTCCATGGGTTGCCATCCTGCCAGCAGCAGGATTTTGGGGAGGGGGTGGTTGTAGGCGAAAGCCAGTCGTGGTGTAGCGCATCCCCATCCCACATGGTCTGTGTACTCGTTGGAAATAAACTTTTTGGATTTGTTTCAAGCCTTTGGAGATGCTGCTCTCTGCGTGCCGGCCCCTGGGGAGGTGGGATCGCGTCTGGGTTGTGGTTGGATGCAGTTCCCAAGGGGGTCTCACTGCCAGGGAGGGTTCAGCAGGAGTTTTGGTGCCTCTTAGGGTGGGAAGTGAAACCTCTTGGGGTTTCAGCAGCTTTTTGTTCCCACAGGACGAGGCAGGTCAGGGGAGGTCAGGGTGGGACACTGCTCCTTGCTTCAGAGACACCTAAAATTTCCAATTTTGGTGTCCATCCCTTCTCCCCTCTCTTTCCATCTTCTCCCTGACACTCAGCACAAATCCAGAGGAGGCCACGGAGCTGCTCCAAGGGCTGAGCCCCTCTGCTCTGCAGCCAGGCTGGGAGAGCTGGGAATGTTCACCTGGAGAAGGCTCCAGGGAAACCTCAGAGCCCCGTCCAGGGTCTACAGGAACCTCCTAAAGAAGGACAGATTTTAATAGGATCTGGAGAGACAGCAAAAATTGTTTTAAACTAAAAGAGGGTTGATTCAAACTCAGATATAAGGAAGAATTTTTTAATGAGGAGGGTGGGGAGGCACAGGGTGCCCAGAGCAGCTGTGGCTGTCCCTGGATCCCTGGCAGTGCCCAAGGCCAGGTTGGACAGGGCTTGGAGCAGCCTGGGACAGTGGAAGGTGTCCCTGCCATGGCAGGGGTGGCACTGGATGGGTCTTGAATCCTTTCCAACCCAAACCATTCCAGGATTTCGATTCCATTTTGTGATCTTTCCTTCTTCTACTACCGAAACACTTCCTGATCACAGGATCAAACACTGCTCCTACCAAATTCCCCACATCCTGAATTTTCCCTTCAGCTTCACAGGACCCTCAGGCTTGAGTGTTTTCCCACTGGGGAAATTTTTTTCCTGCTGGACACATTTTGAGGCTGCTTGGCCTCAGCTCATTCCTGGGGCCTGGAACAAGGTGCCACCTTGGCTTCTGAAATAAAACCACCAACCCCGAGCCCAGCATGGATCTGTGCCGACATTCCAGCTTTCCAAGCATCTTGACAAAGCAGCAAGATCAACTCCCAGCCCTTCCATCCTTACCCACGTCCATCAGAGCAGCTTCAAAGCGAAATGGTGTCTCTGGGAAGGAAGGAGCCAAGTCTCTCCTCGCCTGCCAGGCAGCTCAGCTGTTCCCTGGCTCCTCTCCAGCTCCCTTCCATCCTCACCTCCCCAGGCTTCAGCTCTGGAGCAGCAGCATCTGCCGAGCAGGAGGAGGTGTGGAGCTTCCACGGAGAGCGTGGGCGAGATGCTGCTCCCGCCGGAGTCGGGCTCTGCCCGGCTCCCTAATGAGAATAAACCCATCTGCGCTAATTGCGTTCATTAGCTCTGCAGCGGGGAGAGGAGAAGCACAGCGCATCTCCTGGCTGTGGATCTGTCCCCTGCAGGAAGGCTTGTTCCCAAATGGACTCCACCTTTTGGGAACCTCAAATCCGAGCTGGAATCCAAGGCTGGCTGTTCTGAGGGTGATGAAGGCAGCAGAGGTGTCACTGCCTCCATCCTTGTCACTCGTGGTGCTGGGGACAGTGTGTGACACTCGTGTGGCTGAGGGCACCGTGGGGATGGGCCCAAGCTGCTTTTCTCCATGCTGGAATTGTTGTGTCCTGCTCAGCTGAACGTCACCGCTGGCTCCAGAGGGACGCTTCCTCAGGAACTGCGGTGACAGGACAAGGAATAACAGGTTCAAAGAGAAAAAGTGGAAGTTTAGGTTGGATATATGGAATTCTTGGCTGGGAGAGTGGTGGCACAGGGTGCCCAGAGAAGCTGTGGCTCCTCTTGGATCCCTGGAAGTGTCCAAGGCCAGGCTGGACAGGGCTTGGAGCAGCCTGGGACAGTGGAAGTGTCCCTGCCATGGCAGGGAGTGGAACTGGTTGGGTTTTAACGTCCCTTCCCATCCAAACCATCCTGGAATTCCCAAAAAACTGAAGGAGGCTGACAGGGAACCCCTGCCCTGCTGACACCACTCCTGGAAGGCTCCCCAGTGCTCCCAGTACAGCTCCCAGTGCTCCCAGTAC
This sequence comes from Poecile atricapillus, assembly GCF_030490865.1. NCBI lineage: Eukaryota > Metazoa > Chordata > Aves > Passeriformes > Paridae > Poecile > Poecile atricapillus. The sequence continues at coordinate 179,065,650 of NC_081249.1, read as the reverse complement.
CCCACTGTACGGCTCCCAGTAAAGCTCCCAGAGCTCCCAGTACTCCCCAGTGCAGCTCAGTGCTGCCAGTGCAGCTCCCAGAACTCGTGGTATACCCGAGGACAGCTCCCAGTGCTCCCAGTACCACCAGGACAGCTCCCAGTGCTCCCAGTATAGCTCCCAGTGCTCCCAGTACCCCCCAGGACAGCTCCCAGCATCTACAGTACAGCTCCCAGTGCTCCCAGTACAACTTGGTGCTCCCAGTTTCCCCCAGGACAGCTCCCAGTACAGCTCAGTGCTCCCAGTACCCCCCAGTATAGCTCCCAGTGCTCCCCAGTACCCCCCAGTATAGCTCCCAGTACAGCTCAGTGCTCCCAGTGCCCCCAGTATAGCTCCCAGTACAGCTCAGCGCTCCCAGTGCCCCCCAGTATAGCTCCCAGTGCTCCCAGTACCCCCCAGATCAGCTCCCAGTTCAACTCAGTGCTCCCAGTGTCCCCCAGTATAGCTCCCAGTGCTTCCAGTACCCCCTAGGACAGCTCCCAGTACAGCTGAGTGCTCCCAGTGCTCCCAGTATAGCTCCCAGTACAGCTCAGTGCTCCCAGTACCCCCCAGATTAGTCCCCAGTGCTCCCAGTACCCCCCAGATCAGCTCCCTGTACAGCTCAGCACTCCCAGTGCCCCCCAGTATAGCTCCCAGTGCTCCCAGTACCCCCTAGGACAGCTCCCAGTACAACTTAGTGCTCCCAGTGCTCCCAGTATAGCTCCCAGTACAACTGAGTGCTCCCAGTGGTCCCCAGATCTGCTCCCAGTGCTCCCAGTGCTCCCCAGATCAGCTCCCAGTACAGCTCAGTGCTCCCAGTGCTCCCAGTATCCCCCAGTATAGCTCCCAGTGCTCCCAGAGCCCCCCAGTATAGCTCCCAGTATCCCCCAGTATAGCTCCCAGTGCCCCCCAGTATAGCTCCCAGTGCTCCCAGTACCCCCTAGGACAGCTCCCAGTACAACTCAGTGCTCCCAGTGCTCCCCAGTAGAGCTCCCAGTACAGCTCAGTGCTCCTAATGCCCCCCAGTATAGCTCCCAGTGCTCCCAGTACCCCCTAGGACAGCTCCCAGTACAACTCAGTGCTCCCAGTGCTCCCCAGTAGAGCTCCCAGTACAGCTCAGTGCTCCTAATGCCCCCCAGTATAGCTCCCAGTGCTCCCCAGATCAGCTCCCAGTTCAGCTCAGCGCTTCCAGTGCTCCCCAGTATAGCTCCCAGTGCTCCCAGAGCCCCCTAGTATAGCTCCCAGTACCCCCCAGGACAGCTCCCAGTACAGCTCAGTGCTCCCAGTATCCCCCAGTATAGCTCCCAGTGCTCCCCAGTATAGCTCCCAGTGCCCCCAGTACAGCTCCCAGTGCCCCCCAGTATAGCTCCCAGTGCTCCCAGTACCCCCTAGGACAGCTCCCAGTACAACTCAGTGCTCCCAGTGCTCCCCAGATCAGCTCCCAGTTCAGCGCAGACCCGAGTGACGTCACGCTCAAGCCCCGCCCCTCGGTCTGACCCCGCCCACCCCAGGCCCCGCCCAAGCCCCGCCCCCTCCGCCGCGTCCATACCCAAGGCAGCGCCGCCACTTCCCCTCCCGGCAGCCCGTTCCGCTCTCTGATTGGTCGAGACGGCCGCCGCTCAGCGCGCTGGCCAATGGGCGAGCAGAGCGCGGCGCAGGGGGCGGGCGTTCCCCTCGTTCCGGTCCGTGCGGTGCCGTCGGCGCGGCCTGAGCGGGGGAGGCGGCGCCGGCACCGGGATCGGGATCGGGATCGGGATCGGGATCCGGGTCGGGATCGGGGCCGACACCGGGACCATGTTCCGCCGCAAGCTCTCGGCTCTCGATTACCACAACCCCGCCGGCTTCAACTGCAGGGGTGAGGGGCTGAGGGGCCCGGGGGGAGGCTGGACGGGGCTTGGAGCAACCTGAGGGGATGGAAGGGGTGGGGTGGGCTCCAAGGTCCCTTCCCACCAAACCATTCCAGGATTCCATGATTAAACCTCCAAGAGAGGTAAAACAGCCCAGTTGGGCTTTGAGGGAGCGGTGGAACCCCAGAGCTGTGAGCTCCTGTCACCCAACCTGAGCATCCCTGGAATTGTGGAATTCCAGCCCCAAATGATGGGATTTGGAGCAAGAAGAGGCCACAGTGAATGGGAAAAATGTGCAGCCGCAGTATTTCTGTGTTTTTTGTGAGGAACTGGGGGTTAGTGCTGTGTGTGTCGTGTCTGTGCCGAAAACAGAGTTAGAAACTCAAATTCTCTGTTATTCTTTCACCTTTCTTGCTGTGCTTCATAAATTATACTCCCAATAAAAGTAATAAGTTGGCTGATGCCTTTAATGAGGTCGATCAGCTTGAAAAATGAAAAACACTCAGGGTTGATTTTTTTGGTCAGAGAATTCACAATATTAGCTGGATTTTGGTATATGAATATGAGGGTTTAATGGTAAAAGTACTCAGAGATGTCAAGGTTTGTATGAATGGCATCAAAACTTGAGATTTTTTTTTTTTTTTAATTCCTGCCTTGTTTTCTCCTCCCCACAGATGAAACAGAGTTCAGGAATTTCATTGTCTGGCTCGAGGACCAGAAAATCAGACACTACAAGATCGAGGACCGAGGGAATCTGAGGAACATCCACAGCGAGGACTGGCCCAAATCCTTTGAGAAGGTATTTCCTTGCTCCAAACAAATGTTGGTGTAAATGATCTTTCACAGCTGCTGTAGTTGTGCAACAGAAATAACTCTGGATTTTTATCCTTTTACGTTTCTAGGAATTTAAATGCATTATTGAGGCCAAACTGGGGGTGTTTATTACAATGGGAGGATTCTGTGCATAGTTTCCCTCAGCTTTGTTTGTTTAATAGGTGGAGTATCCATCCCAGTATGGTTTGAGGCTTTGTTGGGGTTTTTTTGTGCCTGATTTGATTCAGCTCTTGAAGCAGAAAGAAGAGTGACTGCAAATAAACAAATTCTTTCTGTGTTAATTCTCCTCCTGTACCAAGAGGAGGTGGATGAGGCCCCTGCAGGCCTTGCCAGCATGTGGGGGAAAGCTCATCCCTGCACCTCCTGTCATTCCAGATGGATTTCCTGGATCCAGATGGACTCTGGGTGATCTCTGTGCTCCTGAGCATTTGCAGCCACCACAAGGCTCTTGAGTTTCCTCTTGGTTCCCATTTCCCTGCTCTGTAATTCCCAGTGCCCATTCATCCCATTTTTTTTTCCCCCCTCCTGGAAACGCTTTGCTCACTGCCCAGGAGTGCTCAGGGAGAGCCTGAATTATTCCAATACCCTGTAGATAAATGGGAATATTTGGAATTCCTGGCAGTGGTGCCTTTCCTGGCTGGGTGAGAGTGTCCTCTCCATAATTTCCAGGGAATCCCTGCTTTCCAGCCCCTGGCATCCTTTTCCCAGCTGTGTGGCCCTTCTGTCCCTGCAGCAAAGGGACACAACAGAATGTCACCACATCTGGTTTCTGGTTTCATCTGGTTTCATCAACAGCCAGGGCTGGATCTCGTGTTCTGGGACAGAACCTCAGCCTGGTTTTGTCCTCTCTTGTTGTTCACAATCCCTCAGAAAGGGAAAATTACTCCTGCTGCTCCAGGGAATCCTCTGGTTTGTGGAAGCCTTAGGTGGCTTCATTCCAGGTGGGAAGGCTTTGTTCCAGTTTGTTCCCCCTTGCCTTGTTCCGTTTGCTCTGTGACATGAGCAGAGAGTGAAGCAAGGGAGTTTTGGCTTCTCTGGGTGCAGCCTGACAATAAAAAACATCCATTAAAAAGAAAATTCCATTACCAGGTGCCAGACCTGAGCTAGAGGTGGATTGGGGCACTCCCAACACGGATCAGCTGCCACAGCAGGAGTTTCACAGTGACACCTCTTGTTAATTAATGTTTTCTGTGGGAAAGTGACTGTTCACACAGCAGCTCTGTGCTCCCAACTGATTCATCCATTAAAATCCATTTGTTTTCTCTTCCTTTTGCTCCCCAGTACATGAAAGATGTGAACTGCCCCTTCAAAATACAGGAACGACAAGAAACGGTGGATTGGCTCCTTGGCTTGGCTGTGAGGCTGGAATATGGAGATAATGGTATGGAGAATCCATTTGATATCTCAAAATGGGAGGGGAATGGGGGGTTCTGAGGAATTTCACAGAATCCCAGGATGGTTTGGGTTGGAAGGGACGTTAAAGATCCACGGGCAGGGACAATTCCACTGTCCCAGGCTGCTCCAAGCCCTCTCCAGCCTGGCCTTGGACACTTCCAGGGATCCAGGGGCAGCCACAGCTGCTCTGGGAATCTCTGCCAGGGCCTCCCCACCCTCCCAGGAATTCTTTCCCTTTGGTTTGGAGGAGCTTTGCAGCATTCCCAGGGCAGGGTCACTCCCTCTGTTCCTCAGTGCATCCATTCCACGTTCCATTTACCTTGGAGACAGTTTCACCTGCAACCTTTATTATCAAACCTGTGCTGTCCCTGCGCTTTGGGGCAGCCCCATCCACTGCCCAGCCTCCCTGGGAGCCTTCCTAGAGCTGGGAATCTGTGGGCAAGGAGCCAAATGTGTCATCTCCTCCTTCTTGAAGCCCTCCTGTATTTTCTTGCTCTTTCCTCTGGAGGATCACAGAGAGATTTGGGTTGAAAGGAACCTCTAAACTCCTTCCAGTCCAACCCCCTGGGCTGGGCCATACCCAGGGCTCCCAGCCTGACCTGCAACACTTCCACACAGGATGTCCTGCACTTCTGCAGGTGCTTCAGGTAGAATTTCAGCAAGACAGGGTTTTCCTTCAGCTGGGAGAGCAGCTTGGAGGTCTTGCAGGAGCATCCATCCTTCCTGCCAGATCTCTGGAAGGCACGGGGTGACAGCATGGTGACAGGGACAGGGAGCAGCTTGTGTGGGAATCATGGAATGGTTTGACTTGGAATGTCCCTTAAACCCCACCTCATTCCAATCCCCAGGAATGCTAAGCCTGTCCTGGTTTTCCCCACGGTGGCCAGGCCCCACCTCTGCCTGCTGGCCCTTCCTTGTCCCCGTGGCCACCTGGCACCACCCTGGTGGCCCTCACCTTTCTCCAGCGGTTCCTGGCTTTCCTGCTGAGGAAAGCTGCCAGGAGCAGCAGGCCCAGGGCTGTGGTGCTGCAATAAATCACCTCTGCCACGGTGATGTCCCTGTGGGCACCGTCCTCCTCCAGCTCCAGGGGGGGCACATCCCACACCAGCGTGGCCCAGGCGGGCGGGCAGGAGCGGGAGCTGCCGCCGGGGTAGAAACAGCTGAGCCCCAGGGCCACCAAGAGGAGCTGCTCCAGGCTGGGCATCCCTGGGATCCTGCTCACACCATCCCTGACTGGCACCTGCGGGCTCTGCAGGGTGGGGGACAGCAGTTGTCACCCCCCAGCGTGTCACCAAATGTGCTGTGATGTCACAGTGCCCTCGCACAACGCCGCTGAGAGTGGGCAGGGACGCCTTCCCCTGCAGAAATTCACGCTGGTTTTAAGTTTTCATCAAAATCAGCCGGTGTCAAGAGTGTGTTTCAACTTCTTTAAAAGATAAAACACAATTTCACGAGTTTGTTTCCACCCCATACTCAGAGGAACTGTTTCTTTCCAGCTCCCACGGGACTGGAGCAGCGTAATTGCATTTGTTACTTTATTTCTGGATTGAGCCAATCCCATTGTAGATATTTATCCCTTTCTCCCTGTGGGATTACCTTTATGAGAACTTCCTCTGAAGTGTATTAAATGCATTATATTTAGTACTACATTTACAGAAGTTATTCTTAGACCCCCCCCCTTTTTTTTTTCTTTTTAACAAAGGTTGGATGTGGAACCCTTGGGAACTAGGACAAGGTTATGAAAAAAAGTGGAGTTAAATCTCCCCAGTCACAGCAGTTCCATCTCCTGGTGGAGAGAGTGGGAATACAAATGGAATTACTGGTGGCAAAATAACAACAGCCAAAGTGCTGTTTTTCCATTGCCTTTCATTCCTGCCAGGGCTGAGCCCTACCCAGAACAGGGATGGGATATAAATACCTGTGATTTGATTCTTAGTCCTTTCTGATGGGCAAAATGAGCTGTCTGTTCCTTGGGATTGTGTGAAAAAGGAGGAGTTCAGGAGATCCCATCCTCCAAAGGCTTGGAAAACCCCAGTGTGGGCTGTGGAACAAACCCTGAGCTGGAAATGCTTTATTTGCTCATCAGAACCAACATCATCCCCTAATTCTTGATCTCTGCTTGAGGGCCCTGGCAGTGGAACTGAGGGGTTTTAAAAGTGGCAGATCTGGGAGATCAGATCTCCTTCAGCCTTCTGGGGTTGCAATGAAGAGCATCCTGCCCTAGATCAAAGTGTGGAGCAGGCTCTGAGGCTGCTCCTGGAATCTCTCTGCAGCTGGGAGCTCCTGGAGCAGCAGCTTTTGGTGTCATTGATGGGGAGCCCCAAAACCCCAGTTTATAATCCCAAAAATCTCAGTTTATCATCCCACAAGGGTCTTGGGCAACCAGCACACCCCAAAAACCCAAAGCTGTACCACCACAGCTCCGTGCTAAACTTTTGAGTTAGTTCTTTTTGCCATCAGCCCTGATGATTTTTGTGTTTTCCTCCTCATTCTGCAGCTGATAAGTACAAGGATTCCACCCCTGATGGTGCTAAAAACGCTGACAACACAGCAAAAAATGCAGAGCCACTGATTAACCTGGATGGTGAGTGTGCCACGAGCTCCTGGATGGGAAGTGTGTTCCTCAGAGTGGAATTTGGTTAATCCTGTGATGCAGATTTTCATTTTACAGCCCCATTTTAAAGCTTTAGGAATGCAGGATTGAACATTTACGTGAGCAGCTTTGCTCTGTAAATCATAATTACTTATTGTAGGTGAGGGAGAAAGAGCAAGATGCCTTAAGAAATAAAAATATCCAAGTTACTTCCATGCTGTCAGGATTTTCATGTTGGCTCAGTCTTCCCCAGCTGTTCTGCCATAAAAATTTTAGTTTTGTTTTTTTTTTTCCTGCTAGGCACAATCACAATAAATCAAAGTGGTGGGAAAGAGCTGCTAAAATCAACCCTAAATCTTCCAAATCTTTTTCCATTCCTCCATCACCAGCAGCAGAGTTCTGCTCTGCAGGGATAAAAAGATACAAAATGATTAAAAAATGTGCAAATAATGTACAGAAGAGAATATCTGCCTGTCATTTGCTTTATTTATTTATATGTAAATTGCTTTATTTGTTATTATTTAATTCAAACACTTCACCTGGTTATGTAGCTCAGTGCTGATTGCTCTGTAGCCAAATTGTTTCCTCACTGTTCTGTATCCATGGCCTTGGAATCGTGGAATTAAGATTGGAAAATCCCCATTCACCACTAAATATCCCCAGGTGCCACATCCTTGTTTTTTGAACACTTCAAGGACGGTGAGGAATTGCCCTTGTCCATCCTTAAGAGCAATCCAGGAGTCAGGAATCCAATTCTGCTTGCTGGAATTAGTTAAACCAAAATAAATCATCATTTCTTTTGAATAATAAGCCTTATTTTGAATGATAATTCTTATTTTTCCAGTGAATAATCCTGATTTCAAGGCTGGAGTGATGGCTTTGGCTAATCTGCTGCAGATCCAGAGACATGATGATTACTTGGTGATGCTCAAGGTGAGTTTCACACTTTTCCCACCTCCTTTTTCCTTTCTTTTCCCCAGTTCCTGGTGTCTGTTCATAGCTTGAGGTGCAGTTACTGATAAATATGAAATTTTTTTAGGCAAAGATAGGAAAAAACCAAAACCATCTCTGTCTTTTCAAGCAGATGAGAACACAGGAGATAAATCATGGAAATTCATCCAGGGGAATTATCCTGGTAAACAATTTTAGCTGAGTTCCTTAAGGAGCATCCTCAGAGGAGAAGGTTCTGTTCCAGTGCTAGAAATTAAAAGAAACTTGAAAATTTAAAAGTTAATGATGTTTTAAATAATGTTTTAAAACAACATCCAAGGGAGGAGCCACAAAGTTTCCTTTTTCTTTTGGTCCTATGAATTGTTTACTTCCTGTCATTACTCAATTTAATTTAGTTTTGGCAATTAATGAGTGCTTTTAAATGCACTAAATAGGATAATTTAATTTTCTAAAGCATCTTTTTTTATGTCTTTAAGAAAATTTCTGCTGAAACTCTCTGGATTTGGGGTCAAACCCATATTGTATTTTATTAAATTATTACATTATTGATGAGAGTGTAAAATCCCAAGTTCCTACTCGATCGTGTCATAATATGGAAATAAACTTAGTTTTGTTTGGCATTAAAATGAAAACATTTCACTGAAAAAAAACCCCAAACAAACTCATGAAGTTGAGTTCATGACAACAGTTGTGATATTTGCTAAACTTATTTTGGAGAAACCAAAAAAACTGAAGTTTATTTAGTGTAAGTCTGTAACTCTTGGAAGATTTCTTAAGGAATTCTCAGCCTGCACTTATTCCATCCATTTGTTTTCTCCTTCTCTTCATGGTTTCCTACTTTTCCCTTCCCAAAATATCCTTCTTCAAACTTGAAGGAGCGTGGAGATCAACCAAAAATCACTCAAAACCCCAGAAAAATCAGTGTAAAGGGATATCAGGTAGGGAGAGGAGAGCCTGGGTGTGGTGACATTGAGGATTTGCAGCGTGAACGAGCTCAGCTCTTATCAAAATTCCTTCAGCTCTTCTCCCAGGGCTGCCAGACTTAACTGGGTGTATAATTCTGCATAAATGTATTTACATTTATGTCACTTCTCTCCACATTTCTTTTGTTCAGACAGATTTGGGCAAAAACAGCCTGATTTTTTAAATTTTAATTTTTTTTTTGCTGTTAATTCCAGTGAGAGTGGAAATCCACATTCCAGGAACAGTGCAGAGCTGGTTTGAGGGTTGAGATGAGGATATTAGAAGGTCTCAATCGAACTCTTTAATTCTCCCCCACAATAAGCAGGTTTGCAGGGAATTTCTGATCCCTGTCCAAGCTTGGGCACTCAGGAGTGGATGTTTTGGGAGAGCCAGAGGGTGCAGGCACACCACAGACATCTGGCCAGGGTGAGCAGAGATTTAGATCCCATTTTCTTCATTTAAACCTGGCAAGTTGATCAGAAAGCATCTGTGGGACACAGTTGGATATTTCCTAATGCCAAAAACACTTGGAATTCTCTTCCACAAGGTCTGGTTTCACTGCTGGAATTAAACTCCCCATCAAACCATTCCTTTGTCCAGGTCACTTCCTTGAGGGAAAAGATTTCTAGAAGTATTTAAGTGACAACTTTCTGGTATCAGCTCAACTTTAATCATGACCAAAACTGGGAGAAATCCTGGGGGAGAGACACGGAGCTGCTTCTGTCACTTTTGGCTGCTCATCAGGGAGAGGCTGAGGAATGTGTTTGACAGAGCCAGTTCTTCTTTCCTGTGGAAATGGTATTCCTGCAGATATTTTTGGAGGCATTTGGAGCTGTAGGTATCAGTAACTGATGGCTCTGATAGGATTTCACCCCATGTGCTGCAGCCAGGGAAAACAGATGAGCACCAGGATTGTCAAAGTCAAGGCTGCTCTTGTTCCCGAGGCTAAAATTAATTCCTTTCTGCTCTCAGTCTTTTCCAAGCCTGCCTGGGAAGCTTTGCTCCAGGGTTCTCTGCATTTGAGAGGTTCAGCACCTCCTAAAAAATGCTGGGAGAAACATTTCCTTCCCAAGGCAGCATTTCCTTCCCAATGCAACATTTTCTTCCCAAGGCAGCATTTCCTTCCCAAAGGAGACATTTCCTTCCCATTTCCTTCCCAAAGGAAATATTTCCTTCCCAATGCAGCATTTCCTTCCCAAGGCAGCATTTCCTTCCCAAGGCAACATTTCCTTCCCAAAGGAAACATTTCCTTCCCATTTCCTTCCCAGGACAGCATTTCCTTCCCAAAGGAAACATTTCCTTCCCAAAGGAGACATTTCCTTCCCATTTCCTTCCCAAGGCAACATTTCCTTCCCAATGCAGCATTTCCTTCCCAAAGGAAACATTTCCTTCCCAAAGGAGACATTTCCTTCCCATTTCCTTCCCAAGGCAACATTTCCTTCCCAATGCAACATTTCCTTCCCAAAGGAAACATTTTCTTCCCAAGGCAGCATTTTCTTCCCAAGGCAGCATTTCCTTCCTGAGGCAACATTTCCTTCCCAAGGCAACATTTCCTTCTTATTTCCTTCCCAAGGCAACATTTCCTTCTCATTTCCTTCCCAAGGCAACATTTCCTTCCCATTTCCTTCCCAAAGGAAACATTTCCTTCCCATTTCCTTCCCAAGGCAGCATTTCCTTCCTGGAGAAGCCTCATTGCTGCAGAGTTAAAGGTGTGAGAACTCAGGAAAACAAGATTGATGCTGCTGCTCTGGGCTTGTGATCAGCTCATTTTGGAATCATGGATTTGTTTAGGTTGGAAAAGACCTTGAAATCATCGAGCCCAGCCATTCCCAGCGCTGCCGAGGCCACCGCTGCCACGTGTCCCCAAATGTCACAGCTCTGAAATCCCTCCAGGGATGGGGACTGCACCACTGTGGAACCCTTTCCAACACCTGTCCACCCTTTCCATGGAGAAATTTTCCCTGAAATCCAACCCAAACCTCCCCTGGCACAGCTTGAGGCCGTTTCTTCTTGTCCTGTCTCTTGTTCCCTGTGAGGAGATCCCGACCCCCACCTGGCTCCTCCCTCCTGTCACCCTCCCAAGCCTCCTTTTCTCCAGGCTAAAATTCCCAAGATTTCCAGGCTATTCCTTGTATTTTGCAGCTTCTGCCCCAGGAGTGGCAGGAATTAATGGTGTGAAATCAGTGTTCTTGTCTCTTGTGCTTAAGCTGCCTTGCACACCTGGGTGAGATCCTACGTGCCAAGATTATTCCTAAATGGAAAGGTTTAAGGGTTGGAAGAGTTTTCCAAAAAAAACCAAAAAACCCTGTCCCAAAACAGGGTTTGAGGTTATAATTATGTCTCTTTTTTTCCCTTGGAATTCCTGAGAAATGCCTCAAGACATGAATTAATTCCTGTCCCCTTTCCATGTTTTTCCCAGGCAATTCGGATTCTGGTTCAGGAGCGCCTGACTCAGGATGCCATAGCCAAAGCCAGCCAGTCCAAGGAGGTTTGTACCCATGGCCAGAGTTAATTATTAATTATTCCATATTAATTAATGAAGATAAAGCTCTATCCCCTCAGTCAAAACCAGTTCTGCTCCAACACTTCATTTTGGAGGATGGTGGGAGCTTCTTTTATCCCAACCATCCTGATTCCAGCAGATCCAGGGGATTATGGAGAGCACTACCCTGGTTTTGTCCTGTTGGAATACAAATAGAGCTGTGTGAGAAATCATGGAATAGCTCTTCCCTGAGTTATTTTCCAGAGGATTATCCTGACTGTTGAGTGCAGCAGGCCTGTAGTGTGAGGAGAAATGCACGACCTGGCTTCCCCTGGGAATTTTTTCCTTGGAATCAGCAGCGTGGGCTGCAGAAAGAGGTTGAAATATTCCTTGTATGGAGTGTTTTGCTTCATATGGACACCTCATACGTGCTCAAGGAATGGCATGTTGGAAATCCAGCTCCTCCCTCCTCTCTTCCCCAAAAAAAAAGAGCTGTAAAGGAAATTTCTGCCCTTAAACTCAGATTTTTGCAGGATTCTTTGGTAACCACCAGCTGTCTGTTGGGAAGGTGTTCCAGGGGATGACTGTGGCTTTTCAGTTTGTGATTTCCTCATCATTCCAGGTCTCTCCAGCATTTGGAAGAGCTGGGAAAGGCTGGGAGATGCAGCCTCACCTCCCCTGCAGGTGTATGGGTACGAGCATCCCTGCTAAAGCAGCTGGATCTGCTCAAAGAGCCCAAATTCCTTCATTTTTCCAGCAGCTGCTCACAACAATCCATGATTTATTTATATTTTATTTTAATTATTTTTTTCTTATCATCACCCTGCTGATGGTGTTTTCCAAGTGGGAATCACAGGTGCTCCCAGTTGCCAGAAGCATTGAGTGGGTAAATCAAAGTTTTGGATTTGGAAATCCACAAAACTCTTCAAAGAGCAGGAAAATGAAAAAGCAGCCGAGCCTGTTGTCTTCATTTTTATGTCCTGTAATGTTAATAAAAACCAGCTTTTGCTTGTTTGTTTTCATAGCTGCACAGTTGGGATCAAAATGGGATTTTCTTGGAGGAGCAGGGAATTTTTTTTTTTGTCCTGCCAGGGAATTGTTGATGTCTGATGGCTCTGTCTTCCTATTTTCCTTAGGAATGCCACATTCCAAGGGGTGTGGAGAAAAGGGGGTGGTTAGAAGCAGGAAAATCTGTGCCAGGAGGGACAATCAACATCTTCATATACCAGAAAAAAAATGAAAGGGGAAAAAAAAAGATGAAAAAAAAATGGAAGAAAAAAATGAAAGGGAAAAAAAAAAAAAAAATGAAAGGAAATATCTCCAAAACAGAGAGGATGGCTGGGGTGGGAATTAAAAAATGGGAAAAAAAAAGGAAAATTAGATTTATTCTTCAGGTTTTGACTGATTTGTAAATGGCCCAAATGTTGTGCAGCATTCATAAATCAAATTAGGAGGGAATGAAGCTGGAAATGGAGTTGTGTGTGGAATTCCTGATGTAAAGGTGCTCTTTTTTTTTTAGTTTAGGATCGTGATGGGCTGAGGGGATTCCAAAGGCAGCTTCCCAAAAAGAGGATCAAACTCAGGGATTTTGGGAAGAAGGGAGGATAAGGAATTTCCTTCTGCCAGGTGGAGCAGGAGGAACCTCAGGGAATTCATATAAAATAAAATACAAAAAATGTCAGAATTTTTCCTGATTGTGTGACTCGAGAACAGCCCAGGCTGGCAGGGAGCTCCTTGGGAGTACAAACCTCAATTCTTAAAAATAAAATATCCATGGAGGACAGCTGATATTCCTGGAATCTTTCTGAAGTGGCTTTAGTGGTGTTTTTATCCCCAATTTTAACAGTGGAGATGGATTTTTAAGATTGCAGCTGAACGTGGATTTTACTATAAAGACCATGAAAAAAACCCCACTTTTTGCAGATGAGTTGCAGCCACCAGTTTGTGTTTAATGTGTGTTTTGATCAACTCAGATTATATTTTTTTTTTCCTCTATCTTTTCTCCATTAAAGGAAATTTTCACTGTCTAAAAGCTTTACAGCCTACAGAAATTAATGCTGTGGAACTCTGACGTTTTTGTTGTGCAAAACACAAAGCTTTTGGCAAATGTTGAAATAAAAAAAAAATCAACTTAATGAGGGTAGTAAAAGCAAATTCTGGGATTTGGAATGTTTAAATCTAATTTTAAGTGCATGTTGAAGCTCCCTGAGTAATGATTTAATGTGACCACTCCTCTGCAGCTGGGCAAAGGAAACAGAGCAATGCTTAGAAATAACCACAAATAATTTTTTTTTTTTTTTTTTTTACCTTGGAGTGTTTTAATAGAGAAAGTGTTTTAATAGAGAAAATGTTTTAATAGAGAAAATGGTTTAATAGAGAAAATATTTTAATAGAGAAAATATTTTAATAGAGAAAATGTTTTAATGGAGAAAATGTTTAGAAAAATGGAATATTTTGCTTTATTCCTAAGCTTAACACTTGAGCAGATGCTTCTGGGGATGTTGTGAGCTCAGCAAAACTCGATTACAGAGAATTTCTGCAGCTCTTTGCAATCAGCCCCTGGCAGCTGTTGAAAGGCAGAAGTTTCTAAGAAAACCCAGTTTTGTTTTCCTGGGAAGCTGCTGGATTGGGTGATGGCTCCCAGTCCTGGCCTTTTAAGGATTGAATGCAGGCACTGTGTATCCAATGAGGGATTCTTGAGCAGGAAGGTTTTTCTTTAATAACACTCTGGGTTTGGTGTTTCAGGACACAAAGGGAGTTTTTTCATCAACCACGGTGACTTTCCAAACTTTTCACACATTTTTGTCCAAGCAAAACCCCTTTTTTTCTCCCCCAGTTACTTCCTGTAGTACTTGATTTTATTTACCAACCATCTAAAATGAGTTTTCACACATTTTTATAATTTTTTTTTCCTTTTTCCAGGGTCTGCCTGTTGCTCTGGAAAAGCACATTCTTGGATTTGACACGGGAGGTGAGCACTGCTCCTAATGTGACTTTTAAATGGGAATGTTTGCCTTTGACAGAGTTATTACTGTCAAATCCAGAGCTGATGTGGACAGTAAAAAACCCTGGAGTGGAAAGAATTCCTCCCTCCCAGCTGGTTATTTATGAGCACTCCTGAGCGTTTTTGGGGTTGGAACAGCAAAGGCTAAATCCTAAAAAACAGCCTGAAGCTGTTTGGAATCTGTTTCAAAACCAGCTTTTAATGACATCCCAAGGAATGCATCCCGCTGTTTGTAAATCCTGCTGCTACCAGCAGAGGACAGCTGTGCTGCTTCCATTTCCTTCCTCTTCCTGAAATCACCCCAAATCCCCCCAAAATGAGCCCAAACCTCCCCAAATCCGCTTGAAACTACCCCAAACCCCCATGAAATGACCCCAAATCCCCCCAAAATGAGCCCAAACCTCCCCAAATCCGCTTGAAACTACCCCAAGCCCCCTTGAAATGACTCCAAGCCTTCCTGAAATGACCCAAATGATCCCCAAAATGACCCCAAATCCCCCCAAAATTACTCCAGATCCACCTGAAATGACTCCAAACCTTCCTGAAATGACCCAAATGATCCCCAAAATGACCCCAAATCCCCCCAAAATTACTCCAAATCTGCCTGAAATGACTCCAAATCTGCCTGAAATGACCCCAAACCTTCCTGGAATGACCCCAAATCCCCCCAAAATGACCCCAAACTTCCCCAAACCCCCCTGAAATGACCCCAAACCTTCCTGAAATGACCCAAATGATTCCCAAAATTACTCCAAACCCCCCAGAAATGATCCCAAACCTTCCTGAAATGACCCCAAACCTTCCTGAAATGACCCCAAACCTTCCTGAAATGACCCCAAATCCCTCCAAAATGAGCCCAAACCCCCTTGAAACAACCTCAAACCTTCCTGAAATGACCCCAAACCTTTCTGAAATAACCCCAAGTCCCCCTGAAATTACCCCAAATACCCCCAAACCTTCCTGAAATGACCCCAAACCACCTCAGATCCCCCCAAAATGACCCCAAACCTTCCTTAAACAACCTGGAACTACCCTAAATCCCCCCAAAATTACCCAAATCCCCCTTGAAATGACCCCAAACCTCTCTGCTCCCTTCAGCTGCCTCTTTTTTCCTAAAATCCCATTGAGGCAGCTCAAGTTGGCATGGCCTGATGGATTATTGATAAACCTGATGGATTATTGATAAACCTGATGGATTATTGATAAACCTGATGGATTATTGATAAATCTGATGGATTATTGACAAATCTGATGGATTATTGACAAATCTGATGGATTATTGATAAACCTGATGGATTATTGATAAACCTGATGGATTATTGACAAATCTGATGGATTATTGATAAACCTGATGGATTATTGATAAACCTGATGGATTATTGACAAATCTGATGGATTATTGACAAATCTGATGGATTATTGATAAATCTGATGGATTATTGGTAAATCTGATGGATTATTGATAAACCTGATGGATTATTGATAAACCTGATGGATTGTTGTTAAACCTGATGGATTATTGATAAACCTGATGGATTATTGATAAACCTGATGGATTATTGGTAAATTTTATGGATTATTGATAAACCTGATGGATTATTGGTAAACCTGATGGATTATTGGTAGATCTGATGGATTATTGATAAACCTGATGGATTATTGATAAATCTGATGGATTATTGATAAACCTGATGGATTATTGGTAGATCTGATGGATTATTGATAAACCTGATGGATTATTGATAAACCTGATGGATTATTGATAAACCTGATGGATTGTTGTTAAACCTGATGGATTATTGATAAACCTGATGGATTATTGATAAACCTGATGGATTATTGGTAAACCTGATGGATTATTGGTAAATTTTATGGATTATTGGTAAACCTGATGGATTATTGGTAAACCTGATGGATTATTGATAAACCTGATGGATTATTGATAAACCTGATGGATTATTGATAAACCTGATGGATTATTGGTAAATTTTATGGATTATTGATAAACCTGATGGATTATTGGTAAACCTGATGGATTATTGGTAGATCTGATGGATTATTGATAAACCTGATGGATTATTGATAAATCTGATGGATTATTGATAAACCTGATGGATTATTGGTAGATCTGATGGATTATTGATAAACCTGATGGATTATTGATAAACCTGATGGATTATTGATAAACCTGATGGATTGTTGTTAAACCTGATGGATTATTGATAAACCTGATGGATTATTGATAAACCTGATGGATTATTGGTAAACCTGATGGATTATTGGTAAATTTTATGGATTATTGGTAAACCTGATGGATTATTGGTAAACCTGATGGATTATTGATAAACCTGATGGATTATTGATAAACCTGATGGATTATTGATAAACCAGATGGATTATTGGTAAGCCTGATGGATTGTTGTTAAACCTGATGGATTATTGATAAACCTGATGGATTGTTGTTAAACCTGATGGATTATTGATAAACCTGATGGATTATTGATAAACCTGATGGATTGTTGTTAAACCTGATGGATTATTGATAAACCTGATGGATTATTGATAAGGACCAGCCAGGTGATCTGGGGCTCCCTGCTCCACCTCAAATCAGTGCTTGGAATGTTTCACACCACCCTTGGGGTGGGAGGTTGGAATGAGATGATCCTTCAGGTCCTTCCAGCCCACTCCAGCCTGTGATTCCCTCATTCCCTGACCCTGGGCTCCAGCAGGGTTGGGAAAATTTGGAAATCACCAGCAGGGAAAGTTGTTCTCTGTTCCCAGCCTGGAAAACCACCAGCAGGAACAACATGCAGGGCATTAAAACTCCCTTAAATCCCTCCTGTGAGCTGGAAATGATGGAGAAAACAGTGGATAAAATTCCAAATCCTCTCTGTGCCTTTCCCCAGACGCTGTTATCAACGAAGCTGCCCAAATTCTCCGCCTGCTGCACATCGAGGAGCTCCGCGAGCTGCAAACCAAAATCAACGAAGCCATCGTGGCTGTCCAGGCCATCATTGCTGACCCCAAGACTGACCACAGACTGGGAAAAGTGGGGAGATGAAGGGACAAAAGCTTTGCAGCTTTTTTTTTGCTTTTAGTGCAATTTAGGAACCACGTACAGCTCCCGGGTCTGGCATGCAGTTCGAAACGGGATTAATTCTCCTGTTTGGAAAGCAAACAGGAAATTCTGACTTCTGATGAATTACCAGGGTTTTTTTTTTTTCTTTAAATAAATGAAATTGAAGGAAACAAATAGTTCTGGTGAGCTCTGAGTTGGGAAATAGGATTTTTTTTTTTGTATGTGTCTCTTTTTCATTGTGTTTGGCTTTATGTTGAGGGGAATGTTATATAAAATCTTCATTTCCCAATGTCCTGCCCTAGGAACAGCTTGCTCCTGGCTTGCTTGCTGCTTCCCCACTCTGAAATATCCCCCTAAAACCCAACCAGTGAAAAACTGAATCCAAAGACAAACTTAAACCAACCTTTTTTTTTTTTTATTATTCAATTATTGAAGTAACCTAGAAAAAAAGTGAAGAATTACAACGTAACTGGTATTTCTGAACATGTCTCGGTCTAGGAAGGCACTTGGAAGACCTAACAAGCATGAACAGATCAATTCTAGCATATTCTTCTAATATAAATACTAAAAGACATGCATAGAGGCAGTGGTGAAAACATAGAATCATCCTCTGGAACATCTTCAATGCCTTTGCCACATCCCATCCCTGTTCTGCTTCAGTCTTTGGCTTCAGGGCTGTTTCTTATTTAGACCCAGCAATTTACTGCATCCACAGCTTCCCATAGGCACTTTCTTATTTTTATTTTTATTTTTTTTTTGGATAAATTGACCTCTTGGTCAGATTGTCAAAACTATGAAAAACGAATCCATTCTTCTTCCATTAAAATAAAACATTGGAGTTAAAAACAAAACAAAAAAACCTACATTTTAAATCTTGCATGAGCAAGAGTTCATGGCTTGAGCTTCCCAGGACCCTTTTTTTTTTTTCTTTTTTTTTTTTGGTGATATCTCAACGTTTTTCCACTTGGTAAAAAAAAAAAATACAGTAGTAAAGTCTTGAGGTATAACTATAAAAAATACTTGAAAATCTTTTGCAGGAAAGCAGGGCACTTCCTTGGCCTCGGTGAGGGACTTTTCCCCTCCTCGTATGCAGTGACAGTTCTCTGGGTCTGAAATTCCTCTGGGTGCAAAGATGGTCTTTTCCTTGAAAATGGAGTTATTATTTCCTGGCTGTGGGGAGAAATGGGAGATTTTTAGTGTGTCAGGCACCCAGCAGCCATCAGAATTCCCAAGGGGATGAGGTTTGGGTGGATTTTACCTCCAGGGCAGTAGGGATAAACTGCTGTGATTCCGTAGAGGTGGGATCGCTGCTCTGGAAGATATTCATCAGTGAAGGCACCTGTTTCTTTATTCACAGCTATCACCCCATCCCTGGTGAAAAAAAAGGGAGAAAAAGTGGTTTATTCCCCTATGAAACAGGTTTTTCCCCTATTTATGTGTTTGTGTTTATATTTTTGTGTTTGAGAACAGGCAGCTGAAAGGTCTGAACACCTGCAGGACAAGTGGAAAGAAGTTTGCCCTGTGAAATCCTCCTGCAGCTCAGTCAGTGCATTTCTCTCTGGTGATGCAGCCACAGAAAAGAGCCTTCCAAGGAGGGATTATCTCCCCCAGAGCCTCCTCCAAGCGTGGCAAGCTCTGAAGTGTTTGTAATCTAAGATTGGATGGGATTTGTGAGAGCTTCCAGCTGGAGTGGGAAGAGAGGCGAGTTCCTGGTGCGGAGGCAAAGGGAACAGCCGAGGACAGGATCTTTCCTTGGACCTAATCTACATCCAGAGACTTAAGCCAAGTTTCAGTTTTAAAAAAAACCACCCAAACCACTGTTTGTGTCCCTCCCAGGGAGCTGGGCTTGTGTGTAAACAACTCCTCTGTGCTGAGATTTCCAAGCAGGTGTTGCTGAAGCCACGCTGGGAGACCCAGGACGGCCCTGGGGAGGCTCCAGGATTTGGGAGCAGGCTGGGATTCCTCTCAGGGAGGGGAGCTCAGCATTCCCAGCCCTGCAGGGGTTGGGATTTTTCCTGCTCACCGTCTCCAGTCTGTGTGGTAGAAGTGGTTGGCGTAGCTGATGATGCTGAAGGGGTAGTTGAGGTTGCTCTGGATGACGCGCCGGCCGGTGCCGTCTGGGAATGTGCATTCCAGGTGCTTGGTGCCTGTTCAAACACAAAATATTCCTCATCCCGCTGAAAATGTCACACCAAATATGTTCTTTGTCTTTCACAGACTGACAAGGATTGCGGCACACCCCAACAATCCCAGCCTGGGTATCCCTGGCAGCCTCGGGAATGTCACCATTCCCTGGGGAGCCTGGGGAAAACCCTCTGGGGGAAGAACCTTTTCCTGATTTATTACATTTTGAAACATCTTTTTCACCCTAAACGTGTAGAATCATAAAATTCACGTTTGAAAAACTCCTTAAGACCAAGTCCAACCATTTCCCAGCACTGCTCCATGTCCTCAAGAGAGCCACATCCACACGGCTTTCAAACCCCTCAGGGAACAAGGACTCCACCACTGCCCTGAGCAACGACATTTGCCAGAAATATTTCCTAAATATTTCCTAAAATCCAATCTAAACCACAATTCTGGAGGCCACAGGTAGCACTGGACTGAAGACATCCAGGATTTTCCCTTGAGGCTCAGTGTGACATTCTCTGATCCACCCCTGGGGACATTACCTGCATCAGCCCAGCACAGCAGCTTGGA
Organism: Poecile atricapillus; assembly: GCF_030490865.1. Lineage (NCBI taxonomy): Eukaryota > Metazoa > Chordata > Aves > Passeriformes > Paridae > Poecile > Poecile atricapillus. The sequence goes on along the minus strand of NC_081249.1, from coordinate 179,045,784 downwards.
GAAGGGGTCAAAAGTCAGGCCATTGGGCAAACCAATGTCTGTGTGCACCAGAACCCTCCTGTTGGCTCCATTGACGGTGGAAGTTTCAATTTTGGGAGCTTCACGATTCCAGTCCGTCCAGTAAAGGTTGCTTGGAAAATAACGCACAGACAGAGCACGCAGCGGTAAGGAGAGGTGGGAGATTATCCTGGTTCTTGCCAGGAGCAAGGGCTGGCTTTTCCCTAATCAGTGCCTGAACCATCTTTATTTGATTAGGGAAAAAAAAAAACCTCTCCAAGCGAAGCAGAACGATATCAGACATGTTTACGACCCAAACCGCGGCTCCGCGACGCGGGCGAGTGAGGAGCAGCACATTTTGTATCCCAACAGCATTTCCAGAGCTTTTCAAAACAATCTAAACCCCGACACCGAAACAGTAGTTCCAGCCAAATCTCAAATAAAAAGAGGGGCTGAGGAGCAGAACCAACCCCTCCCACGGGATCTGCACCTTGCAAATCCCCGTGTCCGGAACCCCCCGCGGGATTCCCGCTGCTCACCCTCGGACGGGGTCGACGGCGATGGCGCGGGGGTTGACGAGGTCGGTGTCGAAGAGCACGCGGCGCTCGGAGCCGTCCAGCCGCGCCCGCTCGATCCTGTCCAGGCCGCTGTCCGTCCAAAACACGGCCCGGCGCAGGTGGTCCACGGCCAGGCCCTCGGGGCTGATGAGTCCTGCTGGGGGACGGCCACGCTCAGGGAAATGCCGCTCTGGGATCCCTCAGGCATCCCGAGGGATGGCCATGCCGTAGGATTTTAGTTTTTCTCTTTTTTGTGTCTTTGTAACCCTGCGATTCTTTAGTGGATAACTCTAAACTCCGTGTGCAGTGTCAGCTGCTGCTGCTGCTTCCCTGTTTTGGGCAGCAATTCCTCTCCAGGCCTGGGGATCAAGGACACCTCACTGCCCCAGGCCCCGAGAGATGGAAACAAAAGTGAGTTGGGGGGGAGCAAATATGGATTAATTTAATTAATCCATTACTTAATGAAGTAATTTACTTCATTACCTGAAGCTGGAATATTGACCCCCAATATGCAAATGGACCAAACTTATAAAAGTGTAAAAACCCATTGTCCATTTTGGGTGCAGCCCCTGGGGGGTTTTCATCTGCCCAAAATCTACCTGAAGGCCCTTCAATAAATGATGATGATGAAGAATAAATTTATTCTCTTCGTTTTGTCTGGCCAAAAGGCGTCAGTGGGAGGACCCTGGAGCTGTGATGGGAACAGCAGATGGGAACAGCAGATGTGGCTTTGGGCAGGTGACACTGGGGACAGGAGCACACCTGAGCTGATGATGGTCTCTGGCTCGGAGCCTGGCTCCAGCCCCGCCCGGCTGATGCTCCGGCCGGCCACGTCCGTCCAGTAGATCATCTTCTCCCGACAGTCGTAGTCGATCCCCACCACGATGGAGCCCTGCCAGGGTCAGGAGAGGGGCACGGGGTGAGATCCTCCTGGAGGAGGCTCAGGGAGCAGCCTCAACCCCCCAGCCGGCACCGAGAGCTGCCTGGGACGCGCTGCAGGTGGGGAATGACGCTCAAATCCCATCTCCTCAGCAAAACCCTGCTCTGCCGGGTTCCCACTGCACCCTCCCAGCTGAATCCTGCAGCAGAGGATTTTAGGCCAGCTGGTGCAGGCTCACACCCAGATCCAGATGGATCTGAAGCCTTTGCCTGAAGGAGAGGGTGCTCCAAGAGCGAAGCCAGCCCGGGGAATGACCTTCAGGATGGGGAGAGGGAATACTTGGCAAGGTCCTTCAGTTCCCCAGGGTGCAGGGAGGGTCCTGGCCCGGATTTCAGTGTTCCTCTGCCTTGGTCTGGCCTGGCTGAAGAGGCACATGGCCACGCTCCAAGGGGAGTCCAAGGAAGGGAAAAAGGCCAGCCCTGCAGCTGGAATTTTGGGCTGTGACCAACCCCGGAGAGCTCTGGGAGCACCCGAACTCCTTCCCCTCATGAGCAGTCCCAGGTCTGGGAGCTGTCTGGGACCAGTCTCTCTGCTGGGGATGGCTGGAGAGAGGTGAAAATAGAATCCACAGAATCCCAGGATGGTTTGGGTTGGAAGGGACCTTAAAGATCCACCCCTTCCATGGGCAGGGACATCTTCCACCCACCCAGGGTGCTCCAACCAGGCCTTGGATGGTTCCAGGGATCCAGGGGCAGCCACAGCTTCTCAGGGCAACCTGTGCCAGGGCCTGCCCACCCCTCAGTCAATAATTTCATCCTAATATCTCATCTAACCCTGCCCTCTGCCACTGGGAAGCCATTCCCCCTTGTCCTGCCGCTTGTCCAAAGTGCCACCACGGCAGCCAGCACAGCCAACGTCCCCAAACACCAACATCAACCCTCAAGTGGCGACCCCCTCAAACCCTGAGAGCTCAGACAAGCGGTTCAGAGAGAGCCGAAAACACCAAGTGGCAGCACCAGCCTGTCCCAAACTCCATCCCCATCCCCAGCATGCCCCCATCCCCATCCCAAGGACACCGTACATGCAGGGAGAGCAGGGTCTTGGCCGCCTCCTTCTGCAGCCGGGTGCCGTTCAGCGGGAGGTACCCGATCTGCTGGCCCTGGGCGTAGAGCAGGAACGTCCCCGCGGCCGGTGGGGACACATCGGGCCGGGGCTCGGGCCGGACGCTGGGAGGGGCGACGCTGGGCAGACCTGGAGTGTCGGAGGGGACAGAGATGGCTCAGGTGGCATCGTCCCCTGGGCTCCACGCCCGGAGCGGGGCGCGGTGCCGCTGCTGCCGGTGTGGCGGGGTCACTTTGGGGCGCTCTTACAGGGTGGGGTGGTGCCGGGCTCGGAGCGCGTCCCCGGGATCTCCCGGCCGCTCTGCTCCACGCACCAGCAGTAGCCGCTGTCGCCGTGGCACTGCAGCGGGGTGAAGTCCCCGCTGGGGTCACACTGTGGCACGTACTGGTCCCCTCGGGGGCTGCCCCCGTAGTGCTCCAGCAAACTCTGCCGCCAGCGCTCGCACATGCTGGGGGGCCGCTCCGTGGGTTCTGGCACGGGAGGGTGACGGTCACCGCCCTGTTCGGGGCACTCAGGGCTTTGTAGAGCCCTGAATCCCCCTCTCCCTGCCGAGGGTGCTCCCCTGGGCACTGACCTGGGCTCCCACAGCGCGGTGGGGTGGTGCCCGGCGCCGTCCGGGTGCCGGCGATCTCCTGCCCCGCTGCATCCACGCACCAGCAGTGCCCGGAGCTGCCGTGGCACTGCAGGGGCCGGTACCGGCCCTGCTCGTCGCACTGGGGCACGTGGCCGTCACCCACGGGCGATGGCCCTGGTGGCACCTCCCGCGGGTACATCCGTGCGTGTTCGCAGGGTGTCAGCTGCTGGATGGACTCTGCCGGCGGCAAATGCCCCCACCCTGGGCTCAGGGGGTGCCAGGCAGCTCCCCTGGAGCCACTTGGCACCCTGGCATTGCTTCTCCCGTCTTCCAGCACCCCTCGGTCTGGGGCGGGGGGCCAGGGCTGCCCCACTCCAGCCCCATTGACACCCCATGGATGTTCCCTCCATCACAAGTTGGCACAGGAGGTGGCCCAATGGCCACAGCCACTGTAACCCAATGGGCCAGGGCACCCTAAACACCCAGGAGCCCCTCGATGCACCCCCTTGGCAGTGCCCTGCCCTCAGGGAAGCCCCAGAAGGGTGGCTGGCCAGAGGGTCACAGAATCCTTAGGGCTGGAAGGGACCTCTGGAGATCCTCCAGTCCAACCTCCCTGCCTCCAGGGTCACCTGGAGGACGTGACACAGGAAGGTGTCCAGCTGGGTTTGGAACATCTCCAGAGAGGGAGACTCCACACCCTCCCTGGGCAGCTTTCCCAGGGCTCTGCCACCCTCAGCGTTACGAAATTCTTCCTCCTGCTGTGGTGGAACTTCTCAAGTTTCAATTTATGTCTGTTTAGTTTATGGCTCCCCTCCATTGGCTGTGGCCCCACTGTCCCCACAATGCCATTGGGACACCAGCCAGATGTCCAAGGACCCAGCCCTGCTCCCCTCAGCCCTGGAGGGAGTCACTGACCTGGGCTCCCACAGCGTGGTGGGGTGGTGCCCGGCGCTGTCCGGGTGCCGGCGATCTCCTGCCCCGCAGCATCCACGCACCAGCAGTGCCCGGAGCTGCCGTGGCACTGCAGGGGCCGGTACCGGCCCTGCTCGTCGCACTGGGGCACGTGGCCGTCACCCAGGGGTGGCACCTCCCGCGGGTACATCCGCTCGTGCTGGCAGGGCGTGAGGCGCTGCGGGTTCCCTTCCACCGCTGGAAAGGCGGAAAAGAGGAGAGTGAGGCTGGGGAAGCTGTGCCAGGCAGAGAGGGCACGGGGCTGAGCGGGCACCTCACCGTACGCGCACTGGAAGCCGTCGCCCTCGTAGCCGGGCCGGCAGCGGCAGGAGAAGGAGCCCGGGGTGTTGTAGCAGACGGCGGCCGGGTGACACGGGCTTCCGGCACACTCATCCACGTCTGTGCGGGGGAAAGGTGGCATCAGCAGGGACGGGGACACCCTGGCAGCTGTGGTGTCCCCCTCCCGTGCCCACCTTACCGGAGCAGTGGATGCCGTCGCCGGTGTAGCCGGGGAGGCACTCGCAGGTGGCGCGGCCGTCGCCGCGGGACAGGCACCGCGCCCGGTCCCCGGGAGCGCAGGGGTGCCGCCCGTCCTCGCAGGGGTCACTCGCCGGTGCCAGCGCTGCGGGGACAGGGGAGGGGTGGTCAGGGCACGTCCACGGGGCACGGGAGTCAGGGACACCCCAGCCGGGGTCAGCACTTACGCACACACTGCTGCCCGTCCCCCGCCGGCCGGTACCCGCTGCGGCACTCGCAGCGGTGACTGCCCGGAACATTCCGGCACACGGAGAAGGGGCCGCACTGGCTCAGGCCCTCGGCACACTCATCCACATCTGGAGAAAAGAGGAGACACCGGGACACTCCGATGGTGGTGGGGCACCCCCATTTTCATGGTCCTGCTGACAGGGAATATCCTGCCCCACGCTGCCCATCCTGTGTCTGTCACCGAACTTAACTACAGAATTAACTTTCTAATCAGCTCAAAACAGAAGGGAAAAAAGAACAAGATCGCTTTTGGTGTATAGTTTTGATAAATGAGCATTTGTTCAAAGCACACCGATATTCTTGACTATTTGTGGATTAAAACTTGGTTTCCCTCTCCTGAAATTAAGTGATCAGATTGGTCACTTAACCTGGGATTTTAGGGGAAGGAAGGATCCTTGAAATCTTCGCCAGCCTCTCTGTGCAGTGCTACTCACTGGCACTGGGAAACAACTCACAGCTTCTTGTGGAAAGGGACTCCAGATTTGGAAGATAAATTTACAGTGTGAAGTTTGGTGTGATAGGAAAGCAACAAAGCTGGCTGGATTTATGAAACGCAGGGATTCTTTCCCCACTGGTTTTGCTTTTATCCTGCCTCTCCTGTTTTCCCCCTCCTCTTTTTCGTTTGCTCCCGGAGCCCTTCTCCAGGGACCTCCAGCACCCTGCCTCAGTTTCCCCCCATGATGCATCCCTATGCTTGGTGGAGCTCTGTGGGTGCTGCGACATCCCAGCATCCCAAACACCAGCGACCACCTTGGTGCCTGATGGGGCACAGATCCACCAGCTCCCCCCGCAGCCCCGCTGACCTCGACAGCCCCGTCCGTCTCGGCGGTAGCCGGCCGCGCACTCGCACGTGTACTCTGCGCCCACGCCGGGCCGGCAGCGCGCCGGTGCCTCGCACGTGTGGGTGCCATCGTGGCACGGGCTCACCCCGGGATTCTCGGCGTCGTCTGCGGGCACAGAGGGGTTTTGGGAGGAATAAAACATCTGGGAGACACAGGGAGTGACCATCCCCACTTATTCCCGACGCAGGCATCACCACCGTGCCGCAGCACCGTTGTCCCACGCGGGGGAACGCGGCCGTGCCACCCCCACCACGCCAGCGGCGCTGCGGCTCACACTGCGTGGGAAACCCCAACTTTTTGGCTGATTTTGGGCAAAGCGAGCGCACGGCAGCTTTGGGAGACGGCAACATCCCCGCTGGGCCCCCTGGATTGGCACAGATTGGCAGCCGGGGGCGGGTGCCGGCGCTCACCTCGTGCCGGGCCGATGCGGGCGGCCAGGGCGTAGCGCAGGACGTGCTCGTGGCTGTCGAAGAGGGCGAAGGCGCGCGCCACGGAGAGCCGCTGCCGCGCCGGCAGCCGCGAGTGCGGGCACCCCGAGAAGGTGATGTTCTGGCGCAGGCGGTAGGACAAGGTCTGGTTGGCGGTGCCAGCGGCCACCACGTATTCCCGCTGGCCTGAGGATGTCACGGCTGCGGGGTGGCACGGAGAAACCACGCAGGATGTGGGAGAAATGGTGTCAGCATCGACGTGTCTCGGATGTTTTCGGGCATTCGGGGGTGGTGTGTGAGGAACACCAGGTGAGCGCAGGTCTTACCTGAGCTGGAGTAGGAGTAGAGTTCCCTGTAGGGAGTGATGTGGACGGTGACGTTCTCCGGCAGGAATGGCACCTCACCCTGGATGTGTGTCCTGAGGCTTAAATAATTGTCTGGCCCCAGGCCCTCGGCTGTCTGAGTGACCTGCACCGTCTCCCCACCGGGGTAAAACGTCACCTCCAGGCTCTGGGTGAATTCAGCGCCTGGGCAGGAAAAGGGAACGGGCACCATTGGCAGGGACAGCCCCAAAGCGTCCTTCCCTGCTACTCCAGCGTGGGGTGTCACAGCGAGAGGTGAGCGCCAGCTGAGCGAGGGATCCGAGAAACCTCGGAGCTGCCCTGAACCCCTGATCACCCACCCCAAGGAGCAGCCAGCAGAGACCACACCCCTGGGAGCGCCGGCTCGTCCCAAATCCCCGCTCACCGGTGATGCTGAAGCCGTTCTCAGAGCCAGGCTCCTCCAGGGCGAAGAGCCACGCGAAGAGCCCCCCGAGGGGCAGCAGGGGCAGCAGGGCGCGGGCAGCGGGCTGGGGCACCCCGCTGATGGCCGTGTAGGCTCTGCCGTCGCTGCCCACGATGTAGGCGTGCAGGTCCACGTCCTGGAAGCGGACGGACGCCTGTCCCACCCTCAGGCTCCCGCTCACCTTCCCGTTGAGGCGATGCACGGCCCCTGGGCGGGGAGACGGGCACCCCTGGCAGCGGCCACCCAGGCACGGGCTGCCCGTCCCCGCCGCCCGCCCCGCGTACCTTCGGGCAGGCACTGCCGCCCGTTCCCGTAGAAGGTGGCCCGGCAGTGGCAGCAGAAGCCGGCGGCGTAGTCGGTGCAGAAGGCGTGAGGGGAGCAGCTCCCGTGGTGCTGGGCACACGTCTCCTTGCTGGCTGCGCTGTAGGTGAACACTGGGGACAAAGGGAAAAGGTTGGGGACGCAATGACAAAGCCACCTGGCACAGGGGGTGGGCGCCTTGCCCTCTTGGCCCCAAAACCACGGCCTGGAAGCGAGCCAGTTCCCAAGGGAGCCGCCCGAGGCACAGAGGGGTGGTGGAGAGCTTGGAACCTGTTGCCTGATTTCAGGCAGACCTGACAGAGATCAAATTCCTGAGGGTATTTTTGGGAGACAGTTGGCTGGGGACGGGGCTCTGCTCGCCCGGGCACGTGCCACGGCGGCTCCACAGCTGGCTCAGAGTTGGGGAGGGTGGCAAGGCCAATTGTGACCTCGTGCTGGGACCTGTCCCCTGAGCATCCCACCCCATCCCCTCCTGCCTTTTCCCTTGGCAAGCCCAGCAGGCAGGGCTGCACGGGGCAGCGGGACCAGGCTGAGAGGAGGCAGCAGCCTTGCAGGAGCGGCTCCTCCAGCACCAGCTGCTTGGGAAGGGCTGAACTTGCAGCTGGGGTCTTTTTTTGGGGTCACTGTCCCCGCTGGGCCATGGCAGCGGCTGTGGCCACTCACCATCGGGGTTGAAATGCACGTCCTCCTCCACGCCCACGCCGTGCTGGCCGGAGCTGTAGGAGGAAGGGTTGGCCGAGTGGCTCTGCCGGGTGGCAGCGTCCCCGCCGGGCTGCGGCCAGCCCTGGGTGTCCCTCCTCCCGGGGACGAAGCCCAGGAGCACCGGGGATCCGTGGCTGGGCCGCTGGGCCGTGGATGCGTGGCTGGAGAGCGGGTGGGTGTAGCTGGCGGTGCCAGGGTTGGGAGCGGCTCCTTCACCACCCCCTGGCTCCACGTGCTCCACGCTGCCCACGTGGAAAACCCACACGCCGGGAATTCCCGTGTTGCTCTCCCTGTGGACGCAGCACACACCAACGTCATCACAGCCGTGCTGGAAAAGCCACCCCAAAGCTGGCACCACCCCTCCAGAACCCCAATACACACGTGGGGCTGAGCCCCTGGTGCAGCCCAGCACCCCCCAGCTCACCCCTCAAATTTTTCCAGCCTCCAACAGGCTCCAGGGCTGGGAGAAGGTGACTCTGCTCCCCCTGCCCACACCCACAGCCCCACAGGTTCCACTCACCTCTCCAGGACCCTCAGAGCCTGCTCGCTGCTGGCCAGGCTGTGGAAGAGCCCGTCCCTCTTCGGGTCATCGCCGTCACCCCAGCTGAAGCCCACCCTGGCTGGCAGCTCCAGCTGGACGTTGTAGGACTCCTTGGGTCGCGTCCCCAGGAACTGGAGGCCGCCGTTGGGGTACAGGAAGATGGTGTAGGTGTCCTCATCGTTGTAGGCTATGACTGCCTGGAAGGTGTTGAGCTACCAAAGGGAGAGAGGGACAGATGGACGGCATGGAGGGGCAGGGACACGGCAGAGGAGTGAAGGAAGGGGAGCGGGGATGTGACCACAGGGTGTGGAAACATCCCAAAAGGGCCCTCCAACAGAGAGCACCTCCAGACACAGACTGGGAGAGCTGGGGATGCTCACCTGGAGAGGAGAAGGCTCCAGGGACTCCTCAGAACCCCTTGCAGGGCCCAAAGGGGCTCCAGGAGAGCTGGAGAGGGGACAAGGGATGGAGGGACAGGACACAGGGAATGGCTTCCACTACCAGAGGGCAGGGATGGATGGGAGATTGGGAATTGGGAATTCCTGGCTGGGAGGGTGGGGAAGGCCTGGCACAGGGTGCCCAGAGCAGCTGTGGCTGCCCCTGAATCCCTGGAAGTGCCCAAAGCCAGGCTGGGATATTGGAAGGTGTCCCTGCCATGGCAGGGGTGGCACTGGATGTTCTTTAAGGTCCCTTCCAACCCAAACCATCCCATGATCAGCCTGGAGCAGGAGCTGGCTCACACCCAGCCAAACCCCGAGTGCCACATCCCGGGAAGATGCTCAGCATCCTCCTAGGAGCCCATGGCACAGCCAGGCCACTCCCTCAGTGCAAGGACATCCCAAGAGCATCCCTGGCCATGGAACCCCTGCACTGGGAGCCCCTCACTCCTCTCCTCCCACTGACACCCCCCTGCTCCATCCCATCAGCACCAGAGGGAAACCCGCACCCCCCGCTTGTCCCTGAGAACAATTTTAGCTCGGTTTCCTCCGGAAAAAACATTCCTGCGCTCCCAGCTTCCCATACATCCCGCTATAGGCACTGGCTGCCTGCCCTGCCAGCCCTGCGAGCCTTGGGGCCGTGCCAGGCACCACGGCCACAACCACGGACGGGGAGGCTCCGGAGCCAGCACAGCCCTGCTGAGCCACCCCAGAACACCCAGACACCGAGAAACCAACCCCACAGAGCTCCTGCTGCCCCGGGAAACAGCTCCAAGCAGGGAACGGCGCCCGAGAGAAGGAAAAATTATTCAAACTCCCGGTTTCACCCCTGGAGAGGTGGGAGGGAGGCTGGGGGCTCCCCCCACTCCACCCCCACAGCACCAGCCCTGATTTTGGGGCGCCGGGCCCCCCGGAGCATCGCTGGATTTCCTGGCAGCCCCGCGGGATATAAAGAGCCTTGTTGTGCCTGTCACACACTCGGGCATTCAGAGACCCCGAAAAGGCGGCCAAAAAGCTGGAGGGGGGTGGAATAACCCCCCTCCCCCCGGGGCTGGATTCCTCCCCCACGCAGCCAAATCACAGCAGCAGCTGCAGGACTCGTTCTGCCTTGGGGTGGGTGGCGAGGGGGGACACGCTGGGTGACATCGATGTGCTGGCACAGCGGGATGAAGGGGAGGAGGGGGGAAGAGCCCGGCAAAGAGCTGCAAAGGGCAAATTCCAGCCCAAAAGGGCAAGTTTTGCTCCTCCAGAAGAAGGCTCGGCCTTGTCACATTCTGCAGCCCAGGGAAATGTCACTGCAGGGACCAGGAGCGTGTCCCGAGGAGCTGGAGGAGGCAGACCTCTCACCCCAAAGCTCTGGGGATCCTCTGCTCCTCATCTTAACCCAGTTTCCTACTTTGGGGGCTCAAAAGGGATTAGCTGTGACTTTCCAGGGCAGGGGGAAAGGCTTTGGAGTCAATCCTGGTTCTGAGCAGCAGGAAGGCAGCGTTTCCATAAACGCCACATTTGGTCAGGGAAAAAAAAAAAGAAAAGTGGTGTTTGGGGAGTTTTTTAGCAGTTTTGGAGAAGGGGGAGCTCAGCAAAGCTGAGCAGGCACGAGCTGCATTTCAGGAGCTTTCCTTTTCCTTTCTTGTTTTCCAAACAAGACCGGTTTCATTTTAAAGCCTGATCCAAACTTCTCAGAGGGGGAAAAAAAAAACACAACGGGGAAGAGGAAAGAAGAGGAGGCTGCGTTTTCGATGGCTGCAAGGTCGCTGTGAGGCCCCTGATGGCATCTCCTCAGCTGTTTTCCCAGCTTCTAAATGAGAGGAAAAAATGTGCCTTGTCTCCTTCCAAACCTCAGCCTCTTGCCTCGCTTGGATTCCCTCTCAGCAACGCGCTACCGAAGGGCCCCAGAGCGGGGGGACGCCTGGGGATGGCTCCTGGTGGCCCTTGGGGACATTTGGCTGCTGCTGGGCTTTGGGTGAGAGCCCATCACCCATCCCTGGGTATCCATCACCGGAGTTTTCAGCTCACTGGAGTCCGTGCAGCTGGCGGAGCGTCACCGTCACCTCCCCAGCGCGCCATCGGCCCCAGTGACAGCTCATGACGCGGCGTTTTCGGGGACAGGCAGCGCTGGAGGTTCACCCATGTGGGTGCAGAGCACAGGTCACACCCCCCCCCCCCCCCCGACCTGGCAGACCACCTCTGAGTTTGTTTTCCAGGCACAAAATCAGCCCACGGTGGAAATTCCAGAGGCGGTTGCCGGCCAGCAGCGGAATCAGCGCAGGGGCAGGAGGAAAGGCCGGCCCCGAGCCACCAGTAAAGGTCAGGAGCACAATGGGTGACCTAAAGCAGGGCCACCCCCAGCTGCCCCCAGCCACCCTCTGCCCTGCAAGGCCAGAGCTACCAGCACTGGAAAGCTTTGTCCGAATAGAACCAGAATTCATGGAATGGTTTGGGTCGAGGGGATCTGAAAATTCATCTCATCCCACCCCCTGCCATGGCAGGGACACCTTCCAATATCCCAGGCTGCTCCAAGCCCTGTCCAGCCTGGCCTTGGACACTTCCAGGGATCCAGGGGCAGCCACAGCTTCTCTGGGCACCCTGTGCCAGGGCCTCCCAACCCTCCCAGCCAAGAATTCCTGATCTAAGATCGGATCCAAGCAATGTGAAGCCATTCTCCCTTGTCCTGTCACTCCATGTCCTTGAAGACAACCTCCGAACCTCTTGTGGCCAACAGCCCCTCCACTGCCACAGCTCTGAGCAGAGGGGGAAAGCCCCGTGTTCCTCCTTGTGCTCACCCAAGGATGGATGGATGGATGGAGCCACCATCCAGCTGCTCAGCAAGAAAAGAATCAGCACTTTGGGAACCACAGGAGAAAAACTCATCCTCCCACGACACGTAGGATGGGGCATCCAAGCTCTGCCCCTTGGCCTCACCTTCCTGGAGGGCTCGGTGTCCTGGGAGAGCTCCTGGTAGGCACCCACATCCTCCCAGGTGGCAATGAAGGCATTGGTGGGCACGAAGGCGCCGGCAGAGCGGGGAAACCCGGCCTGGATGTATCCCACAGCCTGGTCCAGCACGTCCCGAGAGTCATCCTGCCGGTAGTAGATGTTCCCTCTGTCCCCGGAGGTGTCCAGGTCGGCCAGGAAGGGGGCGATGACGGGGAAGTCTGTGGGGAAATCGTCATCCACGTACTGGGTCTCCCTGGGGAAATCCTGGGTGGAGATGACCCCGTTGGTCCCCACCTGCGGGGAGAGCGGTGCAGGGCGCTCAGGAGCTGCAGGGCTGCCACCACTGCCGGTCCCCTGTCCCTGTCCCCCCCTCCTCGGCGCAGTGGGGGCCCTGAGGCCGCGTGGCCCCATCCGGCCGGGCAGAAAACAAAAGACCTCGGGCTCCTCCGGCCCCCAGGGAGCTGCAGCTCAGGGGCCATCCCAGCTGCAGCCGCTGCCGGCGGGGAACAGCTGCGGGGAGGAGAAAGCCTTCTTGTTCCTCCGCAGCCGGAGACAGCGGGCAGGGGGAGAGGGATGGATGGAGGGAGGGATGGAGGGAGGGATGGAGGGAGGGATGGGGACAAAAGCACGTGCGGTGGGACAGCCAAGGTGCGCATGGAGGGGCAGGGACGGGCAGGAGCAGGAGGAGGAGGAGGAAAGGCAGGGGAGGAAGGATGGAAAGATGGAGGGGTGAAAAGCCAGAAGGAAGGAGGGATGGTGGGACAGAGGGATGGAGGGAAGCAGAGCGGGAAGACGGCGGGAGACAGGGCTGAAAGGAGGGAGAGACAGGGGGTGGAGAGATGGAGGGACAGAGGGAGATGATGGAGAGGAGGAAGCCGGGTAGGGGGTGAGGCAGGGGGGAAGGAGGGCAGCGGGGCCGGGACTCACGTAGAGGCGGCGGGCAGCGCGGCCGTAGAGGCGCAGGGCGCGGCGGAGCAGCACCCCGGGAGAACTCTCATCATCCCCGGGCCGGAGCCGGGCATCGCCGCGGGCCGGGCCGTGCGGGAGCAGCCCCGGCCGGGACAGGGCTGCCCCCACCGCCAGCACCGCCGCCAGCACCTCCAGCACCGCCCGCATCCCGACACCGGCAGCGGGAGAGCCCGAGCGGAGCGGCGGAGCCGAGCGGAGCCGCACGGACCGGACGGGGCGACCCCGGCCCCGCGGGGAGGGACGGGGAGTGGCCCGAGGGGAGTGGCCAAGCTGCGGCCGTCCCCGTGCTCGGCCAATCGGATTTTACCCAAAATCCGTCCAGGCTTCGGGCACCCCCCCCGCCCCCCGCATCCCTGCATCCCCCCGGCCGGTACCGGCATCCCGGGGGGAGCGGGGAACCAGAGCGGCGCTGGCCCGAGGGGAGATGAGTGGGATCCCCCGTCCGTGCCCCGCATCCCCCCCGCCTCGCCCCAACGCCCCCGGGGCCGGGCCCGCGTCCAGCCGGGGTCGGGGCCGGGGTCGCGGCGTGGGCGGGAGGCTCTGGCCGCTCCCCGCTCGCTCCCTCGGATCCTGCTCCCTTCAGCCGGGGAGAAACGTGACTCCTCATCCTCACGGGACCCGAGGGAGGGGGGACAGGGGCCAAAATCTGTCGAGCAGCTCAAGGGCAGGCGGTCAGCGAGCGGCCCCCCACGCACGGCCGGCCGGGAGCGGGGTCAGCGCTGTTTATCCTTCCTCTTCATCATCCATCATCTCCGCCCGCAGAGCTCTGCAGCGGCCCATGGGTCCGGGAGGGTTTGCATTTGGGTCGGGGGCTCGAAGCACCCGCGGTGGTGGAGGGGAGGAAGAGCTCAAATCCCGGCAGCTGCGCTCCGTGAGAGCTCCTGGAAATCCGGGCGGGGAGCAGCCAAAAGCTCAGCTCCAACTTCCTGGAGCTTTTCCCCCTTCTCTGGCCTGGAGGCTGCATCGGTCCCGAGGCACAGCCATGCCCGAGGAATTCCAGATAACCAGGAGGGAAGTGTCAAACCCCTGCAGGCTGTCGGGAGAAATAAATCAGGGACACATTCATGGAATTCCCGACGGGAATCCTCGCTCGGGAAGCGGCCGGACACGCTCTGCCCCGTCTGTTGCGGTGACAGGGATTTGTCCCTGTGGCCTCTGTCCCCTCCATCCTAGCAGGGCGCAATTCCCTGCATCCTGCTCAGCCTGGAAGGCAGTTCCCACCGCCGCTGGGATGGAGCTGGTTTGGAAGCCCGGCTGTTCCAAGGGAATGTCACTGCCAGGGCCACATCTGGAGGAGCCGCTGTCCCTTGGCTGCAGGCAGCCGGCTGGCTCCAACCCCTGGAAGGAGTCGTTTGCCTGGCCATGGAAAACCATTAGGACTTGGAGCGGGGTCCAGGCCAGCTGGACACGATCTGCAGCCTTGGAGGAGCTTCCCGTGCCAAAATGTGGCTTTTCTTTGAAGCTCAAACACCTCCACGGCTCCCCAGGGAAATGGGGAACTGCAGGGGACCAGCAGCTCCTCTGTCTGGAGAGATCCCAGCTGGGCTGGCACTGGGATGGCACTGGGATGTCTCTGGGATGGCACTGGGATGGCACTGGGATGTCTCTGGGATGTCACTCCCATGGGGAATGGTGGCATTTGGTGGCACCTCGGAGGTGGCAATGGGCAGGAAGTGGGGGAGGGAAAGGGAGGAAAACCCTGCTGCTCCATGAGATCTTTGGGAGCTGTTGAAGATCCAAACCACGGGCTCTGAGAATCTTCTGGACCAGGAAGGAGGAGCTGCCAGGCTTTTTAGGATGCTAAAAAATGCATTTTCCCGACTCCCTGAGCCAAACTGGCAACAGCCAGGTAAAAAAAAAATGCACCTGGGAAGAGCTGGAGTCCTGTCCTGGCCTTGAGAGCAGGGTCCTGCTGGAATGGACATCCCTGTGGGGGATGGGAACAGGGATTGGGATGGGCATGAGGAAAAAATGGGATGAGGATAAGGATGGGAACCATGATGTGGATGAGGTCAGGGATGGGGAGACAGGAATGGGTAAAGGTAGGGATGGGAATGGGGACAGGGATGGGGATGGGGATGGGGATGGGGATGGGGACAGGGATGGGGACAGGGATAGGGATGGGGACAGGGATAAAGATGGAGACAAGGATGGAGATGGGGATATGGATGAGGATGGGACAAGGATGAGCATGGGCAACAGAAAATGGAGAGGAAGGTGAGGAAAGGGATGGGATGGGGATGGGCATAGGAATAGGGATAGGGATGGGGTTGGGGTTGAGGATGAGGACAGGATATGGATGGGGACAGGGACAGGCTGTGCTGGCCCACACCCTGTGCTGGGAAGGAGGTGGCACAGGGACTGATCCCTGTAATCACTTCCATGTGCCTCAGCAGAGCATCTGGCTGCAGGGTCCATCCCTTCTCCCAGCCTGGGCACACAAACAATCCAGAGCCGTTTCCTGGGAGGCATTCCGGGCAGAACCAGATGTGCTGGCATCATGGAAATGGGGAAAGATCTGGGCTGGGGATGAGGATGGAACTGTCCCGACCCAGCAGACACTCCCAACTCTAAACTGGGAAAACCAGGACAAGCCACTGGTCACACTCCTGCCAGATGCGGTTCCCGGAGTGGGGCCGGCACCTCCCTGTCCTGCCAGAGGCTCACCTTCCCCTGGGCTCCCAGCAGGAAAAGCAGAGGAATCCCTGGCTCAGAGGCTGCTGAGGCAGGAAATCCCGGCAGCCTCATCCCCCAAAGCCGGCAGAGATAAGGGGAGCAGCAGGAAACGCTGGGGCAGCCAGGAAGGGAAGCGTGATTCCCGGCCATGGGAGCCTGCCCGGGGGCTGCAGCACACGGAGAAGCCTCACAGGATGCACCGGGGCCGGTCTGGGATGTTTGCAGGGAAGCAGGGCTGGGATAAGAGCGGGGATTCAGCTGGCACGGGCTCGGGCAGCACAGTCCCGCTGCCAGCTGGGTTAGTGGGTCACTGGAATAAAGCCCTTGGAGCATTTCTCCCCTTTGGATATCGGAAACCAGCCCTGCTCAAGGTCAGGTGATTTGGCAGGACACAAATCCGTGCCTGAAACATCCCTGAGGTTCCTGCAGGAAAGGGCTCTCGCAGGGAGAGGGCTCTGCAGCTCCAGCCCCCTGGATCTGCACCAAAAAGTGTTTTGGCCTCGTGTTCTGAGAAAAAGAGATGTCTCTGAGCCCCCTCAGAACCATGGAATTGTTTAGGTTGGAAAAACCCTCTGAGATCATCGAGTCCAACCATTCCCCAGCACTGCCAAGGCCACCACTGTCCCCCAGTGCCACATCCCCATGGCTTTTAAATCCCTCCAGGGATGGGGACTCCAGCACTGCCCTGGGCAGCTGTGCCAGGGCTGGACAAATCTTTCCATGAAGAATTTTTTCCTAAGATCCAGTCTAAACCTCTTCTGGAACAACTTGAGGCTGATTCCTCTTTCTTATCTCTTGTTCCTGGGATCAGAGCCCGATCCCACTTGGCTGCCCCCTCCTTTCATGGAACGACAGAAAGAAAATTCCTCCATCCTTAATAACTGGAACCTGCTGGATGATAGCAGCCAGAAGTGACAGCAGCATTTCTGAGGCTCTGTGAAAGAGGACAGAATAAAAGCAGAGCCCAGGAGCTGCCCCTGGATGAGAGGAGAGCCCAGGGATGTGAGCACAGCCGTGGGTTTGGGCTCAGCCCTCGGGAGGAGGAGAAGCTGGAGCCCAGCAGGAACAAACTCTGGGCTGTGCCAAGGACAGGGGGGAACTCTGGGTGTCCCTGCCCCTCCTGTGGGGTGGCTCTGCATCCCTTCAGGCCATCCTGAGGGATTTCTCCTGCTGCCTCCATCTCCCTGCCATCCCTGGGGCTGTTTCTTTTCCTGGGAACATCCTGAGGGAGCTGAGAGCAGGGCAGGTCCCCCCAGCGCAGCACCCGGCTCTGCACATCTCCATTTTTGGGAACACTTCTCATTAATTCTGCTCTTAATTGCTTGACTCAGCTTTGCCTCATGACTCAGCAGCTGGGTCACTGCAGGGACCCATCTCCCAAGGGATCCAGGGATGGACCAATGGATCCAGGGATGGACCAAGGGATCCAGGGATGGACCAAGGGATCCAGGGATGGACCCACTTCCCAAGGGATCCAGGGATGGACCAAGGGATCCAGGGATGGACCAAGGGATCCAGGGATGGACCAAGGGATCCAGGGATGGACCCATCTCCCAAGGGATCCAGGGATGGACCAGTGGATCCAGGGATGGACCAAGGGATCCAGGGATGGACCCACTTCCCAAGGGATCCAGGGATGGACCAATGGATCCAGGGATTGACCCACTGCCCCAGGGATCCAGGGATGGATCAATGGATCCAGGGATGGACCAATGGATCCAGGGATGGCCCCATCTCCCAATGGATCCAGGACCTGCTGAGGTGCACCCTCCAGGACAGCCACCCATGCTCCAGGTGATTTTCCACCCTCCAGCTGTGACCCAGCACGGATCTTTCTGCTCAGGACATCACGGGTGTTGTGGGAGAAGGGCTTTCCTTATGGGGAGTTGGAATTGTGGGCTCCAGAGCACCAGGGGGTGCATGGAAAAACAAGATTTTTATAAAAAGGGGTTTCTTGGCCCTGGGCAACTTGGCTGGAGCAGAAATGTGGGGAAAGGTTTCAGTGCATGGAGAGAAGGAAAACCAGGTTGGATGAGGCTTGGAGCAACCAACAGGATGAGATTGAAGATCCTTTCCAACACAAACCATCCTGGGATTGTCCTCCCAGCTGGAAAGTGGAGCTCAGATCTCCCAGAACCCCGGGGATCTGAAGATTCATGGGATGAAAACTCCGCTCCCACTTGGGAAAACTTTCTGAGACATCTGAGCCCCAGCCCAAAGAAACGCTGCAGGTTTTACCATGTATTTTAAGACAAAAAGGTAAAGAAAAGGTTTTGTGTTATTTAATCTCTGGGGCTCTCCTTCCTTCCTTCCTCTCTCTCTAAATATTGCTGCAAAGCTGGTTTTGCTCCGGCAGCTGCCGGATGAGCGTGAGGAGCTTGCAGGGAGCTCCCAACCTTGCCTGACGCTGATTCCTGCTCCCCAAGATCAGCCACCAGTTCCTTATTTGGTCCAGGCTCCAGCAGATTCCCTGGCAGAGGGGATTGCAGGCAGAGCAGCCCGGATGGGTTTGTGCATCCCTCAGGAGGGAGAGATAAAATCAGCCCAGAGCCGGCGTCTCCAAGGAGCCTGGTGTTTGTCCCCGCAGCAGAGCACAGCAGACACACTCTGCCTGTCCCCAGCATGCTCCAGAGGAGAATCACAGAATTCCCAGAGCTGGAAATGCCCACAGGGATCATCCAGGGCAGCTCCAGGCCCTGCACAGACACCATAACAATCCCAGCCTGGGCATCCCTGGCAGCGCTGCCCAAACCCTCCTGGAGCTCCGGCAGCCTCGGGAATGTCACCATTCCCTGGGCAGTGCTCTGGGGGAAGAACCTTTCCTGAAATCCAACCTAAAGCTCCCCAGCAGGGGTCTGATCCAGCCCCATCCCAGGGCTCTGAGCCCAGCACACGCTGCTGCAGGTCTGAGCCTCTTCCTCGGGTGTTTACAGCCAGAATCAAGAGTTTGCTGCAGAATTAGGCTTTAGTTCTTGCATGGATTAGGGATTAGGTGCTGCTGGAATCTGCCCAGCTTCTCCCCAGCTGGAAATGGACAGGGATTTATAGAATCCCAGGATGGTTTGGGTTGGAAAGGACCTGAAATCCCATCTCGTTTGATGGGCAGGGACACATTCCTGGGGAAGCTGGGATCCCATGGCACACCCTGAGAGACGGGATTCAGCCCTTCCCACGGCTCTAACAAATCCCAATCTGCCCCCCAAGCACCTTTCCAGCTCCTCTCTCCTTGCCTGACCTCCTGTGGCCTCCAGCCCTGACCCCTGCAGCCCCCGAGGGCTCGGGGGTGGCTAATCCCAGCAATTAACCTCGTTCCCTGCATTTATCTTCTTCCTGCCTTTGTCTGCCCCTGACAGCTTCTCCCAACAAATCCTCTTCCATCCCCATTTCCCCGGCTCCATCTCCCCTGCCAGCCTTTGTCCCTCGGAGCCAAAATCCACCAAAACCCACCAAAACCCACCAAAATCCACCAAAACCCACCAAAATCCACCAAAACCCACCAAAATCCACCAAAATCCACCAAAATCCACCAAAATCCCGCAGCTCCGAGGTCACCCGGGCCCGGCAGGACCCGCTCCGGCTGCAGGAGGGAGGATTTGTTCTGTAAATTGAAGACGGATGCGGCCCCTGGGGCGTTTCAGGCTAAAAGGGATTTTAGGGCTGAGCGATCCGGCTAAATGGGGACAGAGGGCTGGAAATTCAATGGGAAATCGCGGAACACATGGGCGGCACATCTGGGAGCTCCTCCCAGCCCCACAGAGGAGCTCCATGGACACACGGACAGAGATGGAAATTCCCACATGTGGGAGGTTCACAACCTTTCCGTGCCTAAAGCGATGACCGAGCCCGATTGGATTTAATTATTATTGTGTTTCCCCAGATTTTGGTTTTGTTGTTTGTTTTTTTTTTTTAAGTTCAGGACTTTTCTTCCCTTTAACTGAGCTTGAAATCTTTGGGGATTTTTTTTTCCCCAAGGAAGGAAAAAGGAGACAGAGAGATGGAGGGGAAAAGGATGGAGGGAAGGAAGAATGGATTTGGGTTGGAATGGATCTTAAGGATCATCCCATTCCAGCCCCCTGCCATGGCAGGGACACCTTCCACTGTCCCAGGCTGCTCCAAGCCCCGTCCAGCCTGGCCTGGGACACTTCCAGGGATCCAGGAGCAGCCACAGCTTCTCTGGGAAACCTGTGCCAGGGGCTCCCATCCAGCAATTCCCAATTCCCAATCTCCCACCCATCCCTGCCCTCTGGCACTGGGAGCCATTCCCTGTGTCCTGTCCCTCCATCCTTTGTCCCCTCTCCAGCTCTCCTGGAGCCCCTTCAGGCTCCCGATGTCCCAATGGGACACACGGACAACCCCCCATCCCCGGCAGGACCCCTCGCTGTGCCCCTGCGACCCCCCAGTGGTCTCTCCTCTCCTCGAGTCTCCTCGAGTCTCCTCGAGTCTCCTCGAGTCTCCTCGAGTCTCCTCGAGTCTCCTCGAGTCTCCTCGAGTCTCCTCGAGTCTCCTCTCCTCGAGTCTCCTCCCCTCCCCTCCCCTTTTCCTTCCTCCCGTTCCCTCCTTTTCCCCTTTCAGCCCCCCATCCTCCCCATCCCAGGGGTGATCCCTCCCTGCTCTCCCTCCCGAATTCCAATGTCCCCTCTCCATTCCCCTCTCCCATTCCCTGCTCCCATTCCCCTCTCCCATTCCCCTCTCCCATTCCCCGCTCCCATTCCCTGTTCCCATTCCCTGCTCCCATTCCCCTGCTCCCATTCCCCTCTCCCATTCCCCTCTCCCATTCCCTGTTCCCATTCCCCTCTCCCATTCCCTGCTCCCATTCCCCTCTCCCATTCCCCGCTCCCATTCCCCGCTCCCATTCCCTGTTCCCATTCCCTGTTCCCATTCCCTGCTCCCATTCCCCTCTCCCATTCCCCTCTCCCATTCCCTGTTCCCATTCCCCTCTCCCATTCCCTGCTCCCATTCCCTGTTCCCATTCCCCTGTTCCCATTCCCCGCTCCCATTCCCCGCTCCCATTCCCCGTTCCCATTCCCCGTTCCCATTCCCTGCTCCCATTCCCCTGCTCCCATTCCCCTCTCCCATTCCCTGTTCCCATTCCCTGCTCCCATTCCCCTCTCCCATTCCCCTCTCCCATTCCCTGTTCCCATTCCCCTGTTCCCATTCCCTGTTCCCATTCCCTGTTCCCATTCCCTGCTCCCATTCCCTGTTCCCATTCCCTGTTCCCATTCCCTGTCCGGATCCCTCCCCTCCTGCTGCAGCCTCACCCTCGGCTGTGCTGGAACCCCCAGCGATCCCAAATCCCTTTCCCGTCTCTTTCCCGTCACCGCAGGGCTGGGACAGACCCCGGGCTGGGCTGGTGCAAGGAGCGGGATGGATGTGGCTCCATCGCCCCCTTCCTGCGCTCTTTCCCACTTTTCCTGCTCTCGTTTTCCTCCCCCTGGCGGGATGCGGTGCCTCTGGAAGCGGCTGCACCTCCCGGGATCCCCCCCGAGGCTGTCGGGGCAATTCCCAACTACAATTCCCAATTTCCCTGGGCTTTTTTTTTTAATTCTCCTCCGGGACGAGCCCGCAGCTGGAAATAATCGGTGCCTGAGAGCGGGTCTGTGTTCCCAAAGAGGAGGCACCGAGCTCCAAATCTCCCCTCGGCTGTCCCGCTCGGGGTGGGGGGACAGGTTTTATTTATCACTTTAATTATATCCCCGTTTATCTGTTTAAATCGGGGGGGTTGGGAGTGGTTTAGATGCTCGCTGCATCTTCCCAGGAAGAAAAATAAACCAAAAAACCGTTCTGAGGGAGGAAAATTCCCGGGATATTCCCAAGGAGAGGGGATTTTATCCCCATCCTTGGATGAAAGATTTTGTGAATCCTCAAATCCTGCCGGCTGGAAAAGAGGGAGAGGCTGAAATCCTGTTTAGTCTGGGAAAAACTGGGAAAAGGGAAGGGAAGGGAAGAGAAGGGAAGGGAAGGGAAGGGAAGGGAAGGGAAGGGAAGGGAAGGGAAGGGAAGGGAAGGGAAGGGAAGGGAAGGGAAGGGAAGGGAAGGGAAGGGAAGGAGCCTGGGATGGGTCTGGAAGCACCAGGCAGAGGCGATCCCAAGGATGGAGCTGCTCCCTGCAGGACTCTCCCATCTGGTTTGCTCCACATGGGAATATAATTTCACTCCTGGATTTCTCAGTCCCCTCTGGGCTGAGCTCCTTTGGGATCCTCCCTCTGTTTATCTCAGATCTCTGGGTCAGGACAGAAACTCCAGAGCTCGTCAGGATCTTGTTTCTCGTGTTTATCAGGATTTTAGCACAGAACTTGGCAGGTCTCTCCAGACTCTCTGCACAAATTTAATTCACTGCAGCCTGGCACACTTTGGGTTCTGATGGCACAAAATGGCCCCAAACTGTGCAGCCTTTTTATATTTATGTTTATTTTTACCCAATTAACAATAGACATGTAGATTATTTTTCTTAATGACACAATGACCCATCACCCGTGTGCTGCACTGTGACATTTTCTGTCCAATCACCTCCTACTACCCAAAACCCTCCAGAAAATGGAAATGAAGAAGAAAAAGGAAAAGAAACAACATTCTAAATCTTCCATCTTGTCTTCTGCTCTCTAAACTAAACTAGAGTTTAGTTTAAACTCTAAGCTTTAACTTTTCCACCCAGTGACCTAAGAAACTCTCTAATTTACACACTCACACTTTTAGCTTTTCTATCTAACTTTTAACAGCTGTTTTCATGTATCACCATGAAAACAGACCCATAAATTTCATGTTGTATGAAATTCAGTGTTCTCCTGGATCTCAGAGCCAAGGGCACACACTCTGTGTCTCAGACTCCAACAAAGGAATATCCAGCAGGATCAGTTCTCAGTGCATCCCTCCAAAAGCCTCCTCGGCTTGCAGGCTCTAAATTAAGCTGTTCAAACACCAGGACAAACACTTCCAAAGGGAGAGCTGAGCTGGAGGGAAAAAAATCCCTGACAAAGAGCAGGAGGACTCGGCTCCTCTGGGCAGCAGCGGCTCTTTGGGAAAAGAGGCTTGGAAAAAACTTGGCACAGCGATAGAGAGGGCGCTCCTCACCAAAATCTGTCCAGGAGGAGCTGCAGGGAGCCAGCAAAAGTTTTGGAGAGAAAAAAAACCCCAAAGAAATAAAAAAAACCCAACCCCAACTAAAATTCCTTGTGGATGCTTCAAGTTTTTCCAGTTCCTCATTTGCCTCTGGGTTTTGTGGCTGCTTTTTTCTTCCGCTTTGGGTTGTTTTTATTCCGGGTTTTTTTTTTCCACCCCTCCTCCTCTACACCAGGAATGTGAGCAGCCAGAAGAGGGTCACGTCGGAAGTGTGACAGACACGAGAGATTCGTCATCCGTGGTGATGAGACTTTCTCCGAATTCCTTTCCCCACCCCTAATAGCTGCAATTTATGCAAATGAGCCCAAAGATGAGCTAATTGGGGATTTGGTGCAAGCTGGCTGCCCAGGCTGGGTTCTCTCCCAGAGGAGATGGAGGAGGGAGGTGAATTTGTGGTTCCTTTCCTGGCTGGACACCGATCCCAGCCCCCAGCCTGGCTTGAGGGATCTCCATCCTTGTCGAGAGAACCATGGGCACTGTGATTCGCCATCCTCCAGCAGCAGGGGAAGGAATGGGGAGCTGGTGAAACATCGCCCTGACACCCCCAGCCACAGCTGCACTCGGTGCCTGCTCCAGAGCATCAGAGCCACGGCCAGACAGTCCCAAAAAGTCCCTTCTCCATCCCAGGCTTTCCCCATCGAGCTGTGCAAGCCCAGGATCATCCCCCGGTCCTTCGGGGTTTCCAGCCACAGCTGCTGCAAGCGGGGCCAGCGGCCACCTCCAGAAGGGGCTGGATTTTGTCACAGCTCTTCCTCCTCCTCCTGCCAGGCATTGAATGGGTGGCTGTGAAGGGAATTTCCAGCAGCTCAGAACTTCAGTCTCTGTTCCCCATCAGAGCAGATGTGGGGTCACCTCGGCTGATCCCATCCCTGGCGTCATCACAGAACCTCAGAGTGGTTTGGGTTGGAAGAGATCTCAAAGCTCACCCAGTTCCAACCCCCTGCCATGGGCAGGGACAAATTCCACCATTCCAGGCTGCTCCAAGCCCTGTCCAGCCTCCCTTGGGCATTCCCAGGGATCCAGGGGCAGCCCCAGCTGCTCTGGGCACCCTGTGCCAGCCTCCATCACAGCAGGGCTGGCACCAATTCCCCCGGGGATCAGGACAGGAGCTGTGCTCCCGGTAAATCAGATCTCCAGAGCTGCTGGGATCTCCTTCCCAATCTTCATCCAGGGGAAAACCTGAGCGATCCCTCCACATCTTCCTTCCCCCTGTTCCCTGCTGCTGGGACTGGGAGCCGACAGCAGTCGAGTGCAGGGTGAGCTAAGGAAGGCAGGGGGGGTTTTCCAGGAGTTATTTTCGAGGATATCATTCGGATTGCTTCCCAGGGCAGGCTGAATTGGGCTGAATTTCCTCTTCCCCGGGGCCCCAGGCAGGAAGCAGCCTCTGGGTTCACGCTCAGCCCTAATGAGGGCAGCACTTCAACACCAACCGTGGGCGAGAGCTGAGCTGGAACGAGTTTTATCTTGATTTCTTCCAGCCCTGGGACTTTCACTTGCACAGCCACAAACAGTCCCTGCCCTCACTGCTGGAGGAATCACCGGCCAAAAGATCTACAGCCTAAAATCTGCAGATAAAAAATCTACTGAAACCTGCCTTGCTGATGTCTGGCCCCCTGAATCCTCCTTTCCCAGCCCTGCTGTCATCTTGATACTTCCCTGTGCCTCGTGTACACTCATCCAGAGCAGCAGAAAGTGGGCTGAAAGCAGCCGGGCAGGGTTTCGTGCTTATTCATCATCACACACATCCTGCAAGCCGCTGTGTGTGTTTCGCTGCGGTCGGAACTGCTTTTCCTGGAAGAAGCTCTGGGGGCTTCTCCCGGAGTTTGCCGGGGGCTGGGGGGGCAGCAGCGGTACCGGCACACCTGGGGGTGGGCTCAGGTAGATGCGGCACCTGCTCGGGTATCAGAATCCCGGGATTGGATG
Organism: Poecile atricapillus; assembly: GCF_030490865.1. NCBI lineage: Eukaryota > Metazoa > Chordata > Aves > Passeriformes > Paridae > Poecile > Poecile atricapillus. The sequence goes on along the minus strand of NC_081249.1, from coordinate 179,021,260 downwards.
GGTTGGGAGGGATGGGAAAGATCATCCCGTTCCCAGCCTCCTGCGGCGGGCAGGGTTTCCACTGCATGGGGCTGGCTTCTGTCCTGTGACACCCCCAGGGAATCAGCCCCGTTCCCTGTCACCCCGGGGGCTCAGCCCCAGCGCTCGGCCTTGTCCCACCCTCCAAGGGCTCCAAGAGTCCCCGACTCTCCCGTAACTCCCCCCACCAGCTCCCCCCATAACCCCCCCGGGCTCAGCCCTGTCCCCTTTCCGGCACCTCCCCTCCGAGGGGCTCAGCTCCCTCCCTCCAGTGTCCCACCCCAGAGCCCCTCACCCCCGGCACTCACCCCGGCCCCTTCCCCTCCCTCTTCCCGGGAGCCTCGGTTCTCCCCCCCGCCCGCAGCCGAGCCCCGACGGGCGAGAAGGGGCTGTCCCAGGGGCCGTGCCCTGTTGTACTGCACCTCCTCCTCCACCTCCTCCTCCTCCTCCTCCTCCTCCTCCTCCTCCACCTCCTCCTCGTTCTCTCGCCTCCCTCTCTCCGCGGCGGGGACAACCGGTCCAGGAGGGACAGTCACCTCCGGCATCCCGGTGCGATCCATCCATCCCAGGGCATCCCGGTGCGATCCATCCATCGATCCATCTGTCCATCCCATCTCATCCCGGTTTGATCCATCCATCCCATCTCATCCCGGTGCGATTCATCCATCGATCCATCCGTCCATCCCAGCGCATCCCGGTGTGATCCATCCATCCCAGCGCATCCCGGTGTGATCCATCCATCCCAGCGCATCCCATCCCATCCCGGCACGCTTCGGGCCATCCCCCCGGTGCTCTGCGGGATTTTACCCCATCCCGGTGCTGCGAGGACCATTTCTCTCACGCTGCTGCAGCGCGGGACATCCCGGCGCGGAGCGGAGCATCCCTCGCAGCCCATCCCGATGGAGCCCGAGGGTTATCGCTGCCGCAGCAGCCGCCACATCGAGAGCGGCCAGTCGGCCGTGCCCAGCTCGGTTCTGTTCGCAGCCGGACTTTTGGGGAACGTCCTGGCTCTGCTGCTGCTGGGCCAGCACCGGCGGCGCTCCCGCTCGCCCGGGGGCCGCCCGCCGAGGGTGTCGGCGTTCTACGTGCTGGTCAGCGGGCTGGCGGTCACCGACCTGCTGGGCAAGTGTCTGATCAGCCCCATGGTGCTGGCAGCCTACGCCTACAACCGCAGCCTCAGCGAGCTGGGCCCGGGGGGGCGCGGCGAGGACCAGCCGGGGGTGCTCTGCCAGCTCTTCGCCTTCCTCATGGCTTTCTTCGGGCTGGCCCCCACCCTGCTGCTGCTGGCCATGGCTCTGGAGTGTTGGCTTTCCCTGGGTCACCCCTATTTCTACCGGAGGCACCTGACCCGGCGCCTGGGAGCCGCTCTGGGGCCGGCGGCCGCGGGGCTGTGCGCTCTGTTCTGCGCCCTGCCCCTGCTGGGTTTCGGGGCTCCCATGCAGTACTGCCCGGGCACCTGGTGCTTCATCCGCATGGCCGGCGGGGGTCCGAGCCAGCTGGGCTTCCCCGTGCTCTACGCCAGCCTCATGGGCTTGCTGGTGCTGGCTATCGTGGCGTGTAACGTGAGCAGCATGAGGCACCTGTACGGCATGGCCCGGAGGCAGCCCCGCCGCGGGCAGCCCCCCGCCGCCGCCCCCCGCATGGAGGAGCTCGATCACCTCGTCCTGCTGGGGCTCATGACCGTCCTCTTCACCGTCTGCTCGCTGCCGCTCATCGTGAGTAACCCCGGTGCCCCCCTGCTCCGGGGAGGGTGGGGGGTGCTTCGGTCCCTGGCCAAAAGATCTGTTCCGTCCTCTCACGGGGATGGTTTGGCCCCCTTTGGAATAGTTCCTCACCCCGTCCATGGGGGTCAGGCCGTTGTTAAAGCACCCTGGAATATCCCCTTCACCATCCCCTGCCCCTGGGAGAGTGGGTGGTCGCTTTGTCCCCCCCTCGTGCCGTGAATCCATTTGGAAAAATATCCTTTCTTAGCACCATCCCCTCACAGGGAGGTTGGATCGATGGATTGGCCCCCTTGGAATTGTCCCTCACCCTGTCCATGGGGGTAAGAACCCTGGAATATCCCCCCAGCAGCACCACTCGGTCCTGGGGGAGTCAGGGCACTGATTTTGGGATAAACCCTGACAGCACCACCAGCTCCCAGGGGCCAAGACCGTGCCTCCTTCTAAATCCTCCCTGACAGGGACAAGATCAGTGCCTAAAACTCCTTGGAATAACCTCCCCATCACCACCACCCACTCCCAGGGGGTCAGGGGTTGTTTTTGCCCCTTGGAATAAACTCTGGAACCACCTGGAGGTGCTGGGGGGGTTCCCTGCTTTAGTCCCCTGTGAGTAACCCACCCCTGCCACCCTCTAGGAGCCTCTCCAGGGGTCAGGTTATTCCTTTAATCCCCTTGGAATCAGTTCCCCCCGGCTCCACTATCCCATTCTGGGAGGTTGCCCACCCTCAACACAAAGCACCACATCCCCAGTTCTCGATTTATTTCAGTGAATTAAATTTATTTAAATTTATTTCAATGAATTAAATTTATTTAAATTTATTTCAATGAATTAAATTTATTTCAATTTATTTCAGTGAATTAAATAAATTTATTTAAATTGAAGTTTATCCTTTAACTCTCATGGAAGAACCCCCCCACACATGGAATAACTCTGTGCCAGAGCTGGGGGGGTCAGGTAATTACTCTGAGGGTCCCCCACCCTCTCCCAGGGATCTGACTGTTGTTTTAACCCCTGTGGAATAACATCCAACACCCATCCTGGGATGGGGGAAGTTAATTCATTGTTTAATCCTCCTGGAATAACCACAACAACCCCACCACTCTGTCCTGGGGGTTGATTTATTGCTCAAACTTCCTTGGAATATTTTCCCCCCCACCTCAGCCCACTCTGTCCCTGGGAGGGTCATTCCATTGTCCCCTCCCTGGGATATCCCATCCCCAGGGGTCAGTTCACTGTTTTAACCCCCTGAAACAGCCCCTCCATCATCACCTCTCTGTCCCAGAGGGGTTGGAGGGGTCAGGTGATGATTTCAGTCCCATCTGAGTGTCCCATCCCAGGGATCAGCTGGAGGCTTTAACTCCATTGGAATAACACCCACCCCATCACCACCCCTCCTTCCTCCGAGGCTGCCCCAAAGGGGTTTAAGGGTTGGGAGGGGGGTGTCAGTTCAGTGCATCACACCCCTCAATAACCCCCCAATAACCCCCCAAAAACCCCCCAAAAACCCCCCATTCCCACCCCATCACACCCCCCAATAACCCCCCATTCCCACCCCATCACACACCCCAATAACCCCCCAATAACCCCCCATTCCCACCCCATCACACACCCCAATAACCCCCCAATAACCCCCCATTCCCACCCCATCACACACCCCAATAACCCCTCAATAACCCCCCAAAAGCCCCCCAAAAACCCCCCATTCCCACCCCATCACACCCCTCAATAACCCCCCAATAACCCCCCATTCCCACCCCATCACGCCCCCCAATAACCCCCCATTCCCACTGCATTAGACCCTTAAAACTCCCCCCATCCCCACCCTTTTCTCACCTTTCAAAATTCCCCTTTCCCACCCTTATCAAACCCTTCAGTAATTCCTCATTCCCACCCTTATCACACCCTTCAAAACCCCCCATTCCCACCCTTATCACACCTTTAAATAACTCCCCATTTTCACCCCACCAGACACTTCAAAACCCCCCATTCTCACCCTTTTTACACCTTTAAATAACTTCCCATTTTCACCCCACCAGACACTTCAATTATTCCACATTCCCCCCCTTATCAAACCCTTCAAAATCCCCCATTCCCACCCCATCAGACCCTTCAAAACCCCCCATTCCCCACCCTTATCTCACCTTTTAATGAACCCCCATTCCCACCCCATCAGACCCCTCAATAATTCCCCATTCCCACCCCATCAGACCCTTCAAACCCCATCATCCCCACCCTTATCACACCTTTAAATAACCCCCCCATTCCCCCCCTTATCTCACCCCTCAATAACCCCCCATTCCCACCCCATCAGACCCCTCAATAATTCCTCATCCCCACCCCATCAAACCCTTCAAATCCCCCCATTCCCACCCCATCAGACCCTTCAAATCCCCCCATTCCCACCCCCGTGTCCCAAAGCTGCTGGGTGGATCCAGCTCCCTTTGAACCCCACTGAAATCCCCTCACTTCTCCCCCAGGGATGGGACAGCCCCGGCAGGAACGAGCCCTTGCTGCCCCTTTCTCCCCCTCCCTGAGTCCGGATCCTGCATTTCCACCTCTCCATCACCCTGGAGCTGGAGCCACGGGCGGGGTTATCCCCAAATCAGGGTGGGGGATGTGCGTGGGTGCTGCCACTGCCTTTGGTGACAATTTCCACATCCTCTTCCTGTCACCTCTGTCACCTCTGGAGCCGTACCAGGAGCTACCAGCCACCCTCAGCCCTGGGCTCGTACCTGTGACCATCCCCTCCTCAATCAGGATCAATCCCTGCTGAGTTATCCCATGGATGCCAGGTCCAATTTCCATGGCAAGGGGACAGACAAACCCACCAAGGCTGGATGATTCCTTCATCCATGAAACAATCCTGCTCACCGGGACCTCATTTCCAGCTCTAACATCCTTATCCTGATAGGATGTGCCAAACCTGAGCCATCCGTGACCCAGCCCCGCTCCCAGCTGGATCCTTAACCCCCACCCCACATCCATGGGGACACCGAGGGGTCACAACTTCTTCCGCTGCCCTCACGGGAATATTTTTCCCCCCACCGTAGCAAGACCTCCCTTAATTTCCCCCTATTCCTTAATTTTCTCTCATTTCCTGTAATTTATTTCGCAGATCCGGGCGTACATGGGGGCTTTCGCTGCCGATTTCAACGAGAACGCCGACCTGAGCGCGCTGCGCTTCCTCTCCGTCAACTCCATCGTGGATCCCTGGGTGTTCATCATCTTCCGCACCTCGGTGTTCCGCGCCTTCATGCGCAGGGTGTGCCGGAGGCTCACGTCCCGCAGAGCCTCTCTGAAGGGCTCCAGCCCGGCGGGTGAGGGGCACTTCTGTCCCCCGGGCTGGTGCAGGACGGATCCCCCCGGGCTCGGCATCCCCTGAGCGCGGCGCTGCCGCGGAATCCGCGCGGCTGCTGGCGAGGATGAGGAGCGAGCCTTCGGCCCCGCATCCCTGCCCTGGAGCATCCCGAGGTGGCCCGGGGTGGTGGCAGGCAGGGACAGCGTCCGGGACGCTGTGAAGGGGTTTTGTGCCATCCCCAGGCTGCGTTTTGCCCCGGAGAGGAGCTGGAGCGGGGTTCCGGCGGATCTGGGAATTTTCCGAGCCGGGGAGGGTTTGGGGAGCTCCCGGCTCCAGGAAGGCAGGAGGGGTTTGGAGCGAGGTTCAGGGCACAGGGAGGAGAAGTGTGGGTGTGTCCCCATGGAATAAAAGTGGTTCAGAGTTTCATCACCTCATCCTGTGCACGATCCCGTTCCGTGCCGAGGGGGTTTATCCACAGCTGCTTTGGGGTGTCCCCAGACCTGGTGAGTGACTCAGAAATTTGAAGAGCGTGGTGTGAGGAAGAGCTGGCTGCAGGTGGAATCCCTCCTGGCACACCCTCCATCCCTGCCCAGGATGTTCCCAGGGCAGGGCTGTGCTTTATCCACCCTTATCTCGTTCTTCCCTGGAAAATCTCCGAGCACTGATGTTGCATTTGTGTTCCTCAGCCGTACCTGTTGCGCTGTAATTATTTAAATTCAGTATTTATGATTGTCCTGAGCCCTAATGAGAGCATTAATTGAGAGAACACAGAGCCCTGGATGCACAAACTCTGTGCGAGCGTGCAGGAGAGCGATTGTTTTAATGGAAGATCCATTTCCGCTCAACCACACCAATTAACTGGATTTAATTTTTGCCTCAAGTGACCATTTAGGCCAAAAAAATTACGATGACCAACTGTTTAGTGCCCTTGGAGGAGACAGGGAGTATTTCTCTCCTCTGTTTAGCTAAGCCTTGCAAGGTGTAGCCGTGTTCCTGCCCGCTCTCACGTGATGTTTACTCTTTGTGTCAAACAGATTCTGCTTTTGAAGGAACAATATCTTGGAGTTTTTGGGGGTGACCTGCTGGGGTTGGCTCTGGCTGTTTCTCCCAGCTGGAGGAAAGGGCAGAGCTGCTTTTGGGGAGGTTTTGGGGGCTGAGCTGTCAGCTCGGTGCCTCTCCTCGGGGTTTTCTGAGGAGAAAGAAGGAAATGAGGGTTGGTTCGTGGATTGGTTTCGTGTTACTGCCGTGGTATTGACTTGGAGATGGCTCACGTGGGGCTGCAGAGTCAACAGCTCCCAGCCTGCTCCGTGCCTTTCCCGGGATCCGTTCCACCGCAGCCGGATGAGATAACGGCCCTGGAAAATCCTGGTGTTGTTTTTGTTCCCCCCAAACCGGGATCTCCTCCCCCAAACAGATCTGTGCTCTGCTGGATGGAGCAGGCACGGTCAGGCTGGGAGGATCAGAGGTGCAGAAGCATCACTGAGCTGGGATGAGATTCCCAAGATCGTGGATGCAGCGTTGGCATGAGCCGAGGGCGCTCTGGGTGTGCAGGGCATCATCTGCCCGTGGTGCCTGTGAGGATTCACTCCTGGAGAGACCCCTGGAAAGGTCCCTGATCCAGGAGAGATCCCTGATCCAGGAGAGATCCCTGGAAAGGTCCCTGGCCCAGGAGAGATCCCTGATCCAGGAGAGACCCCTGGAAAGGTCCCTGATCCAGGAGAGATCCCTGATCCAGGAGAGATCCCTGATCCAGGAGTGATCCCTGGAAAGGTCCCTGATCCAGGACAGATCCCTGATCCAGGAGAGACCCCTGGAAAGGTCCCTGATCCAGGAAAGGTCCCTGTCCCAGGAGAGATCCCTGATCCAGGTGAGATCCCTGTCCCAGGAGAGATCCCTGTCCCAGGAGAGATCCCTGCCCCAGGAGAGATCCCTGATCCAGGAGAGATCCCTGGTCCAAGAAAGGTCCCTGGTCCAGGAAAGGTCCCTGCCCCACGATTTGTGTGTTTAAATCCCCGGGCAATCATGATCCACGGAAATCATTGATTAAACTGACACAAACCAAATCAAGTTCTTTATTAAAGCGCAAGATTAGACTCCACCTGAGCCTCGAGATGATTTTATCATCTCAGGAAATAAATCATGGAGCCAAGAATGACTGCCCTCCATCCCTGCAGCATCCGTGGCTGGGACCACACCTTTCCCAGCGACCTTGACACGCTCCTCTGGCTCGGGCAGCACTTTTTAATCGGGATTCTGCCCTTCCTGGTGTCCTGCCCGCTGTGGGAACAGACTCGGAGTCTCCGGGCGAGCCAAGCCAAGGTTTGGGCTGCAGCCAGGGAGGATAAATCCTCGCTCCCGGCTGTTCCCGGGGCCGGAGCTGCCGTGTCACTGTCGCCACCAGAGATGGCAGCACGTCCCCAGGCAGGCTGGCCGAGCCCCAGGAGCAGGGACACCGCGGGTGTTCTCTCTCCATCCCGAGCCGCATTTCTCAGTGCCTCAAAGCGTTTGGGGCTTCGGGAGCTGTGGCAGAGCTTGGATCCCCTCCGCACTGAGCTTGGGAACCATCAAAATAAAAGGAAATATCGATTCAATATGGATTGAAATGAGGAATCCCGGCAAGGCGCGGGTCGGCCGTAAATGTTGCTTAAATAGGAACCAAAAAAGGTTCCAAAAAAAGGCTGAGGGAGCTGCAGCTGAGAAGGGGAGAGCGGCTGTGGAGAGATCAGATCAGATCCTGATCAGATGCTGTCCCCAGGCTCCTCCTCTGCTCAGTCATTGCCCTGGGGACCCCTCGGTGCCAGCTCGCTCCTGTGCCAGCCGCTCCCGAAGGGACGGACCTGGCTCTTGATGGAGACAATCAAGAGACTCCGCTCGGCTCTCCAGGCTGGAGCTCAGCGCCAGCGATGCTCTTTTGGGGGCTGTTTTATGTCCCTGTCACCCTCCAGCACTGCCAGCTGCCCTGTCCCACGCTGTCACCCGGCAGCATCACAGCATCACCTCTCCCTGCATCCCGCTCCTTCCCCGGACACAAATCACCCTCAGGGCTGTTGTTTTCTTCTTTTCCAGCTCACGAAATCCAGGCACAACTTTGCTCAAGCTCATTTCCCCACAAATTGTTTCGTTCTTGCAAAGAGCCCATTTATTTTTATTTTATTTTTTATTTTTTTTATTGCCTGCCTGCATTTTTCAGCTGTTCTGGAAGCATTGAGGCACGTGCCTGGGCAGGCAGCAGTGCCAGAGCCAGCCCAGCAGAGGTTTCATTTATTTTTTAACCCCTGCACTGGGTGCTGGTGCAGGATAAAAAGGCACCAAAACCTGGAGCTGCCGTGCCTGATTTCCCAGGCTCTGAAATGGGAGATAAAGGATGGGAAATCTTTGGAAGAGAAGTGATGGCTGGATTCGGTAAACACGAGTCAGGATGGGGGTTTGGTTAAAAAGGGATGAAATTCACTCGCCATAAACAGGAGGGATGGACTCCTCCCTGTCCCCGGGGCCGGAGCCATCCCTTAAAATCCACCAGGGGTGGAGCAGGATCCCAACACCCTCCCCAGCCACAAATTCCAGAGGCTGAGCCCCCTCTGTGAAGTTCGGGAAACTTTCCTACAAGTCCAGAGCGTTTTCTCCACTCTGGCAAATCTTCTTTGAGGGAAAACAATGCCAACAAACCTTAAGAGGATGTATGAGGGGCTGGAGAGTGTCCAGAGAAGGGAACAAAGCTGGAGAAGGGTCTGGAGCACCAGGAGAGGCTGAGGGACCTGGGAAGGGGCTGGAGAATTCCTGAGGGAGCTGGGAAGGGGCTGGAGAATTGCTGAGGGAGCTGGGAAGGGGCTGAGCCTGGAGCAAAGGAGGCTCAGGGGGCCCTTGTGGCTCTGCACAAGTCCCTGGCAGGAGGGGACAGGGACAGGACATGAGGAAACACCCTCAGCTTGCACCAGGGGAGGTTTAGATTGGACATTGGAGAAAATTTCATCACTGGCATGGTCCAGGGCAGTGGTGGAGTCCCCATCCCTGGAGGGATTTAAAAACCGTGAGGATGTGGCACTTGGGGACATGGGTCAGTGGTGGCCTTGGCAGTGCTGGGGGAAGGGTTGGACTCAATCTTAGAGGAGTTTTCCAACTCAAATAGTTCTAGGATTTGACATGGCCCTCGCCAGAGGCAAGACACGAGCTAAACATGGAAGCAAAGGGAAGAAAACAAACCCTTCCCAAGGCAGGACAGATTGTACCACGCAGCCTGTTCCTGGTTCTGAGCTCAGAAGAGGGAATGAAAAAACAAAAGCCCAGCAATTTTCCTATTATTGCAGAAAAATCCCATCAGAGACAACTGTCAGTGGAGAAGCCTGAAGCCCCAGAGGGGCATTTAAGGCTCCATTAGCTGCCAGGAAAATGAGCTCCAGAAGAAGCCAAAACCCCTTCCTGAGCTGTGACATGGAATGCCAGAAAAGAGTGGGAGGCTGGGAAAAGCCTTGGAGCAGCCACCCCTCGGGGTACGGAAAAGTCTCTGGATGGGCTGAGTGCAGCTGCCTGGAGGGATCAGGACAGGATTCAGTGGATGATTCCTTCCATTGATTCAGGTGAATTTGGGAATTTGGGAATCTTCCAAATTCAGCTGGATTTGTGGGTGGCACAAAGAAGGTGCCAGGGCTCTCAGGACAGCTCCCAGCATCGCTTTAGTGCTGTGCTGGGTCAGGACTGGAAGTTGGGTTGGGAGAGCTCCTGGGATGTGTTTTCCTGAGCTGAGATGGTCTGGGATGGTAAAACACGGTCGCCTCCGTCTCACCCACTGCTCTGACAGTGGGAGCAGAGCTGGAGCTGAGGCTTTGCCGCCTCCCCCTCATTCCCCAGGGTGCTGAAGAGGTCCTTGGGCTGTGAGAGAGAGGAAAGCAAAGCCAGGACGAGGAGTGGCCCCTCAGAAATGGAGGTGCTGTCACAAACCGCAGCTCGGTTTGCTGTGCCCCGCATTTCCTTGACGAAGTTCCTGTTACAAAAGCGTGGTTTTAAAAATAACAGCCAAACCCACTGGTGTGTCTGCAACCTGCTGTGTCCGTGCCCGAGCCATCCCTGCTGCAGTAATTAAAGTAAATTAAAAATTAAATTGTTGCAGCTGTTGGAACAGCCCCAGGGCCACAGGAGATACACGATTTTCTGTCCTTGAGGCATTCTGGAAGTTACCTGTGAAGCAGCGAGTGCTTAAATAAAGGCAGCTTGAGTGAGGGCTGGTGTCCTGAAGGATGGAGAGAGCATCCGAGGCCGCTGGGATGGAGCACGGGGATTTCTCATCCCTGGATGTGTTCCAGGACGGATGAGCAACCTGGGATGGTGGAAGGTGTCCCTGTCCATGGCAGAGGGTGGGACTGGCTGGGCTTCAAGGTCTCGGCCAGACAGGCCCTTTGGGGACCTCTGATGTAGGAGAGGGGGACAATGGGGACATGGCACGGTGCCATCCGTGGGGCAGGGAGCTCTCCACGGGCTCCTCTGGGCCATGGGAATTCCCCTGGGCTCCGCTGGGGCTCGGAGAGCTTTGGGCTGCTGGAGCCAGCGCTGGGGCTGGCTGTGCCTCCGGGCTCCAGAGCACCGCTGGGAACCTGTGACCTGGGTGGGCATCGGGATTCCTGGATTAGCACCGGGACAGAGCTCCTGGAGCCACAGCGGGACTGTACCGGGACTGGCCGGGAGAGCTGCTCCGGGTCTGGCTCAGGACCGGCCGTGTGGGGGGACCCCCGAAGCCTCGCGGGGGCTCCTGGACCGACACCGGGGCCGATCCTAAGGGATGCTCCCGGCCGGGCAGCGGGGCTGGGCGCTCCGGAGCCAGGGCTGGGTCACACCGGGGGCTGTCCCAGCGCTCCCGGGGCCGGCCCAGCACTCCCGGACCGGCACCGGGACTATGGGATCGCACCAGGACTGGCCGTGTCCAAGGTTCACGGACCGGTACCGGGAGTGGCCGTGTCCGGGGCTCCCAGACCGGTACCGGGACTCTCGGTCCGGTCAGGGTCTGTCCGTGCGCGTCCCTCGCCTCCTCTCCGTCCATCCCTGCGAGCGCGGTGCCGGGGGTGCCCGGGGAGGTACCGGGGGTGCCCGGGGCAGTGCCGGGGGGACCCGGGGCGCTACCGAAAGGGCCCGGAGCGGTACCGGGGGGACCCGGAATGGTGCCGGGGCGGTGCCGGTGGGGCCCGGAGCGGTACCGACGGAGCCCGGGGCGGTACCGAAGGAGCCCGGGGCAGTGCCGGGGGGACCCGGGGCGGTACTGGGGGTGCCCGGGGCGGTACTGGGGGTGCCCGGGGCGGTGCCAGGGGGACCCGGAGTGGTGCCGGGGCAGTGCCGGGGAGACCCGGGGCAGTGCCGGGGGGACCCGGGGCGGTACCGAAGGAGCCCGGGGCGGTACCGGGGTGCCCGGGGCGGTGCCGGGGGCGGCGGGCGGGGCGGTGCCGTCGGGGCGGGCGGTGCCGGTGCCGGTGCCGGGGGCGGGGGCGCATTCGGGCGTGCGGCGGCGGCGGCGCGGGATGAACGGGACGGGCCGGGCGTGCGGGCGCGACGGGGCAGCGCTGCCGGCCGGGGCTCGGCCGCTGGTCAGCGCCCTCATGTTCTCGGCCGGGCTCCTGGGAAACCTCCTGGCTCTGGGGCTGCTCCTGCGGGGCCGCCGCGGGCACCGGCAGCGCCCGCCCGCGCTGTTCCACGTCCTGGTGCTGGCGCTGGTGGTCACCGACCTGCTGGGCACCTGCTCCGTCAGCCCCTTGGTGCTCGCCTCCTACCACCGCAACCTCACCCTCACCGCCCTGGCCCGCGGAGGGCACATCTGCCTTTACTTCGGCTTCGCCATGAGCTTCTTCGGCCTCGCCACCATGCTCATCCTCTTCACCATGGCGCTGGAGCGCTGCCTGGCCCTGGGGCGCCCCTACTTCTACGAGCGCTTCTTGAGCCCCCGCACGGGGCTGGTGGCCCTGCCGGCCATCTACACCTTCTCGGCCGCCTTCTGCTCGCTGCCGCTGCTGGGCTTCGGGCGCTACGTGCAGTACTGCCCCGGCACCTGGTGCTTCATCCAGATGCACCTGGATTCCCAGCAGAGCGACGCGGAGCTGGCGGGGCTGAACGTCACCTTCTCGCTCCTCTACGCCACGCTGCTCCTCTTCCTCATCCTCGCCGTGCTGCTCTGCAACCTGAGCGTGATGGTGAACCTGGCCCGCATGCACCGGCGCGGGCAGAGGAGCCGCAGGGTGACCACCCTGGAGCAGCCCCGCACCGCCTCCGGCTGCGGCCGCCGCATCTTCTCCATGGCCGAGGAGATCGACCACCTCCTGCTGCTCTCCATCATGACCATCATCTTCGTCATCTGCTCCCTGCCCTTCACGGTGAGTGTCGCTGTGTGTCCCGCTCTCCCCAGCACCCGCGTTTCTCTTTATAAAGCTTCTCCCAAAACTCTGCTGGCCAGACCTCGAGGGTTGGGGTCAAAGCTTTGCTTGGGAGAGCCCAGCTCAGGCATGAGCTCGGCAATGTGCACATCACCTGGGGAGCGGGGGAATCGCTCCTGCATCCCCAGTGCCAGCAGGAGGACGGTGACAGGAGAATGGGGTGACAGGAGAACGGGGTGACAGGAGAAGGGAGTGACAGGGGGACAGGGTGACAGGAGAATGGGGTGGCAGGAGGATGGGGTGACAGGAGGATGGGGTGACAGGAGGATGGGGTGACAGGACAACGGGGTGGCAGGAGGATGGAGTGGCAGGAGGATGGAGTGGCAGGAGGATGGAGTGGCAGGAGAACAGGGTAACAGGAGGATGGGGTGGCAGGAGGATGGGGTGGCAGGAAGATGGGGTGACAGGAGGATGGGGTGACAGAAGGATGGGGTGACAGGAGGATGGGGTGGCAGGAGGATGGAGTGACAGGAGAATGGAGTGACAGGAGGATGGAATGACAGGACAATGGAGTGGCAGGAGCAGAGGTGCTCTCCCACCCTGGCTCCGAGGCCAGGCCATGTGGCTCAGGCAGGGACAGGCTGGGGGTCCCCATGGCATCGCTGCAATTCCCAGGATCTGGTGGTGGAGGTGTGAGGGATGGCCAAACAACCAATTCCACTTGTGGAGACGGGCTGGAGGAGCTGCCTGGGCTGGAGGCAGTGGGTGTCCATGCTGGATGGGATGAGTTATCCCAGATTTCTGTGGATGGAGCTGGAGATGTGGGAGGCTGCACCCACCTCGCTGTTAGACAGCGGTTTCTGCTTCTCTACAGCAGCACCGAGGCACAGAGACGGGAGATTTCTGGGAACAGAGATATGGGACAGTGGCCACAGCACGTGTCATCCCAAGGGATGTGCCCACACCCTGTGCCCCATCCGTGCACGAGGCACAAATCCGGGATCAGAACAGCCAAGTGAGGAAGAGGAGAGAGAAGTGCCCTGACTCTTGTCTGGGTTCTCCCTTCCCAAGGGCCACTTTTTATCCGTCCAAGTGCTTTTCCACCAGGAGCATCGATGGCTCCACAGCACCTCGGGCCCCCTGAGGTCATTTTGGTGCCATTAGAGGTGACCCCATCAAGGCTGGGAGCACAGCCAGTCCTAATTTCCTACTCTTGGTGTTAAATGGACTCTGCCTTTCCTTCATGCTCCCATGCTTTTCCTAAGGGAAAGGGAAATAACCACAGGATACAGCCCAGCCAGTGCTTTAGGACAAAGGAATAACGTCCAGATGCTTGTGAGCATCCCAGGAGCCCCAGTGCCCTGAGAGACACTTGAGTCCTGACCATGAACCCACAGATGATGGACAGCTCTTCCTGTGTCCCAAAAAAGCCCTGCTGTGGCTGCTGTGGTCAGTACAAAGTGGAACCCCTCGGTGGGGACACGTGGGCAGGGGCAGAGGGGCTGGGAAAGCGGCCCTGGCCGGGATCCCATGGGCCCTGTGGTGGCAGATCCAGCTTTATCCAGAGCCAGCTTCCCTTTTCCCATCGCCCGCCTCCCTCGTGGGGCTGCGCTTTGGCAGCGCCCCAAACCCAGCTGCCTCCTTGGGGGTGACACTTTCTCTCCTGTCCCCACGGCAGCCACCGCTCCTCTCTGGAGCAGTCTGGGCACGCACCAACCCACGGGGCCACAAATTCCTTCCCAAAGCTCAGCGGGGTTTGGAAAGGCGGCCAGCGCGGGTGGTACCCGGCGGATCCCGGGCAGGGCAGGGATGCTCCTGCTGCCCATCCCCATCCAAAGCAGCTCCCCAGCCCGGAGCGAGGGGGTGGTGGGTGACCCGAGTGAGTAAGGAGTGCTGAGTCACCCTTCCAGGAAGGGCTGGGATGAGTCAGCAGTCTCAGCAAGGTCCAGCACCCCTCATCCTCTCCTCTCCCACGTTTGTTACTCCCGTGTGGTCTCAAGGTGAGAGACACCACTTCCTCCAGCAGCCACGGGTTTAATTGTGGCTCCAAACAATGGGGCCAGCTTTCATTTACAGTTCATTTAAATTTGGAGTCAGCAAATCCGCTGTGACAGCCCAAGTTGTCCCAAGAGAGCTGCCAGATCTTGGGGGCCCAGGCATGGGATTATTTCTCCCTGTGACTTCTCCCTGGTTGAGGGGGGTGATGGTGAGACCCCACTGTGGTGCTGTGTCCAGCTCGGGGTCCTTCCAGCACAGGAGGGACCTGGAACTGTTGGAGCGAGTCCAGAGGAGGCACTGAGTTGATTAAAGGGATGGAGCAGCTCTGCTCTGAGGAAAGGCTGGGAAAATTGGGATTGTTCACCCTGGAAAAGAGAAGGATTTGGGGTCACCTAGTTCTGACCTTCCAGTACTTGAAAGGAACTATAGGAAAGATGGAGAGAGGCTTTTTACAAAGGCCTGGAGTGTCAGGACGAGGGAGAAAAGGATTCAAGCTGACAGAGAGGAGGTTTAGATGGGATATTGAGAAAAACCTCTTTGCTGTGAGGGTAGTGAGGCACAGCTTGTCCAGAGAAGCTGTGGCTGGAAGGCTTCCAGACCAGCTTGGATGGGGCTTGGATGAACCTGGGAAGATCGGCGGGGTGGAACGAGGTGATCTTCAAGCTCCTTCCCAAGCCAACCCTCTCCGCGATCTCGCAGATCCGCGCCTACGTGAACAAGTCGGGCGGGGAAGAGGCCGACCACGAGTGGGACCTGCTGGCCCTGCGCTTCCTGTCCATCAACTCCATCGTGGATCCCTGGGTGTTCGCCATCCTGCGGCCGCCGGTGCTGCGCCTGATGCGCTCGGTGCTGTGCTGCCAGCTCACCCCCGACGGCCGCGGCACCTCCTCGGCCGCGACGGCGCGGCCGGAGCTCTGCGGCCAGTAGATCCATGGGTGGTTCCTGGAGAATCCTGCCTCCTGGAAAAGGGGGTTCTGCCTTAGGGCTCACCCAGAGACGTGTCTGCTGCAGCCTGGGCCAGCTGGGGGTGGCTCTGGTGTCACACCCGTGGCCTCTGGCAAGGTGGGAAGGGCTGGGGAGCCCCTGGGTGCTGCTGTGGCCCTGTTTCCACCTGGAGAAGGGCTCAGCCCTGCTGGGGAGGTGAAGCTCGGGGGGCTTTGCCATAACCCCACGGCTGGGGGGTGTTGGGAAGCACAGATTCCTTCCCAGCAAGGTCTCCGTGGTTTTTTGGGATGCGGGCAGGGCTACAGCTCCTGGGGATGGGGCTGGGGGGCTGCAAACAGCAGATTGTGCCTCCAGATCCGTAAGGATTGGGAAGGAGAGGAAGGGAGCGGTGTATCCTCAAAAATTCCCCCTTTTTTTAGGCTGGTTGCCTAAAGAAATGCACTTTTTCAGGGCAGGTCTGTGTGCTCGTGTCTGTCTGTCTGTCTGTCCCACACCCCTGAGGTTTTAGGCACTGGTGGGTCCCTGAGGGGCACTAAAAAAGCCAAATTTTGGAACTTCCCTGGTGATGGAGCAGAGCAGCCCCTCCTCTGCATCCATCTGGAAATTCCCTTTGCCCCGTGATTTTTCCAAGAGCCAGAAAAGGGATTAAAGAGCCTGACCGGGGAATGGTCACAGCCATGAGCTTCACCCACATCCAGGTGGGGTCTGGGTTTGTCATTGGCTGGGAAAAATATTTATTTAAAATAAACCCCCCCCCAAAAATAAAAATCAATAAAAGCAAAAAAAACCAACTGCAAAACCACCCAGGTCAGCAATCCTGCCCCGTTGGGCAGCATCCTTCAACACCACTATTTTGTTTTTTGGGATTCCTCTTGCTCTTTGGGACTCCAGGATTGTTCCCACTGGGATGAGGAGCATCCAGCTCCACATCCCAAGGTCACCACTGCCATTAGGAATTTTCTTGTGGCTCCCATTTGAGCAGCATCCAACACACCCAGTGGCTCTTGTGCAATTCCCAGTGTGGAGCCTCATTTGGGAGCTGCAGCTCTGCTCAGGGAGCCCAAAGGTGCTGAGATTTGGGGCTTTTCCGTGGTTTGTGAGTCGAGGTGATGTTAAAAAAAAAGAATTGTTATTATTTAAATAATAAATATGTCTCAAAGGAGCCTGCTGAATCATGCATGGGTTTGTGATGCTCCTCAGGGTAGATCCGGCTCCTGGAGGAAATGTGTTGGATGTGGGATGAAACCACAGGAATGGGGGGAGAGGGCAGCAGGAGAGGCTGGCAGGGGGAGATGGGGGCCTCCAATTTCCTAAAAAGTGACAATAAACTGCGTTTTACAGATGTAAAATGGTATTTTTTAACCAGAGCTACAAAAAACCCCTCACCTCTGAGCTCTTCCCTAAAACCTGCCCATCCCACAGCCAGGGAAAGGCACACAAAGCTCCCACCTGTTATCAAAACACACCCCCAAAAATACCCACCCTAAAAAAAGGCAGAATTGAGGTCACTTCTGTCAGGCAGCCAAAATCCACAGGAAGTTTTCTGGCCTCCCAAATGCGTGTGGGCAGATGTCAGGCAGGGGCTGCTGTTGCTCAAAAGGGTTTTTTTGGCAGCATCCTGTGGCTGGGGGGCTTTGGAAGGGCTGTGGAATTTTAGGGCTTCCAGATGTGCCTGCCCACATCTGGGGGTGAAGCTGGGGTGTTCCCCACACCTCTGGAATGTCATTAATCCCTGGGAAGCCAAATTTGGCTCCATCCTGCCCAGCACTTGGAGGGCACAGTTGTCCCTTCCCAAATTATTCCCTCATCCATGCACACAGCAGGAGGAAAAGCACATTCCAGGCTCAGTTTTGGGGCTCCCATCGTGTCTCGGGGTGTGCTCAGCTGGAAAAGGAGCCAAAAACCTTGGGAAGAGCCTTGGGTCCTTGAGCTTGATTTATCTGGATGGTCATGACCTGGTTGCTCACGCTGGAATTTCGGGAGCAGTTGCCTAATTCTGCTCGAAGCCAGAGGGAATGGCTGCCTGGAGTGCAAAAGATCCAAAGAAAATTTAAAATAAAAAGGGGGAAGTGTTGGAAAATGGCAAGGAGGTCGCATCCTGCAGGGACCAGGGTGCCAAGGAATGCAACAGGGTGGGAAGAGAACCCAGCAGGCACAACCTGAGGGGAGGATTCTCCCAAAATCCGAGGATTCACTGCTGCCAGCCCCCAGCTCCTCTGCTGACCACTAATTACCATGTTTGTGTTTTTGGGAGGTTTATGGCTCCTCATCAGGGAATGCACGGATGGGAGAGAACCTCCCTGCATCCATCCCCTGGGATCTGCTTTTTTGCTGCAGGGGAGTCACTCTCCCGACCATCAGGGCAGAAATCCTGGCAGGTGGGCTCAGGGAAATGGTTTGGATCAAATTTAATGCCAAAATAAAAGAGAAATTGGTGTGTGCAAGGAGAGGAACCCCTTAAACCTGAGTCCCTGTGTAAAAACTCATCCTGAGCTGCTGGCCAGGGGTTACCCCCAAGCTCTGGAATCAAAAAACTCCTCCCTTCCCTGCTTCCAGAGGAGGAAAGAGCCTTCACCAGGGCTCTGTGAGGACAAGGACTGGGAATCTCTGCATCCTGAGCCATGAGCCTGCACAAAACGCTGCTTTTACGAACATCGCGCAGGAGCCTTTGGAAAAGGCAAATTAATTCACCTCTCGTCAGCTCCCTCAGCGTCTGCTGGGCTCAAACACAAATGACAAAGTTTCATTTCATTGTCTGTGCCAGCCCTTAATGAGTTTTTTATTCCCACACCGGAAACCTGCTGGTGCAGGGGAGCTCCAGGCAGGTCTTTAATCCTGCATTTCCATCTGGGAATCTGCTGCTGGAGAGGAGGGAGGGAGGGAGGGAGGGAGAAGCCGTTCCTTGGAGATAGCAGAGGGCATCAGCTGCCCCTCAGACTTCTTAAAAATGGGGAGACTTCCCACAGTGGCTGGAGGGATGCAGAGAGTGGGGATCTGATCCAAAACCTGCTGTAGAATCATGGAATGGTTGGGGATGGAAAGGACCTTAAAAAAACATCCAGTTCCACTCCTGCCACAGCAGGGACACTTCCACTATCCCAGGCTGCTCCAAGCCCTCTCCAGCCTGGCCTTGGACCTTCCAGGGATCCAGGGGCAGCCAGAGCTGCTCTGGGAATTCCATCCCAGCCCCTCCCAACCCTCCCAGCCAGGAATTCCTTCCCAATATCCATCCTAACCTCTGTCAGCCCCTTATTCTGCCACTTCACCCTTGTCAATAACCCCTCTCCATCCCCAAAAGATGGTGATGCCACACAATGGTTTTGGGAAATGGGAATTTTGGGAGAGTAGAGAAGAAAGGAAAAGCACTTCCCTCTTGTTCCCTCCTTTCCTGGCTTGTTTGGAACATCTCCACATTTCTGTGCTGTCAGCAGGAAGGAAACTCGCAGTTTTTGGTTCTTTTGGCTTTACCATGCTATTACCGGGGGCTACAAAAGCTCCTCAGCCCCATTCAGGGGGGTCAGGAAATGTGGGAAACATTTGGGAACACCCTACAAAGGTGGGGATGGGATGGGGTGGGATGGGATGGGATGGGATGGGATGGGATGGGATGGGATGGGATGGGATGATGGGATGGGATGGGATGATGGGATGATGGGATGATGGGATGATGGGATGATGGGATGATGGGATGATGGGATGATGGGATGGGATGATGGGATGATGGGATGGGATGATGGATGGGATGGGATGGGATGATGGGATGATGGGATGATGGGATGGGATGATGGGATGATGGGATGATGGGATGATGGGATGATGGGATGATGGGATGGGATGGGATGGGATGATGGGATGATGGTGTGGGATGATGGGATGGGATGATGGGATGGGATGGGATGATGGGATGGGATGGGATGATGGGATGGGATGATGGGATGATGGGATGGGATGATGGGATGATGGGATGATGGGATGGGATGGGATGGGATGATGGGATGATGGTGTGGGATGATGGGATGGGATGATGGGATGGGATGGGATGGGATGGGATGGGATGGGATGATGGGATGGGATGGGATGATGGGATGGGATGGGATGATGGGATGATGGGATGATGGGATGATGGGATGATGGGATGATGGGATGGGATGATGGGATGATGGGATGGGATGATGGATGGGATGGGATGGGATGATGGGATGATGGGATGATGGGATGGGATGATGGGATGATGGGATGATGGGATGATGGGATGATGGGATGGGATGATGGGATGATGGGATGATGGGATGATGGGATGGGATGGGATGGGATGATGGGATGATGGTGTGGGATGATGGGATGGGATGATGGGATGGGATGGGATGATGGGATGGGATGGGATGATGGGATGGGATGATGGGATGATGGGATGGGATGATGGGATGATGGGATGGGATGATGGATGGGATGATGGGATGGGATGATGGGATGGGATGGGATGATGGGATGGGATGGGATGATGGGATGGGATGATGGGATGATGGGATGGGATGATGGGATGGGATGGGATGGGATGGGATGATGGTGTGGGATGATGGGATGGGATGATGGGATGATGGGATGATGGGATGGGATGGGATGATGGGATGGGATGGGATGATGGGATGGGATGGGATGATGGGATGGGATGGGATGATGGGATGGGATGATGGGATGGGATGGGATGATGGGATGGGATGGGATGATGGGATGGGTACAGTGGTGTGTCCAAGCCAGGCATTCCTTCAGAGCACTTCTGGAATTGCTGCTCCGGTTGTTTGGGATGCTGGAAGCAAAGCAGAGCTGCCTTTCCAGGCACAGGAACCCTCCCTGGGCTCCAGGGGGTGTGATCCTTGTTAAATTGGATTAAATTAATTAGCCAAGGAAGTGACTTATGGGGACATGGCATGGCTGGGCTTCCCATCTGGCTCTGCCGTGGTTCCAGGGCTTCCCATGACACGGGAAAAAGTTACATTTGGCTTTACCACAGCTGCCTTCTGCTTCTGCAGCTGGTTCTGCACCTCTGCATCCCCACATATTCATGTGAAACCTTTCCTCTGAGGCCTTCAGGTCACCCCACATCAGAATGATCCCGTTCTAAAAGAGGGATCAGCCTTTTCCAAGGGTTTTTTGGGGTATCCCAAACTTCACAGGCTGAAAATCAGAGCCTAGTACCCAACCCTGAGACCCAAAATGAGTAATTTCTGGCCTGTCCCCTGTCATTGTGAGGGGTTACGAGACACTGGAAGCAGCAGGTGGGCAGAAATACCCAAAGTGAAACCAAATACACCCAAGAGACCCAGAACAAACTTTTGTCAGAGCATAAATTCCAAGTTTTACTCGGGAATCCTGCAGTGGGATCCAGGGGCTGGGATCCCTGCATCATCCTCACCACCCTCACAATCAGGAATTCCCAATTCCCAGTATCCCATCCATCCCTGCCCTCCGGCACTGGGAGCCATTCCCTGTGTCCTGCCCCTCCATCCCTTGTCCCCAGTCCCTCTCCAGCTCTCCTGGAGCCCCTTCAGACCCTGAAGAGTCCAAAGAGAACAGCTCTAAAAGAGTTAAAGAGTCCCTGGAATCTTCTCCATGTGAACACTCCCAGCTCTCCCAGCAGAGCCTTGAATATTCCAGCTTTTTTATAATAAATGAATAATAACAACAATTTTCACCCTGGCTTTTGGGTTCAGCATTGCAAGGGAGTGAAGGTCTCATATGACTTTTCCCCAGATTACCATAAACTGTCCATTTCTCAAGCCTAACAAATTGTTTTTAGCTGTGGGTGTGACCTCCTCACTGTGACATTTTCTGGTGTAACTCTGACAGAGTTAGAGTTACATTTTCTGGTGTAACTCTGGTTTTTTTCTCTTATTCTGACACAAGAAAACCAACGTGAACATCCTGGTTTAGTGCAAAGTGTCCCTGCCCCTGGCAGAGGTTGGAATAGGATGGGCTTTAAGGTCTCTTCCAACCTAAATATTCCATGATTCCATGGAGCTGCAGCCTTCCTGCTGCTCATTTTTCCTTGCAGACTGAATCTCTGTATCCCTGAATTCCTGAATCCCTGCTCTTCCCTGATCCATCCTTTATCCAAAACACACACACACAGCCAAAGGAGCCCCCCTCCAGCTCCAACCAGAAAACCAACCAGAAAAACCATGAAAAACCCATCCAGAGCTCTGAGACGATCCACAAGTGACTGGAAACAGAAAGAAGGGAAAGTTTTACGAGCCTGACTGGGACGTGGAGCTAAAAATACGGCGGCAGTGACTCGGGGAGGGAGCGGGTGTCCAAGGGCACCGCTTGTTTGTGCTCACAAGAGCAAGCCCTGTCCCTTAAGAGCATCCAGATGAGGTGTGAGGGAATTTATATCCTCGCTCCCTGCTCTCCACGTGGCTGGTGGAGGATGGGATCGCTTTTCCTCGGTGCCCAGGGGCTTTTCCAGAGGTTTGGAAGGGGCACTTGGTGTCCTTATTTAACAGGGATGTGTTGGGGACGCTCCTGGAAATTGTCAGGGTGGTTTTCCATGCCCGGCTGCTTTTTTATGGCTTTCCCTAAAATGTGTAAATATCCATCAAATCCACAGGGAAATGCTGCCCAGCTGCCAGTGCTGTTCACAAAGTGACCTAAATCTTCCAAACCAGGAGACTAAACAGTGTCAAACTCCCATGGAGCATCTGGATTTTATAGGGGCTGTAAAAGCTTCGAGGCATCGTGGAGAGGGCTGGATCTCTCATCATCCTGCCCTGTGTGATGAACCTGTGACCTCTCCCCCCAAAAAAACACTTCACATTTATTAGGAAAAAATCAGGATCCCATCAGCAGCCTTGTGAGCTGAGCTCATGTGAGGAGGAGAGTAAAAGGTCCTGGGGTTTCCAAGCAAGTCAGGCCATGAATCTTTGTAGGGTTTCATGTGTCAGAGCTGTGGCTGTGGTTCTGTTGTGGCTCCTGCTGCCCTGCCCCAGATGCAGAAGGTGCCATTTTGTGGCTGAATTAAAAACTCTCTGAAAAAACCACCTGGAAATCTTGTTTTTCTGAGCAGATGGGTTGGGAGTGAGCTCCTGCCATAGGCAAAATTCCAGCCCTCAGGTCTGGCACGTCCCTGGATCCCTGGAAGTGTTGGAGGCCAGGTTGGACTTGGAGCAAGCTGGGAAAGGGGAAGGTGTCCCTGCCATGGCAAGGGATAGAATGGGATGAGCTTTAAAATTCCTTCCAACCCAAATCATTCTGGGAATCTATGGTTCCTCTGCCTCAGTTTCCCCTCCATGGTGCTGGAAATGGTGTTGGGAGAACTCTCCAGAACTCCTTGAGCACATCACTCTTCCCAAACCCACTCTGCAGCTGGAAGGGGCTGGATAAGCAGCACAGCAGAACTGGGAAGGATGGATAAATCCACTCTGGATCCCGTTTATTGGGACCCCCCTACCCCAAACACAGCAGCAAGGACAAGGTTTTATCAATCTGCTCATGTGGGGGCTGGAGGAAACACTGAGGGCCAGCACAGATGCGAAACATCAAAGCAGACAGAGTTTTGAACAGAGTTAAAAAGAAAAGTCTGTGTTTACAAGAAGCTGTTCCAGGGAGGTTTGGAGCCTGTTTATCCCTGGACATTCGTGCTACCAGAGCAATGGGGTTTGTCACGGGGAGTGGATGTGTACACGAGACAACATTTATTTGTCATGAGCAGCTGCTGTTTCCTCTGCTCCAGAGCTTTTCCATGCGACTGGAGCTGGGAATTGAGCTGGGAGGTCTCTCCAAGGGCCCTGGATTGAGCTGCAGATCCGCGAGGATGAGTCCTCGGGATTTGCTCCCAGCAAATCAATGCCTGGGGAAGGCAGGAGCAGCCCGTGCCCTGCTGAGGGGATCTGCTGGAGGAAGCTGCTCATCATCTTGGAATGATCACGTCAGGCAGCAGTTTTGGAAAGCTGTGGAGTGCTCCTGCTTCCTCCTGCACCCCGGGGCATCCATCGGCAGCCCCAGCATGAGGGGCTCCCCTGGGGCTGCTCCTGGAATCCCTCCTGTCTGCTGAGGATGGGAATGGGGAGAAGGGGGAGCACAGGGGCTCTGCAAATGGGGATGGGGATGGGGGAAACGGGGGCAGAGAGAAGGGAAGGGGGATAAGGGATGGGGGAAAAGGAAGAGAAAAGGGAAAGGAAAACAGGGCAGGGACAAAGGATAGGGAAGGGGGATAAGGGATGGGGGAAAAGGAAGAGAAAAGGGAAAGGAAAACAGGGCAGGGACAAAGGATAGGGAAGGAGGATGGGGAAATGGGAAGAGAAAAGGGAAAGGAAAAGGGAACAGGGACAAGGGAAAGATGAAGAGAAATGGGAAAAGGGAAAGGAAAAGGGGGAAGGGACAAGGGAAAGGTGAAGAGAAATGGGAAGAGAAAAGGGAAAGGAAAAGGGGGCAGGGACAAGGGAAAGGTGAAGAGAAATGGGAAGAGAAAAGGGAAAGGAAAAGGGGGAAGGGACAAGGAAAAGATGAAGAGAAATGGGAAGAGAAAAGGGAAAGGAAAAGGGGGCAGGGACAAGGGAAAGGTGAAGAGAAATGGGAAGAGAAAAGGGAAAGGAAAAGGGGGCAGGGACAAGGGAAAGATTAAGAGAAATGGGAAGAGAAAAGGGAAAGGAAAAGGGGGAAGGGACAAGGAAAAGATGAAGAGAAATGGGAAGAGAAAAGGGAAAGGAAAAGGGGGCAGGGACAAGGGAAAGGTGAAGAGAAATGGGAAGAGAAAAGGGAAAGGAAAAGGGGGCAGGGACAAGGGAAAGATTAAGAGAAATGGGAAGAGAAAAGGGAAAGGAAAAGGGGGCAGGGACAAGGGAAAGATGAAGAGAAATGGGAAGAGAAAAGGGAAAGGAAAAGGGGGAAGGGACAAGGGAAAGATGAAGAGAAATGGGGAAGGAGAAATGGAGCAAGAGAATGAGGGACAGGGAGCAAAGGAAAGAGGAAGGGAGTCAGGAATGGATGAGAAAAGAGGGCAAGAGAAAAGAGAAAGGAAGAGAAGGCAGGGGACAAGGGAAAGGGGAAGGGGATGGGGGAAGGGAAGAGAAATGGGGAAGGGGAAATGGGGCAAGAGAAGATGGAAAGGGGACAAAGGACAGGGAACAAAAGAAAGGGGAAGTAGGTCAGGGGAAAGGAAGAGAAAAGGGAAAGGGGGAAAGAGGAAATAGAAAGAGGGCACAGGGGACAGGGGACAAGGAAAAGGGGAAGGGAATGGGAGAGACGAAGAGAAAAGGGGAAAGGACAAAGGGAAAAGGGGAAAGAGGACAAGGAAAAAGCTTCCAGGCTCTGTCCTGGTGTGTCTGACCACTGGAATGGCTGTGCCTGGCTGGTTTCTCAGTGTGTGGCATTTTGCCATCATCCCTCCATTCATCACCTTTCGCATTCCCCAGTTTTGGCAGCCAGGTCAGCCCTAGAAACCTCAGCATTCCCTGCAGGATGCTCTGAGAACGGGAGGCTTGGTGCTGCCGAGGGGTTTGGGAGCATCCTGGGACAGCAAAACACAGAACCCCTGTCGTGCCTGAGAGGGTTCAGGGATCAAAACCAACCACCAGGACATCCAGGGCAGCTTCAAGCAGCTCTTTCCCCCTCAGAGAGGTCCTTCCCCAAGTGGTTTGCTCAGAACTTTCCTCCTTGTTGGAGTTTCTGCTCAAACCAGGCCAGTTCTGCCTCCCTGGGCACGGCATTTTCCTGCCAGTGCATCCCACTGCTGCCACTTCCAACTGCAGCACGGAGAAACTGGGCTCAGCTTCAAGGAGCCAGTGCTCCCACAGAGCCAAACACTTCCCCAGAGCTTCACAAGAGCTCCTTTAATTAGAGGAATTAGGAATTAGGAATTAGGAATTAGGAATTAGAATTCCCCTAATTCTTCATGACTGGGATTAATGTGCGGCAGCTGTTGGAATCAATCAGGATTTACAAGGTTTATAATCAATAATCTCCCTTTGAGAGGGGGCTGGAGGGACCAGGGGTGGCACATCCCTTCTGTTTGGGAGCACTGGAGCAAATATTGAGCACCTGACAACTCTTTTGGGCACTGCAGAGATGCTCTCAGGGATATCTGCTGCCAGTGCCCCCACAGCCCTTCCTGCCCACCCAAAGCCCCTGAAGCACATTCCCCACCCCCTGCCAGGACAAGGATTGAGGGCCAGACATCAAACACCATCACACTGCTGCTTTTCTCTGTTTTTTTGTCCCTCTGGGGATAGAGAATGTGTTTTCTCACATTTTTCTGAAGTCATTGTGTGTTTTTAGAAGGACGTGCTAAGCCAGGGAGGATTTCTTCTTGCAGGGTGTGTTTTCTCTCAGATTTTCCTTCACACAGCAGTGCCCAGCACATTTTTAAAATCCTATTTAATTGCCCTTTCACCCCTGCTTGGATTTGCTGGGTCCTTCCTGGAGGGCTGCTGGCAGTCCACATGGAACAGAGGACATTTTTGGAGTCCCCATCCTTGCAGGGAAGATCCTGTCTTAGGGAGTCACTGTGAAATCCTTGTCCTGGCATCAGGGTCCCTGCTCTCCTCTGGGTGATCCCCAGTTGTTGGGAGTCACTGTGGGATTCTCATCCTCACAGAGGGTCTAAATCCTTTTTAAGAGTGTCCTTGTCCTGCTGTGAGGTCGCTGTCCTTGCTCTCCCAGGGGATCTGGAGGGGATGGCAGCAGCCAAGGGGAGCTGGGTGTGTCCCACAGGGAGCCACATCCCAGGGGGGACAGCCAGGATGGAAGGGGACAGGCTGAAAATCCAGTTAGTGGGATATTCCCAACACAAACCAACAGCTGCTGTGGTCTGGAAAATCCCACAGAGCCTCATGCTGGGGGTGTTGGAGCAGGACAGGGCAGGCAGAGGTCACTGTGAGAGGGCAATGGCCAGGAGAGCGAGGAGGGATGAGCAAGAGCTGAGCTCTGCAGGGAATAAAGTGACAAATGTCAGCTCTGCCGGCTGGGAATGAGGGCTGGGAGGGACAAAAAGTCACCTCTCTCCATTAGAAAATGGACCTGGCTGTAAGTCCAAGAAAAGCTATCTCAGAATTGTGGAATCCAAATCCTGGAATGGTTTGGGTTGGAAGGATCTTAAAATTCATCCCATTCCACCCCTGCCATGGCAGGGACACCTCCCACTGTCCCAGGATGCTCCAAGCCCTGTCCAGCCTGGCCTTGGACACTTCCAGGGATCCAGGGGCAGCCACAGCTGCTCTGGGCACCCTGTGCCAGGGCCTGACCACTCTCAGAGCCAGGAATTCCTTCCCAATCTCCCATCCATCCCTGCCCTCTGGCACTGGGAGCCATTCCCTGTGTCCTGTCCCTCCATCCCTTGTCCCCAGTCCCTCTCCAGCTCTCCTGGAGCCCCTTCAGGCCCTGCAAGGGGCTCTGAGCTCTCCCTGGATCCTTCTCCTCTCCAGGTGAGCACCCCCAGCTCTCCCAGCCTGATCCATATCCCAGATTTCAAGCTGCAGGATGTTCCCAGCCCCACTGGAGCACTCGATTTCCCTACACAGGAGGGTGGGAGCACAGAGGAGTTTGAACTATGGTGGATCAGGGAAGATGCACGGAGTGGGAGAGAGCAGAGCAGGGTTACACAGTCCTGGTATCCGATGACTCAATTCCCAACCATCCCCAGGATCTCACAGGGATGTTGCTCAAGAAAAAAAAAAAAAATCATGGAAAGCTGAGGAGGTCCAAAGGAAATGGACAACAGGAGGCCTGTGATTAAATGGCTTTAACTCATATCCTAAAGACATAGATCTCCTTGGGCAGCTGTTTGGGGACAGGAATGTGCAGGGCTGGCCCTGCTGGCTCATGTTGAAGGTCTCTTTGTAGCTTGTCTCCACCAGCAGACATGAGCTGGGATTCAGGGAACGGGTCCAAGGACAAGGGAAGCCTGAACAATCTCAGCTGGTGATGGATGGTGGTTCCCAAAAGCCAACCCAGCCCCTTTCTGAAGGGATCCCACCCCAAGGTACTTGAGGGGTATCCAGGGATTTATCCATGGGTGGGGAACACACCTTGTGGGGACCAGGGAGGAAAGCTGGGAATTGCAGCCCCTCTGGCACAGCAGGACAGGGGGAATAGCTGGAGCTCTGCTGTGTTGGGAAGCCTTTCCCATTCCCTGGGAACCAGACTGCAAAGTCAAG
Organism: Poecile atricapillus; assembly: GCF_030490865.1. Lineage (NCBI taxonomy): Eukaryota > Metazoa > Chordata > Aves > Passeriformes > Paridae > Poecile > Poecile atricapillus. The sequence goes on along the minus strand of NC_081249.1, from coordinate 178,993,784 downwards.
TCAGATAAACTGAACCATGTGAGACCTGTCCCAGCTGGAGCAGAGTCCTTAAAACACTGCTGGCTGCGAGAAAGGAAAAGAGAAATCCCTGCTGGGGAAAAAATTCCAGCTTTCCCTCTTACTCAGCCCAGGCAGCATTTTGGTGACCTGTGTGTCATCCCTGGAATCTCACTGCTTTCCTTCCTCCTCCCACCCAAAGGGGCAGCGGCGCTGGCACCTGGCAGTGTCCCATCACCCCCAGCCCTCTGTGCTCTGGGGTGGCACCACTGGGTCACCGCGGTCCCAAATAGCCACAGAATTTCCCAGGCCATGAATCAAGAGGGATTTCCTCCGGCCAGGGCAGCGCTGCCCCGGCTTGACACAGCCTGAATCACGTTCCCACCCTCCCATTTCACTCTCCATGGGTTTCTCCTGAGCTGCTGTGCACCCAGGCAGAGAGATCCCTGTTTTCCCACTCCCAGCAGTGGGGACAGTCCCTGCTGGGCATCCCAGTCCTGGTGGAGTGAGGGGCCCAGCAAGCTGCACACACCAGCTGCAAACTGGGATAAAAACCTCTGGAAGGACAGGGAGAGGGAAGGCTGGATGCCACCCTCACCATGGGGGTCTGTGCTGCAGGTGCCACACAGGAGGTGACCCATTCCCAGCATCGGTGCTGGGATCTCCAAACCTTTTGGGACCAATCTCCCCATCTCCCACCCTGCTCCAGCATCCAACAACCCAAGTTTGTGGCATCATGTCCGAGCTGGAAGCCACAGACATTCCCAACTCCTGTCTCCAGTGCCACTGGAAGTCGTGGACTGAGGATAAACAGACAGGTTGGGGTTTGGTGGCTTTTTATTTATGGATTTTGGGTTTTGCTGATGCCCCAGGGACGGGGATGAGTGGGAGCATGGAGCACTGCCAGGTGGGATGCAGGGACACAGGAATGTCACAGCCAGCCCTATAATTAAGCACTTAATTAAGCTCCAAAAGCACTTTGAGTGCATCCCTGGTAGGGAAGACTCCAGTGAGGAGCTCAGAGAAGGGGGAGGAATGAAAGAGGATCCTGCAGCTGGAGCCTGTGGAGCCTCACTGCTGCCTCCTCCCCAGCCCAAAGAGAAGAACAAGGGGCTGCAGGAGAGGAGAGAGACCTGGAGCTCTTGGGATTGTCCCTCTGGGGTCCTCAGCTGGTGTCCCTGGGGAGCCAGAGCCCCTGAGGATGGTGTGGCAGAGTTGCCAGCTCATCTTTTCATGCTCTTCTTGAGAGGAGGAGGAAGGAATGAGTGTCACCAGGGTGGGGACCCAGGAGGGGACAGTGGCTGAGTGACTCAAACCGGTCATGCCCATTCCTGGTTGTCCCCTCAGCTCATTCCCAGCACCTGGAGATGGGTTTTGGCAGCCACCACGTGTCCTTTTGGGGGCTGTGCCCTTCCTGGGGAGTGTGCAGGGATTTGGAGATTCAGCAGGAGGGAAATGCAGGAGCCCAGGCATGGCTCAGGAAGAGGCAGGATTTGGCTCTGGACACATTCACCCAGCAAGGAATCCCACCCAGATGTTCCTGGTGCCTGTCCCTGCTGCCTGCTTGGATTTACAGCCAGCTCTGGCTCAGAGGGAGTGGGCTGAGGATCCTGAGCTCCAAGCTGGGTGCCTGCAGTGGGGAATCTGCTCCATCCCTCTGTCACCTGGTGCCCTCCAAAAGCACACAACCCCTTCGAATCCACAGGTGCTGATTCCTGGGATCAAATCAGATGTTCTGGATGCTGGGACCCACATTTCAGCATCTCTATAGTGACAAGGAGGATGATGATACTTCTCCCCTCTTCAGCTTCCAGGCCTGTGGGATGGGATGTCTCTAAAGAAGCCCCACAGATCCCCCCAGTGCCATGGGAGAGGTAATTCATGGACAGATGTTGGTGATTCCCCTTTCCCATCTCTGTCCCCTGTGTCTGGGAGCTGCCCTGGCCTGGGGGACTCTGGCTGCTGACCACAGGAACTGTTCCAGCTTTGCTCCTGAAAGCTTTTCCAGCTATTTTTGGGCTGCCTTTCCAAATATTTGCCTTGGTGTTGGTGCCTGGCCCCGCTCTCAGCTGGGGCTCCCTGCTAAGCTGAGCTCTCCCAGCTGCAGCATCCCTTCTGCTTCCATACCCAGGATCCCACCGCTCCCCACGGGTCACTTCTCCCACCCATGTCCCCACAGCAGCTCCAGGATCCACAGGGAGTCACTGCAGCCCTGCAAAGCTCCCACAAGCCCAACTGCAGGAGGCTCCAAGGCTTCAGACTCAGCAGGAGCCTGAGGAGATGCTCCATGCACTGCACCGAGGTTCTGCTCTCCCCTCTCCTCCAGGCAGGACTGCTCATGGAGAAATGGGATAAGGACACCATGGATTTCAACTGCAAGAGCCTGCTTCAGCTCTGGGGACAAGAAAAAATGGCCTCAAGTTGCTCCAGAAGAGGTTTAGATGGGATATTAGGGAAAATTCCTTCATGGAAAGGGTTTCCAAGCACTGGCAGTGGTGGGTTCTCCATCCCTGGAGGGATTTAGAAGCTGTGTGGATGCACTTGGGGATGTGATTTGGCTTTGCTGTGCCGGGGGAATGGTTGTATTCAATGATCTTAGAGGTCTTTTCCAACTTAAATGCTTCCAGGATTCCATGATTCCATGGCTTTGCCCTCTCTGAGACTGCTGGATTTTACTCTTTGTGGATCCATGTGCAGAGCGAGCTCGGGCAGTGGCCAGTGCAGAGAACACCACCAAGTTTAGCTGTAGGACCTTTTGTGTTTCCAGCAAGCCAAGAAATCCCAGCTGATGGGTTCTTCCCCATCTCTCCTCCCCACTGGGGAGCCCAGCTTGCCCTGCAGGGCTGGAGCAGAGCTGGGGAACCATCCTGAGCTGAATCACGGGCTTGCAGCCGCTCTTTCAACACACGGGAGGGATTTGGCAATTCCGTGGGCTATTAATAGAGCCAGGCTGCTCTCCTGGGCCCCACGCCGCGCTGGAGGGGTGAGGGAGAGCAAAGCAAACTCTCAGGGAGGTGAAGGGCTGAGTTTACCTAAGGAGAGGTCGGGAAATAACCTGTCAGGGAGCAGGAACCCAGCGCTGCCCTCTCCCCACTTATCGCTCCCCGTCTCCACGTGGGCAGCGCCGAGCCAAGAGGGAACAATGGACAATGAACAGCAATGTCCCAAAGTGCCACTTCTGCTCCCTCCATGGAACCCTGGGGGCTCCTGCTTTTGGGGAGCAGCAGGAAGAAGTTACAGTGGGATGGTCCATGGTGGTTGCTGCTCTTCCAGCCTGGACTTTGAGTGTGAGTCACGAGGACCCTGCATGGACCTGGTTTGGGAATGGGGCAGGAGAGCAGAACCATGGATGCGGTGCCAGGATGGGCTGGAGATGGAGCAGAAGGTGTTCTATGAGGAGCTGGTTTGGATTGACCTTCCCAGCTCCATCCCAATCCTCATCCAGGAGGATGGAGACCCCATCCTGGCCACCCTGCAAGCAACAGGTTGGGGGCTGGGGGTGCTCTCCTGGGGATACTCTCCTGGGGTGCTCTCCTGGGGATACTCTCCTGGGGGTACTCTCCTAGGGGTGCTCTCCTGGGGGTGCTCTCCTGGGGTGCTCTCCTGGGGATACTCTCCTGGGGATACTCTCCTGGGGATACTCTCCTGGGGATACTCTCCTGGGGGTGATCTCCTGGGGTGCTGTCCTGGGGATACTCTCCTGGGGATACTCTCCTGGGGATACTCTCCTGGGGGTGCTCTCCTGGGGTGCTCTCCTGGGGATACTCTCCTGGGGGTGCTCTCCTGGGGATACTCTCCTAGGGGTGCTCTCCTGGGGGTGCTCTCCTGGGGTGCTCTCCTGGGGATACTCTCCTGGGGATACTCTCCTGGGGGTACTCTCCTGGGCCATTTGTATTTTTAGCACTGGAAGTGCCATGTGGAAGAGCCACCCTGTGTGGAGAGGAGCCCCATCCTGCTCAGCCAGCACCCCTTATCTCACACCCCAGCTCCTCCTGCACCCTCAGGGAGCTCCAGCTCTGCTGTTACGGCATCGATCGCTTCCCATCCCACCCCTGGACCAACATCTGTCTGTCTGTCCCCAGACTGTCCCCGTTTGGTCCCCAGCACCTGCCCCACACTGACAGGCAGCAGGGGCATTGTGTGGGCTCGGGAGCTGCTTTGGGAGGGGACACACTACTGTGGGGACAATGATGGCAGCTCTGGGACGCTTCTCCATCTCCTCAGGCGATGCCAAGGGCACAGGGAACACACCCAGGGCACCAGGATGGATTGCATCACCCTGGATGTCCCCAGGGGCGGGCTGAGGTCTGGAGGAGGCCATTCCAGACACCCTCAGCAGCAGCCCAGCCTCACCATGGACAAACATTCCTGGACACGGCTCCTCTGCACAGCGCCCTGGGACAGGGGCAGGTGCTCAGGGCAGGGATCACAGCCAAGCTGGAGAGGAAGCTGCTGTGCAGAGGAAGCATCTCTGCCAGGCTGAGCCACCAGCTGGGATGGAGGGACTGGTTCTCAGTGTCCCCCAGCCCTACCAGCCTGTCCCCAGCACTGATGAGCCCTGGGGACATGAGCCAGCTCACCAGGTCTTGTCCTGCTCCACATCCTGGCAGTGCTGCTGGAATCTGTCCAGGCAGATCTGTCCTTCCCGTGGCCCTGCTCCTGCCTGGCAGCATCTCCTTCCTGGGGATCATGTCCTGTCCTGCCTCCTCCCTGCTGCAGCCTCCTCTTCCTCCCTGCTGCAGCTGTATCCCAGAGCAGAGCCTGGCCATGGCATGAGGCTGGCCAGGAGGGCCTGTGGCCACCCATCAGTGGTCCAGGACGGGCTGGGAATTTGGAAATTCGCAGCCAATTTGGAAAATCCACATTCCTTGAGACAAGGGTTTGTCTGTCACCACCCTGGTTCTGCTCAAAGGGTGAAAAACTTGGAAGAAATGCCATGACTGCTTCCAATGTGCCACAGTTCCGAGACCACTCCCCCTAAAAGCTTTTAAACACGGAAAACACAACAGACACTTTCAATATTCCCTCTACCCTGTAATGAGCACTGCTGCCAGCCTGGATTTGTGGGATTTCTTAAGGATGGGGACAGAGCAGAGAATCACAAAATGTCCTGAGCTGGAAAGGGCCAACGAGGAGTGCACAGAGAATTTCCTGTTGTTTTGGACAATAAATTGTTTTGCTTTCAGGACAAGCACATAACCCTTTTTTGGGCGTGCGTGTGTATCTTTGTTTTAACTTCTGATAATTTAAACACCCCCTGAAAGGCTCCTGAAGCACATCCAAATGTCCACTGAGATGAAGTCCTACCAGAAGAAGAGTTTGGTCTGAAGCTGCTGTTGACCCATATCAGCCAGGAAATCTTCAGCTGAGCCTGCACCCCCGAGGGAGGCAGAGCTGTGGTTTATCCAGACAAACACAGCTTTTATTGTTAAATGGTTGAAGAGGGAGCTGATAACATCAGTGTCTCTGGTGATCTCACCTCACTTGAGCAGCAGCATCACACAGGGAGGCTGATGAGCACGCAGACCCTGCTGCCTTCCGTGTGCCTGACAGGTCCTGCTCCTGCAGGTTCCTGGGACAGTTCAGATCCTGCTCCTGCAGCTTCCTGGGACAGTTCAGATCCTGCTCCTGCAGGTTCCTGGGACAGTTCAGATCCTGCTCCTGCAGGCTCCTGGGACAGTTCAGATCCTGCTCCTGCAGCTTCCTGGGACAGTTCAGATCCTGCTCCTCCACGCTCGTGGGACAGTTCAGATCCTGCTCCTGCAGCTTCCTGGGACAGTTCAGATCCTGCTCCTCCAGGCTCCTGGGACAGTTCAGATGCTGCTCCTGCAGGTTCCTCCAGGCTCTTGGGACAGTTCAGATCCTGCTCCTCCAGGCTCTTGGGACAGATCCTGCTCCTCCAGGCTCTTGGGATAGTTCAGATCCTGCTCCTCCAGGCTCCTGGGACAGTTCAGATCCTGCTCCTCCACGCTCTTGGGACAGTTCAGATCCTGCTCCTCCAGGTTCCTGGGAATCACTCTGTCCCTCACAGCTGCCCCCCAGAACATGAGCTCTGCCTCCTCTGCCTCACTTCTCACCCTAGGCTGTAATTCCAGGCCATGCTGGATGGGAATTGCAGCAGCCTTGTCCAGTGTCCCTGCCCCTGGCAGGGTTGGATGTCCTTTGAAAGGTCCCTTTCAACCCAAACCACTCCATGGCTGATTCCATAAACACCCTCAGAGTGTTTCTGTCCACCCCACTCTGCCCCCAGAGCTGTTGTTGTTGGAAACACCCAAATGCTGGAGCATTTCCTCCAGTGGATGAGGAAACTCTGGGATGCAGACCCCCATCAAATTGCCCTCAGTATCCCAAACATTTCCCCCCTGTCCATACCTAACCTGGCACATTTCTGCCTCCATGGATTTCCCCAAGCACCTGTTTGGGCTACACAATGGAAAAGATATTTTGTATTGAAAAATAAAACCCCAATAAACTCAAAGCCACCTGATGTGCTCCAGGACCATGAGCTGCAAACCCACAGCTGCCAATCCAGCTGGATTCTGGAAGTGATGGGACATGGAGAACTCCATCCCTTCCCAAGTCTGTGCTGGCACCTGCAAGCATCAGGGCTCTGGGCATCCCAACCCAGCCTGGGAGCTGATGGTGATGTTGGGGATGGTGCCAGCAAAGCCAGGCACGGCCCCTCGTGCAGCAGCATCCCCACAGGATCCCACCGGGAAGCTGTTCCCGACCTCCAGCCTCGATCCAGCAGCACTGGGAGAGGCAGGGATTTGGGAAGCCACAATGGAGATGTGGCACTGACCCCTAGTGACAAACTCCTGCCCCAGTCCCGCGCGGGAGAAGGGCTGTGCAGGGAAAAGGACACGTGGATAAAGAGCAGGGACATGGGAATGCTCCTCTCCACAAGGATCCTGCTGATGAGGGGTACCCACCCCATCATCCTGCTCCCACCACCCAAAGGAGATGCAGGTGAGCCTTCTGGAGATGGGGTTTATTCAAGATGCAATGAAAAACCCAATTATTGCACTTCAAACTGCCAGTGGGCAGGGACAGATGGGATAATTGGGAGAAATTCTTGGCTGTGAGGGAGGTGAGGCCCTGGCACAGGGTACCCATAGAAGCTGCCCCTGGATCCCTGGAAGTGTTCCAGGCCAGGCTGGACAGGGCTTGGAGCAGTCTGGGATAGTGGGAGGTGTCCCTGCCCATGGCAGGGGTGGGATGAGATGGAATGAGCTTGGAGGTCCTTTCCAACCCAACCCATTCTGGGATTCCACGCTGCTGATCAGGGACAGGATGGGAAATGACCAATGTAGAGTTTGTGGAATTCAGCAGCGTAAGGACCTCATGGAGCACAGGAATGACGGGAACACACAAAGGATCTGTGCACACCCTTCCCTTGGGAATAATGCCTTTGATCAGCAGGCTGCACTTCATTCCTTTAAATACATACATTTTGGCTCAAAGCCTGTCACTCAGTCCAAAAATTGTCTCTCTCAATTAAGGGCTTCCAGGAGATCCCAGGACTAATGATCTATTTCTGGGTAGTTCAGAAGACTCACAGCCATGTGTGCTGCTTGCAGAACAAGAAATAGAGTTTGCAATGCTCTCAGCAGTCCCTTACCAGCATTCTTCCCTCTTCCCAGAGCCCCAAGGAGTAGGAGGAGGATCTGACCCTCCCAGCACATCCCAGCAGTGCTGTGGAAGGGAGATATTCACTGACAGGAGTGGGATGATCATGGAATCCTAGACTGGTTTGGGTTGGAAGGGACCTTAAAGACCCATCTGCTTTCAACCCCCTGCCATCTCTTGTCCCCAGGAGATGTGCAGAGGCTGGAAATCCACTTCCCCAGGTTTTCAATCTCCCCACTTAAGTTCTGGATGGGAAGCAGCTCCATTCCACCTTGGAAAGGTCCAGCTTTGACCCTCATCTCCCTCCCCTCTTCCACAGACCTTGCTCCCTGCACCATTCCTGGCTCAGGAGGCACCAACCTCGCCGCTGTCACCGAGAGCAAAGACAAATCGAGGCTGCAAATAACCCCCTGGGCTTGTGACCAAGAAAATGCCAGCAGTGAGGAAAGCCATCTCCCAACCTGCCCACCCTCGGGATTTGCTGGCAGAGTTTTGTCCCAGCTATTCAGGACTGTTGTGTGACCTGAGCTCTGGCCTCTGGAATAAATCTGCTTTGACCAGATCCCCCTCTTCCCCCTGAGGATGAACATGCTCATGGAATTTGGGTCAGGTGTAAACACAACTGGGGGCTGGTTGGAGCAGCCCTGGAGTGGTGGAATGCTGGCTCCACACGCTTCCAGCGCAGGATTTTCTGTCACACATCAGTAGAGCTTCTCCTGCAAGCAGGGAAGAGAAAAATGGGCTTTTTATCTTGGAACCACTCACCCCTTTCTGCTCAGGGGCAACTGAAGTAACTCTGAGATTTGGGGAATCTACAGAGCAGGGCTGATCTGTGTTTTCCAGTGTAGCTTTTTGCTCAGTGAGCTCCCAACAGCAGCCAGGGAACAACGTGTGGGATGCACAGACACGTCCCTGGCATCAGAAGCCCCCAGCACTCTGCAGCAGGGAGTGGCCCTTCCCTTCAGCAGTCCTTGACAGCTGAAACCACTCCTCTCCTTGGAGAAAAGGCTGGGAAGGTGTGAGGTTTCCCAGGGCAGTCCCACACCTCTCAGAGCTCGCTGTGCCTCTTGCCCTGCTTGTCCCTCGCTGCCAGCCTCGGGGCTGTGCCCCGCAGGTCCCTCCCAGGGGAACCAAACTCCTCTGCTGTGCTCTCCTGAGATGGCTCTTCCCGGCTGGCAGTGTCCCCTCCCCCTCTGGCAGTGTCCCCTCCGGGAATTTTGGGCGGGTCCGGGGTTTTCCCGGGCTGGGGGGACAGCTCAGGCACGGATGGCTCCATCATCTGCAGGAAGTCGTAAGCAGGGAGTGGTGGCTTCCAGTCCTCCTCAGACAAGGTACCTGAGCAGCAAACACAGCCCCAGTTAGTAGGGAAAGAGTTCTGCCCCACCTCCATGGATATTTCCCTCTCTGAGGATTTACAGCTTCCCCCCCACCCCATTCTAAGGAATACAAAATTAAAAATCTTTTCTGAAAGATCATAGAACCACAGAACAATTTGGGTTGGAAGGGACCTTAAAGATCCAAGCCCTTGGGCACTCCCAGGGGTCCAGGGGCAGCCACAGCTTCTCTGGGAATTCTATTCCATGGTCTCCCCATTCTTCCAGCCAGGAATTCCTTCCCAGTATCCCATCCATCCCTGCCCTCTGGCAGTGGGAGCCATTCCCAGTGTCCTGTCCCTCCATCCCTTGTCCCCCTGGAGGAAGGCAGATCCATTCTGGCTCCTTCCAAAGCCTCATCAGGCTGATCAAGACAGGAGAGATGCAGTGAAAAGCTTCACAGCACAAGCCAAGTCTTTATGCCCTAAAGCCCCCAGTAAAACACCAGCTTCCTCATCCTTTCCCATCCAAAAAGAAATGCAGGAAGGTGCCCAAAGAGCAGCTACTTCTTACACTGACAGCTGGGAGCTGGGAGGTTTTTTATTAGCAAGCTGTGGTTGGGAATGGGAAAACACAGCCAGATTTGGGGATTATCACAGGGAAAAGATGACAATTCCAAACTATCCACGTTTGGCTCTGAGCATTAAACAGTCCCAAAGCAAGCTTGGGAGTGTGGGCATTCTCTCCTGGCTGGACTCTTTGTACTTCTCCAGCTCTAACAAGCAGAGCTGGTTTTTCCATCATTAAATTCCAGGGCAGACAATTTATTGCATGTAGTATCTTCTCATAAACAGACCGGAGCTCACAGTGTGTGCTCGGGAACGCTGTAAACCTGTGTCCACTTACTGCTGGGAATCTCCAGTCCTGCTTGGAGCTTCTCCAGCCACGACAAGATGTTCATCTCAGTGATGGACTGCTCTGATGGGAACTTGAATACCTGGCCACCAGCATGGAGGTTGACCCAGAGGAGAACAGGCAAGGGAGGTGTGGTGGAAAAGTACGTCCTGAGGATCCCGTGTCCCACTGGAGTCTTCTTCCTGTTGGGAAGAGGAGATTTAGGATTGGCAGCACAACAGGACTGAGAGCCAAAAAACCCACCAAAGTCCTTGGGTCACATGCAGCAAAGCACAGTTTGGTGGGACTGCAGAAGCATCATCCCTGGAAGTGTTCAAAGCCAGGCTGGATGGAGCTTGGAGCAAGCTGGAATTGTGGAAGGTGTCTCTGCCCATGGAAAAACAGGATGGGCTTTGAGGTCCCTTCCAACCCAAGCCATTCCAGAATTTCTAAGCACTGTAAATGAGCTTGATGCTTAAGGAACCTGTTAGGATCCAATGGAGAGAGAGCAGACAACAGCCTGGATGTGTGAAGGAATCCTTGAGCAGGACAAACTCTGTAGGAAGGTGGGAATGTTCTCCACCTTAAGCTTTTAAGAACTGGTGGGACAAGAGTGGGACAGGTCCTGCAGCCCCCCAGGGTCCAGCCCTGCCTGCAGGGACAGCTGCCAGCTCCTTCCAGCCCAGCTGCTGCCACTGCCCCACAGCAACAGCAATTCCACAGGGATGGAAAGGCAAATTCCTCAAGTGACATGGAGAGAGTGAAAACAGGACATTGAGACAGAGGGACAGCAAACCCAAAAAGGTGCTGGGACATTCCAGCACTATTTTAAGGCTTCAGGTCTGAGCTGGCTCTTGCCCTGGGAGTGAGGGCCTCTCTCTAGGATGAGGGACTTTTGACAAGGACATGAAGTGACAGGACACAGGGAGTGGCAGAGGGTAGGGATGGATGGGATATTGGGAACTGGGAATTCTTGGCTGGGAGAGTGGGGATGCCCTGGCACAGGGTGCCCAGAGCAGCTGTGGCTGCCCCTGGATCCCTGGAAATGCCCAAGGCCAGGTTAGATGGGATATCTTGGACAGTGGAAGGTGAGATGAGATCCCTTCCACCCCAAACCACTCTGGCATCCTGGTGTGTTTTGTGGCAGTGCCATTTTGCTCTGGCACAGGAAGGTTTTTTGTGTCTCAGAGCAAAGGCAGATGTGTAGGTGGGGAAGTTCCAGGGCTCTTGTTTCTGCTGCATTACTGGCAGCCCAATCCCCTTCTCTCTGAGCACATGTGCATTTCCCCCCTCAGCTAAACTCCAGCCCACGCTGGACGGTGCTTCCCAGACTTCAAAGCACGTTATGATTAAGCCACTGAGGCTTGGGCAAAACAAACAGAGGATAAAAATTCAAAATGTAACTAAGAAGAGGAGGATTAAAAAAAAAAAATCCCCTTTCCTACAATCTTCTATTTCTTAGGTCTTGAATTAATTTTGTTGCTTGAATATTTTTTTAAGTTTCATTTATAGGGCTTCTGGTTGTGAAAACTTTCTTTCAGCAGTCAATGACCAGTCATTCCCTCTAATTGCTGATGGAAAATCACCATAAGACATTCCAGGAGGGCAAATTTCCATTTTTTTTTTTTCTTCCCACATGCAACATAAATACAAGTAACACCAGACCCAGGGTCAAGCTACGACAAGCACTAGAGAACATTTTCCTCTATTGAAAACCATTTCTGCAATCAATTAAATATTTACTAATTTTACTTTGTCAGGCAATTCTTGCAGCTGCCCAGAACACTGAGTGAACCATTGCTCAATGCTTTGCCCCCCCCACCAACTCCTGATGATTTCAGACCCAATAATCACATTACCAGCTCGTGTTCTCAGTAATTGCAGCCTCAGGGTTTTGTTTTTTTCCCCCTGCAAGGCTCAGGGCGAGTTAATGGAGAGATTTTCAAACACTCACAGGTTCAACCAGCAAGCCACAAACGCCTGCTGGGGTCTTCCTTTTGCCAGCTTCAGCATTTCTTTTCTTTCCATCTGACTGATGTTACCAGCACTGAACAGGATGAGGAAGGGCTTTCCGAGCTGCAAGTACTGGGGCAGATTTGACACGGTGATTTCTGGCTGCAGGACATCCCAAAAAAGAAACTGGGGGTTATGGGGAGGAGAAAACAGGAGAGAATTCCACTTTCTGCTCTTACATGAGGGTGCAGGGGTTAAGCAAGGCTGCAGTGTCTGTGTGGAATGTGGGGAGCTGGAAGAGGGCTGGGATTTTGGTGCACTTGGAGATGTTTTTGCCCAACCCAAGTGCACCAAGTCTGTGGGAGCAGCTGTGAGCTTGGAGATGGGGATGTGAGCAGAGCAAGGCTCCAAAAGGCACATGGAAAAAGCCCTGGGAATAGGGAACAAACCCTGTGGGAGGCCAAACCACTGCTGCAGCAGGTGAGTGACCCTGAGACCAATCTCTCAACTCCAGGGTCTCCTGCTCCAAGACCACCCAGCAAACAGCAGATTTCTGTCCAGACTCCCTGCTCCAAGTCATAAAATTTAAAAACTGACTCGGCACGATAAAAATAACGAGCGGACACGGCCGTTCTGCAGAACTCCACGCTACAGTCAGGGCTCTGCAAATGACTGCAGTGGAAAAAAAGGACATTTTGGTTTTATTTTTACTCACAAAAATGTCCAGCAGTTCATATCTGATCATCTGCACCATGTCCTGCACGCTGTGTTTGGAAAGAGCGATGCCTTCCACGCTCCGGCCTCCGCTGCGGGCGAGGAGCAGGGCAGGGGGGGACACGGAGTATTTTCGGGATCTGAAAAAGAGGGATGGGCACAGAGGGGTTGGACACACCCCAAATGTGCTGCACACAGAGCTGGCATCCTCCTGGAAATCTGTCCCATCCTTGGAAATGTTCAAGGCCAGGTTGGATGGGCTTGGAGCAACCTGGGGTAGTGGAAGTTGTCCCTGTTTGTGGCAGGGGGTGGAATGGGATGAATTTTGAGGTCCCTTCCAACCCAAACCATTCTGGGATTCTGGGATTTTATTCCTGCTTCTCTTTCATGTTTACACTTATGGTTGGGTGATGCAAACACCCACCCAGGGCTTCACTCTGCCTCCCCAGCCAAGGCAAACAGAGGGCTCACATTCCATCCAAGGGACACAACCCACAACAAAACAACCTCCAGCAGATCCAATCTTTGTCTCAGTGAACAAGCCCAGAAATGTTGGTGAAGTCCAAGCCCCACATTGGAGCAACACACACAGGCTGCACCCACCCCTTCCTGGCGGAGCAGCCAGATTATCTCTGGTTCCACAACGCCCTTCTGGTGAGAGGGTTCAAGGGATTCAAAGAAAAAGCTGAGAAAGTGGGAAAAGCAAAAATAGGAGAAGTCTGAGCAATGAAAGGGCAGGGGGGACACCAATTTTCTGGAAGTTTGAGGAACTTCAGCCCCGAGGCTCCAGATGGCACTGCCCAGAGGAAGGGTGTGACAGGGGAAATCAGCTGTCTCTGCAGGTTTTGAGGGCATGTCTGGTTTGTTTTTCAAAGGCTCCTGGCAATTTTTCAAAGGCTGTGACACCAAAAAATCCGAGAATTCCCAGGTTTGGGTTGGAAGGGACCTTAAAGCTCATCCAGCCTGGCCTTGGACACTTCCAGGGATCCAGGGGCAGCCACAGATTCTCTGGACACTTGTGCCAGGGCCTCTCCACCCTCACAGGGAAGAGCTTCTTTAGGTCATCAGTGACACAGAAAATGGAGGGAACTACAGATAATTAATTTCCATGGTGTCCAACTCTTCTGGAGGCCTCTCCCATCTTCTATCACATCATTTATCTCTCTGGGACTAATCCACTGCAAACTTCACTGTGAGCTGATGTATTTACAGTTGATTAAGTCTGCCAAGACCCCAAAAAGTATTTAATTCAGGGATTTTGAACTTAATAAACTTCTGTGAGTTTTAAAGAGATTCTTTGCCTTGGTCATGGCTCAGAGGAATGAGGACTCTTGTTCCCTGTATCTAAATTACATCACCTTGTTCAGCAGCCTTTGAAAAGCATCTGTGAGGGTGGTGAGGTGCTGGAAGAGGATTCCAGAGAAGCTGTTCCATCCCTGGAGCAGCCTGGGATAGTGGAAGTTGTCCCTGCCCATGGCAGAGGGTGGAACTGGATGGGATTTAAGATTTCTTCCAATCTAAACGATTCTGGGGTTCTATTCTGTGATTCTATAAGGAAATATCTTATATACTGCCAGAAAAATCACCAAATTCCCCAGCTGCACTTTATCCTGAAATCCCTTCTCCTCTTCCTGGTACTGTGTTGTGCTCACCACAATTTCTATTTATACAGCAGGACCATTCAGTGGGTAACACGAGTCTTGCATTTCAATCAAAACCATCTGCAAACGAATACTTGGCAGGAATCTCTGACATCCACGTGGAAATAAGTAAGGACCTCATGCAAAGCATTTCTCCCTCAATGCCTTTTTCCCCTTCATTAGGGACCAGCCCAGCAGGTGCCTGCTGAGCAAACAGCTTTGCTGACAACACCCTTTGTGTATCCTGCAGCCCTTTTTCCCTGGAAAAGGTCCACAGGATGCACAAAAGGGGAATCAGCTTTCCGTGACCAAGGAGCCACAAATATTTTCTCCTTGAGCACTGAGCTGAAGAATGGTTTTTCATTTTCTGAAGAAGGGAAGTGAGCCTGGCTCTTGCATCAGGAATTCCTGTAAGTGTTTACTTTCTGCTTACAGTTGAGAAGCCCATCAGCTACAGTAGCTTCATCCACAAATCACAGCCAAAATCCAAACTGGGCAGAAGGACTATCAATATAAACTGCACTAAATATTCCTGCTAAACAGGAGCAGGCTGCAGACTCCTGGAGCAAGAGCAGGGAGGTGAATTCGTGCATGTGTCAGCTCTGAGAGAGAGCACAGGCTTCTTCTACTGGTACCTTGAGAGATCACCCCATCCTCTGCCTTATTTTCCTTCCATCAGCTGGGCTGAAATCCTCAGGGAAGAGAAGTCTTGACTGATGCCTGGAGCAGTTTGGTTAATAGAGATGTATTCCCAAGGTGTTTGCATTTCTATTCTCCGTGCTCACCACAAAAATGCCCGTATCTCATCAGGAATGCATCACACCTCTGAGGAACTAATGAAAATAATTCCCTGCTGCACTGCAGGCTGTTAAACCCACACCTGGAAAACAGGCCAAGGACCTCCTGGGATTTTTAACTCTGCCTTGATAACTCATTCCTGATGGAAATGAGATGCCAGGGCAAGCTGGAGATTCCCCCTGGACCCAGCTGCATTTCTAAGCACTGAAGCACCTCTCACACTCCAACCCAAAGGACTTTGCCCCTTGCAGGAGGCTTGGAAGATCTCATTAACTCCCATTTGACTTGAAGTCAGGGATGCAATTCCACCAGGAATGCAGCTCCATGGCAAGACAGCATTTATTTCCCAGCCTCCAAAGCCTTTTCCAGCACCCAGACTCAATGTCCACTCCACTCCCAGCCCAAGCTTCTTTTCTGGCTGTTCTTGGCAACTGGGTGCAACCAGCAGAGCAAGGGAAGGCACTGCAGTGACTATCCGTCATTTTTTCCTCATGGAAAGGGAAAGGCAGGACTTTTTCCCCCCTCACACACTGATGGTATAGTTTTTCCAGCCTGTTTTTGATTTTCAGAAAGGTTTGTTCCTGTTTGTGGGAGGAACACAGTCACATCCATGAGGGCTGAAGGACTGAAAATATGAACAGCAGGAAGGTGACCATGAGAATCAGTGGCAGAGCCAAGGTGACAATTCCCTTTGGATGAGTCCTGATCCCACCTCCCTGCAGGAAAAAGTCACTTGTAGCTGTCACTCAGCACAGTGACACTTTCACTAAGTGCAGATCAGCTTGAATTCTTCCCAAAGGAAAAGAGAAACCACTTACAAAGCCAAGGCATCATCTTCAAAATACATCCCCATCCTTACGTGGCCACTTAGGATGTTTCCTGCCTCTTCAAAAGCTTCCCTGGCTGGAAAAAGACAAAGATACAAGAATAAACAACAGAAAGAGAAGTGCTGAGGTTTTTTTCCTGGAAACTTGATTGATGCTTGCACACATAACATCCTGCCAGAGCAGACTTTCAGGAACTAAAGCAGGATTAGAGGCTCACAAGAAATTACTGCAGCTCGGGGCTGCAGGCCATGGGAGGAGGAGCAGGCAGAGAGCAAGGATCAGGGGAAAATTCCCATTATGAGAACAGTGTTTGCTCTTCAGCCATCAGCACTGAGCCTCCAGGATCTGCAGGACACAGGCACTGCTGGAAAATGAAATGTCTTTAAGTTCTTACAGTCTGTAAGAGTTCTTGGGAACAGGAGACCAATTATAAGTCTAAACAGAAATCTTATAAATCCCAGTGACCTTTGAGAAATGATGGATGATGGCTTTACTGGAGTAGGGCTAAGAGCCTGGAGATAAACCAACCTTTCCCTCAAGTGTCTCTTGGTTTATCCAGCTCCTTCCAGCACACTGGGGCTGTTGCAGGGTAAGGAAAAACCAGGCTGGGCTCTCTTGATCACAGCTGAGACTGGGAGCACAGCTCCAAAACAAAGCTGACTGCAGAGCTGCTTTATTCCCTTATAAAAAGCCTCCAATTTCACAGAATTCCAGAATGATTTAGGTTGGAAAGGACCTTAAGCTCATCTTGTTCCACACCCTGCCATGGGTGGGGACACCTCCCATCAGACCAGGTTGCTCCAAGCCTTGTCCAGCCTGGCTGTGGTTTCAGGCAGGGCATCCATGGGAAAACCAAGTTTTGTGGGAACATGCAAGACATGGTGGGGAGCTTGTGAAATGCAGAGATCAGAGCTCCAAACAGCTGCTGCCAAAGGTGGGGTGAGAACAGGGAGGATTTCAAAACCACCACCCCCCTCCTCCTTTGAATTGAGCAACTGAAAGCAACAAAATCGGCTCTTCCGACCCAAGGAGAGGGAGAAATCTCCCTCTTTGGAGAAGCCAGAAAAAATCTTCTTCCTGAGATTTAAGGGGGTATCTCAGATGCAGCCATGATATAAATTGCTGTCACACACCAGTGACTGCTCCTCAGAATGTTCACTGTCACAGCACAGCCCAAGCTCCTGGGACCAGTGACTCAGAGCTCAGTAGATGGAGCTGCCTCACAACCGGTCACTTTTTGGTTCTTTGATTCCTGTTTTGCAGCTACACTCAAAGCTGGATTTTCCACTCTTTCCCATGTGGCCCATAAGATTTCATTTAAACTGTTTTCCTTTCTAAATGGAAGGAGTTCCTTAAGGAGTGGCTCAGTCATTATCATAGAATCTCTGAATGGTTTGGGTTGGAAATGACATTAAAGCTCAGCCAGTTCCACCCCTGCCATGGCAGGGACACCTTCCACTATCCCAGATTGTTCCAAGCCTTGTCCAACCTGGCCTTGGACACTTCCAGGGATCCAGGGGCAGCCACAGCTGCTCTGGGAACCCTATACCAGGGCTTCACCACCCTCCCAGGGAACAATATTTTCCCAATATTCCATCCATCCCTGCCCTCTGGCAGTGGGAAGCCATTCCCTGTGTCCTGTCACTCCAGGCCATCATCCAAAGCCCCTCTCCAGCTGCTACACAGAAACCATTCTTGGATGTTGCTTTCCTGTTGCTTTTCCTGTTGCTCTTCTGGTCTTTGGTTACTTGATTTTATCAGTGCTGAAAGAAAAGTTCCCATCCCAAATTCCTCCACCAAGCTTTAAATCCTCACTTGAGATAGGAGCTTGTCTTGAAGCACTGCCCTGGCTGCAGGAATTCCCTCCTAAGTCAGGACAACCTCCAGCAATACCAGGCTTATTCCTTGACTTGATGAGGTCCTCCCTGCCTATCACACTTCCAAATTTTTCCCTATTTCTGTCTGTACTAGATCCAGAGCCACACACCAGCCCATATTTCTCCAGTGACAGGTTCTTTGCTTTGTACCCAAACCCTCCCCCAAGTTCACACAGCTCCACTGCAGACAGGAAGCACTTGAAAAAAATCTATTTAAATATTTCCTAGGAAATTGGTCCCCTCCTGAAAGCATGATTTTAATTCCCTGAGGGTCCTGCTCATGCTCTGCAGCACATTCCTTGAGCTGGGATCCCAGCTGCCCTGAATTGCACAAGCACAACTTCACTGACTTGGGAACAAGAAGGAATTGAGCTGCCACATGAAGAAGGGTCCAAAATCCCTGCAGAGTTTTGGGAAGCAGGATCTGAGCCCCACCCTTTTATCCCTCTGGAAGGAGGCATTTTCTGACCATGCTCTCCAGCACAGCAGCTCTCAGTAGCATCTCTTGTGCCTTCCTCACTTGGCTTCCACTGATGCTGCCAAGCCCTGTGAGGCACCAGAGCTCAGGGATATTTATCCCTGAGGGTTTAGGACAGTTTTACTTCCCAGGATGCTCCCAGTTTCTGCATCAAACCAAATTTCTGTCCTAAAAGTTCTCTGAGTTTCCAGGAAAACACTCGTTCATTGCCCTCAAGATACATTCACCTCCTCCTAGTAAATTTTATTTAGGATTTTTCCACCAAGCCTCTTTTAGCTCAGACCCCCCAAAGGGCTTCTTAACATAGTCCTGATGCTAAGGGTTGGAAAAATCCAGGATTTTTTTTAGCAGGACATTTCATTGCCCCGTTTCAGTTCACTAGAAATGGCAATGACACAGCTCGCTGCTGCTCGGGGTTAGAGCAGCAATTCTGCCACGAGAAAACGATTGGGAATTCCAGATAAACTTGCAGGTTGGTAAGAGGAGCAATGTGGTTCTCCTGACTCCAGCCTGGTTTGATGCCAGAACAGCTGGCTCCAGGTTCCTGCTCCCTCAGGCTGTTCTGCATCACAGCTTCAGCACCCCCAGGAAAGGGGTGGAGAAGACATCCCAGATTTCATCTCCCTGTGGCTGAGTTAGCCCAGCCTGAGGATGCCATTCTGGATTGCAGATGGAATGTGTCCTGAGGGAAGAGGCAATCCTACAGGATTCACACAGAGCTGTCTGGAAGCCTCCAAGGCTCCTGTTTGCATGGAAGGAAATGAACAACTTCTCTGTAGAATCATGGAATGGTTTGGGTTGGAAGGGACCCCAAAGCCCATCCATGGGCAGGGACACCTCCCACTGTCCCAGGCTGCTCCAAGCCCTGTCCAACCTGGCCTTGGGACACTTCCAGGGATTCAGGGGCAGCCACAGCTGCTCTGGGCTGGATTAAATATTTTTTTGGGATCAGTAGGATTTCCTGCTGTATTTACCAGATTAGATCTCCAGAGGAAGGCAGAGACTTGGCTGTCACCTGGCTCAGGGAACACAACCCAAGTGTTTTCTAGTTGGTTCCAGGCATCCTGTCCTGTCCTTACCTCTTCCCTCTGGACCCTCTCACGTGAGAAAGTAGCTTGGTTTGCACTAAACCAAAGCTTAGAGGCACCAGGGAGCTTTAAAATCAAAATAATTTGGAAGTTTGATCTTAAGCAAGATCAGAAGTTCTCCTATTTTTAAGGCAGCAAATCTTAGGGGAAGCTGGCAACTGGGGAGTCTGTGGGGTTGGAAGATCTCAGCTCCCAACTGTGAGGCCCTGGCACAGGGTGCCCAGGATCCCTGGAAGTGTCCCAGGCCAGGCTGGACAGGGCTTGGAGCAGCCTGGGATAGTGGAAGGTGTCTCTGCCATGGCAAGGGATGGAACAAGATGAGCTTTAAACCAAACCAAACCATTCCATGATTGTCATTTGCCTGGTGTTCTGTCTCCAGACTGGATTTATTCCCTCTCCCTTGGTAACATTTTGCATTTCTTTGTCCACCCATTCCAAAATCCTCAAGAGGATTACATTGAGTTATTCACATTTCATTCCTTCTGATGCAGGAAACTTCCTTTAATCTTATTGCTGTTCTGTTAAAAAAAATTAAAATAAAGGTCTTGGATTGTGTGTTACAAGAACTGGGGTTGTTCCTTCTTCAGGAGAAGTCAGCAAGATCCAAGAGTGGATCTCTTTTTAAGGAAGAATATGCTGGGACATGTTGTACATGGGCTAGAGGAAGAGGCTGATGGATCTGGGCTAAACCAGAGGTTAAGAGGGAATTTAATTCCAACCTAAAACTGTTCTGAAGGGACTCATAAAGAGGACAGAGCCAAACCCTTCTGGGTAAGGGACAGGAGATACGACAGAGACAACAGGCTTGGGAAGTTTCTGCTCCCACATGGGTGCAGCAAACACAGCTGGCAGCTGAATGTCCTCTGAGCCAGGGTATGGATCTGAAATCCCACACCTGGAATCATCTGCCAGCCTCTCGCTGCAAAACTGAAAAAGGCAGTGCCAGGCAGGATGTGCTGTGAACTTCCAACAGCTGGAAGCATCCCTGTCCCACCAGGAATGAAGCTTAACCCACCATTCCCAACAAACCTTTGCTGGTGTCTGTGCTAAAAACTCCCAGGAGTGAGGTGTGGTGATGGGATGAGAGCTCAGATGGAATCTCCCCTCTTAAATATCCTTCTGCTTCATCCATGGTGGTCAGCTTCAGTGGGCAGGGAACTTGGCTCCTGTGGAAAGGCAGAGAAACAGCTTGGGCTGTTGTCTTCTCTGCTCTTGGGGTGAAGAACCAACAATCAACCTCAATCCAACAAGGCCCCATCACAATGGGACAAGTGTGACACCTCATTAGAGACAAAAATTATCATCTGGGAAGTCCCAGAGAGGTGCTGGAGCTGGTTACAGCAAAGAGAGAACAGCCTGAGCCAAACTTAAGCATTGGGATCCTCACTAAAAATAAGAAAGAATTAATTCCAGCAAAAAGACAGGGATGGTGGCAGCAGAAGGACATGGCAGATGTGCCAGTGTCACCCTGTGGGGGTTTGTCACTCACAGCAGGATGAAGCTGCTCAGCTCCTCTGTTCCCCACATGCCATCGTATGTCACCGACTGCTGTCCCTCCTTGTAAATCTTGATGGTGGGGAACTGGGTGACATTCTCCTGGGAGCAAAGGCCAGGCCAGTCCCAGCAGTTCACTCGGGACAGCAAAACCCCCAGGGTTCCTAGAGTGGAAAAGGAGTATTCAGGAATGATAGGAAAAATTAAAAACAATATTAAATTGGTTGGAAAACAGAGCTATTTATTATTATTGCCTGTATTTGTATTAATGCTGACAGAAATGCACCAAAATCCAGCCCCAAATATACAATCCCTCTGAGTACAGCCCATCTCCCTCTTGAAATCACACATTCCCTGAGACATTCACATCTGACTGGTGACTCCAAACAACACCACAAAATCTTGAGACAGCTGTCTAGGAGCTTAAAAGGCAGTAGGAAAAGATACTGGAAATACCTTAGGAATAAGGCCAAGAGAAGGAAATAATCTAGGCACTCACTTACAGGAAAGAGGGAAGATAAAGCTTGGCATGATGGAGGAGGAGGATGCAGCCAAGGTTTTTTCATTTATTAAGCTGTTCAATATTGAAAAATCTCTGTTCTACCTCAACCATGAAGCCAAATGCACCTGGACCAGTTAAAGGGAATGGAAGAAAGATGCTCCCATCCACTGCCCTGTGGGATTCTTGGGGCTGTCCTGAGAGCCAGGAGCTGGGCTTGGTGATCCTTGTGGATCCCTTCCAACTCTGGATTTTCTGTGATCCCACCCAAGCCATGAGCAGACACCTGTAGGACCTTCGGGAAGGGGTCTCACAAGCAAGGGAGTGGGAAAGGAAGAGCATTTGGGAATTACAGAGCAGTCAGTCCAACTGTGGGTCCTGGGAAATGTCCTAAGAAGGCTTTTTATGGATCTCACCAACGGAAGAGACTCAAGAGATTGGTAAGAAGGGAAGCAAATGAAAAGTTGGTTCCTTGAGTGCCCAAGGTTTGTACAACTCCAGCATTTCCTTCAGCAAAGAACCATGAAGTCACAGAGTGTTTGGGTGGGAAGGGACCTTAAAGCTCATCCAGTTCCACCCCCTGCCATGTCAGGGACACCTTCTGCCATCCCAGGTTGCTCCAAGCCCTGTCCATCCTGGCCTTGGACACTTCCAGGGACCTTTCTCTCATCTTTGGGCTGGGTGAAGCCCAGCACAGGCTGCTGCTGTTGGTCCATGGCTAAGCCTGACCTAAATCCTGACCAGTTTCACTCCCTCCCTTCCCTTGGCAGCTGCCTCAGGGGCCTGACCAAGGACACTGTGCAGCTGTCCATGCCCATGGCAGGAATGCTCTATCTCAGAAATCTTCATTCCTTCCCTAAATTTCTTTGAACAGGACTCAAAAGCTGCATGAGAAAGATGGGATAAAACCTAGAGACAAGTACACACATGGACACAGACCATGGCAAAGAGTCCTTCAAAACCAGGGTTGGGGCAGATGGTGAGGATTTCTCAAGAGAAACCAGCCAAGCTTTTATTCTCTCCCTGTCCTGGGTCTGATTCTGATCACTGTTTTCATTAAAGGCCTGGCTGATGGAATAAAACACATCCAATCTGGTTTTGATCTCAAGCCTAGAGCGGCAGAAAGCAATTTGAAAGGCAAAGTGTAAGGACAGCATCATTCCATGAGGAGAAGCAGGATGCAAAGGTACCACCAGTGCTGCAGGAAAGGGATGGACACTCAAAAGCATCTGCAGCCCATGGGAAGAAAATGATGTTCTTCTGACCTGGTGAAACCTCTGCAGAGCCCAGCAAGCCAGCCTGGGAAACACATTTTTGGAAAGGTTTAAGCAGATGAGAATCTGGAGCAGTTTGGAAGATTTCCCTCCTGAGGAAAAAACCAAGTTTTGTCGGGAAACCGCCAGTGAGAGAGAAACAATAAAATCCAACAACACGTCAAGGGGGCTCTGGAGGGGGCAGTGAGATCACGGGGCAGGGTCAACAGGAACCCCTGCCAGGCTGGGAAGGGCTGACCAAATACTAAAACGAGTTCCTGAGAACTCAGCACAGCTGAGTGTTGCACAAACCCTTGTTGCCTGGGCATTGTGGACCTCCTAAGCCCTGGGAGGGTTCCAGGCCAGGTTGGACAGGGCTTGGAGCAACCTGGGAAGGGAAAGGTGTCCCTGCCCATGGCACAGAGTGGAATGAGATGGAGCTTTAAGGTCCCTCCCAACTCAAACCCTTCTGGGATTCCATGAGGATTTCTGTAGATGGGGTGAAGGCAGAGGTGACCCCAGCACGAGTTCCTTCTCCTTATCCCTGTATCCTTGGCCTCCCACAGGACCATTTTCTGCAACTTTCATCTGAGGTTCTGCAGTTCAGATGAGGAGTTTGCTGCTGTTCTGCCTTGCGTCAAACTCTTGTGCAGAAAAAGCAGGAAGCAGCACAAGTGAAGGGCCTGCAAATCCACTCAGACAGGAATTGTCAAAACACTCCATGAGAGCAGAAATGGTTTGTGTCATTCCCAGACTCTGCAAGAAGATCTCAAGAGTGAAAGCCTGACCTCAGATTTATTTCACACCTCTGATCCAGTATAGCTGGTTCTCATCATCTCTTACCACATCATCTTGTGTCTTGCCCAACTTTGGAAAATAATTTCATGGACATGGGGCTTTGATGTCCTGTTCAAATCCAGTTGTGAGGCTGCTTGAAGCTATTTCAAAGATGAATTTTAATATTTGGATATTAGCTCAGGGAATTATCTACCATGTGCTCTGAAGGAGCCCCATCTGGCCTGAAAATCACCTGGTGCAGGATGGTCCCTCTCCCACCCCAACCTGCACCATTTCTTCATGACTGAATGAGCAGAACCTTCAGGAACTGAGTAACTCAGCAAAGGACTGTCCAGCCCTGTGGTCACTGCTGACTGGGAAGAAAGGTGAAAAAGGAACACAAAATCTTGTGCTGTGGTTTTAGATGCTATTAAACCCAGCAACAGCAAGAACCTCTGTCCTAGAGGTCTTAGAAAACCAGGACAAGACAAACCATCAGTGCCATAGGGAGCAAGAAAAACCAGGAATCCCTTGAACTTATAATCACTTGAACTTATAATTATTTGGAAAGCAGGGCTGGCATGGTGCTTGAGCATGTTCAGGGAAAGGAATGGAGATGGGGAATGGGCTGGAGCACCAGGAGGGGCTGAGGGAGCTGGGAAAGGGGCTGGAGAATTGCTGAGGGAGCTGGGAAGGGGCTGGAGAATTGCTGAGGGAGCTGGGAAGGGGCTGGAGAATTGCTGAGGGAGCTGGGAAGGGGCTGAGCCTGGAGCAAAGGAGGCTCAGGGGGCCCTTGTGGCTCTGCACAAGTCCCTGGCAGGAGGGGACAGCCGGGGGGGTTGGGCTCTGCTCCCAGGGAACAGGGACAGGAGGAGAGGGAACGGCCTCAGGCTGGGGAATTTTAGGCTGGATATTAAGGAAAATTTTTTCATGGAAAGGGTTGTCCAGCCCTGGCACAGCTGCCCAGGACAGTGGTGGATTCTCCATCCCTGGAGAGATTTAAAAGCTGTGTGGATGTGGCACTTGGGGACATGGGACAGTGATGGCCTTGGCAGTGCTAGGGGCAATGGTTGGACTCGATGACCTTGGAAAGCTTTTCCAACCTAAACAATTCCATGATTTCATTAAAAAAACAGCTCACTTGAAGAGCTGCTCCAAAGGCTACAACATGAAAGAGAAGTTATCTACAAAGTGCTGCACTTCAAGAGGAAGAATCCAATGCAGAATGGGAACAACTACCTGGAAAACACCACACAACAAACCCTGAAATCCTCACTGCAGCGTCAGGCTCCACACATATAAACTGCTAAATCATGCAGTTGATTTTCCTGCCTTTGAGCTACAACTTCACCCCCTGTCTTTGTAAATCCCTGGTCAAGAAGCCCCCACGAGCACAGAGGAGGAAGCAGAACCATTTTTCATCACAATATATCGCTCCTTAGATACAGATTTCCTATCTTCTTTGCAAAAAAAGCCAATAACCCACCCAAGAAATGCTCAGCACTGTCTCACCTTCACATCCCCTGCTCTAAACCCTGCTGCTTCCAAAAATTCCCATCTTGCAAAAGCAAACCAGAGGTGCAGCAGTGAGCCCCGGTGGGACTGGGGAATTCTTGCTCCAAGGGTAGGAAACATGCTCAGTTCAGCAAGGCAGAGATGCTCCTCTTTGTCTCCTGCTAAACTGGATCTCTCAACAAATGGAAAACACTTGAGGGCTGGAAACTTCACTTGGTGAGGATCTGTTGAGCATCTGGTATGGGATGACTCACGGGGTCGTTGCAGCCTCCAGCCTCCTCCGTTCCGGTGTGTTTGATCACACATGGCCTATTCTCAGTGCCATTTTGCACAAAGAATTGGCATCGGGAGCAGGACCTGCTTCTGCAACTCAAAATGTGCCTCCAGCATGGGTGAGTCACTCCTCAGACAGCTGCTTGTGGATTCCCAGCCCTTGGGAAGGAAGCTCCACCCCAGAGCAGGCAGGAATACCAGCGCTTCTGGGGAACTGAGAGTGTCCCAAGCCATGTCCCATGTTTTATTCTCAGTCCTGCACAGCTTGAGGTCCTCCTGATCCAGCCATCAGTGAGAGCTCAGGGAACAGCATCCTCTGAGGTTTTCCAGCTCCTCTGCTAGCTGGTTCTCCCAGTTCCCTGAGGCTCCTTTAGCAGCAGGGAAAAAGGATCTCCAGATGCACCAGTGCAGCTGTTGTGTGTCTGCTCCGAGGTCACGGCAGAGAAACCAGACTGGAGTCATTCCACAGGGTCACCTTAGGCCTGGGAGCCTTTGGAGAGACCTCAGTGATCACAGAGGAAAGGCCCTGACCCCAGGCAGTTCATGATCTCTGCTGAGAATCTGCCTGTGGCTGCTTCCCTGCCCTGAGATTGCTATCAAGTGATTCAGAATGCACATGGTGAAATCCTGGCCATGCAGAACCCACCAAGGCCTGGCCACTGGCTTGGGAAGAGGCCGGGTTTTACCCACAGACCCTCCTGTGCTGCTCCTTTAGCTGGTCTGGATGCTGGGGAAGTCCAAAAGAAACCCCAAACCACCACCAACCCCAATATCTCCAACAACAACTTTGCCTGTCCCTTCCTGTTTATTCCTGGGATTTCAATCCAGATCAAAGCTGCCAGTGACTTCCCCTTCATGCAAACCATGAATGCAGAGCTGCTTTCCTCCAGCCCTCAGCACTGTCTGCAGCATTCCCAGGAGAGCTTCCTGTAACCAACTCCCACTGCAGCTGCTTCCCAGAAATCTGTAGGGTCCTCTGCACACTCCACTCATGTCCCCACTGCTGAATCCTGCAGTGCCCAGTCCCAGGGAGCTGGAAAAATGAGCCTTGATGGAGAAAAAAAACAGGAGAAGGCACCAACCACCTCCAGAGGTGGTGGAATAGCTCCTTCCCTGACTTCCCCACTCTGCCACAGTGGGATGAAGCCACCTCAGTGTCCCCTGCAGCCAAGGAGAGAAAAAAGGCACCTCTGGAAGAGATTCAGCCCATGTAAGATCTCACCTCTCTCCACAAACCAGAGTGGGATGGGGTTAAAGGCCTGAATGTGGGGCTTACACTGCACAAACCCTCCTGAAGGATCCCTCCCTCCTGCCTCTGTTCCCAGATTCCCTGATGTGCTGGCTCTCAGTGCTGCTGATTGTTCATCATCACTGTGTTATTTATGGAGCTCTGTGGCCACCTGGGAGAATTCCCATACAACTGAGCCCTGGAGGCACCATCACTGTCAATTCTCCCCCTGACATTGTCCAGCCCAGTGGATCTGGGCCTGCCCACACCTGTCTGTCCTGTTTTCCTCAGGGATAATCACAGCTCCTTTTTCCAGCAGAGCTGAGGTGCCACACAGCACATTGATGTGTAGGGTATCTCCTGGGCCCTGAGGGGCACAAGCAGGACCCTGTTTCCATGTTCCAGGCCACAGTTCCTGCTGTTTGCTGCTCTGTGTCACCCACTGGCACTGGGGCTCTGCCCTTCCCAAATTCTCCCTGTGCCCACCAAATGGGATCACAGAGTAATTTAGACTGGAAGGGGCAGGGACACTTTCCACTATCCCAGGTTGCTTCGAGCCCCATCCAACCTGGCCTTGAATGTTTCCAGGATCACAAAATCATGGAATTCTTTAGCTTGGAAAAGCTCTCCAGGATCATTGAGCCCATCTGTACCATCGGCACTACCAAGGCCACCACTGTCCCATGTCCCCAAGTGCCACATCCACATGGCTTTTAAATCCCTCCAGGGATGAGGACTCCACCAGTGCCTTGGCAGCCAGGGCTGGACAACCCTTTCCATGAAGAAATTTTCCTCAATATCCAGCCTAAACCTCCCCTGGTGCAACTTGAGGCCATTTCCTCCTGTCCTGGTATTTTTTTTCCTTGGGAGCAGAGACTCTGCAAAGATCCCTAAATAAGACACAAAGGGATGTTCCTAAACAAGCTGATGTGGATATGACTTCCCTCAGGAGTCTGAGGAGGAAAAATGAGTGTATTCCAGGTGAGGGAATGAGGCACCATCCATGTCTTGATTCCTACTGCTGACAGGAGCAGGTGAAAGCCCTGAGCCCTGGGGTTCCTTACCCTTCAGGTGAGCGGCCACCTCGGAGTAAGAGCGCAGCACTGCCAGGGACACGGCTTCCCCTGAAACACAGGAGAGGGGAAAGAGCCCTGAGGGACAGCCAGGGGACAGCCAGCCCCACCTTGCTCCCTGACAATGTCACATCATCAATCTCTGCATCGCCAGGTGCTTCAAGCTCTTTAAGATTTGAAATAAATAAGGAAAATTGAACTTTATGCTTCAGCAGCCAGCAGAGTGTCTAGGCCAGCCCATGACTCCATGCTACATTAATTTCCCCTCTTGTCCCACATTATTTTCCTATAAAATGAAGGCTAAAAATCTCTAGATATCAGATTGATATCTGCTGTAGTCAGCCAATGAGAAGAACTGATTTAATCTGATTGTTATTAATGCTCATGGGACAGGATTTGGCACGGATTAACAGCCAAAACTTGTCTCCAGGATGTCTCCAGGATCATGGAAATCACAGAGAGCAACCCAAAGTTAGAGAAGAGACAGCCAGGCCACATTTCATACTCACAGCTGGCATAAAACAGCACCACTGTCCGGGCAGCCTCCGAGAGGGAAGAGTGGAAGTTCTCCTCTGTCAGGACAAGGATCTGCTCCAGGGGCAGCTCTCGCTTCTTGTCCCTGGAAACTGCTTCCACCACCTGGTCATCCTGAATATCTGCAAGGGATCACAGCTGTGTCCAGGGCAGGGGGAACTGCAGCCCCCTGGGCCACCCCAGTGCATGATTTTGTAACCCAGAATCTCTCAGCAGAAACGTGGGGTGAGTGAAATCTTGTATGGGGAGAGGAGGCACAGCCACACAGACAAAACCCCCAAAATGCCCTAATCCCACTTCACACCAGCTCTGCCCTTGGATTGGAACAATTCTCTTTAGGCTCCTCTAGGATCCTTCCCCGCTTCTTTGCACAAAGAACAAATGCATTTTCAATTCTGCATTGCAGGAACCAGAGTTTTCTCCCTGGAGGAGAGAGGTCTGGGTCTGCTCTTACAAAAACATGTCTCAAACCCCTCCAAAGGGATGGAAAATTTTCAGATGTTGGTGCTGGGTGCCCTTTAACCCCTTCATGCCTTTGGAGCTGGTGCATCCAAGCACATTCCTGTCCCTCACACAGCAACTGTTCCTCTTCCAGCTCTGATTTTTCTCCCTGGTGTTTCCACTGAAAATCAGACCTGTCTGCCATATTCCAGTGACCTCAGAGAATGAAAGAGTCACTTTGTGGCCACCATGAGGTGACTGTGATGGTTTGCAAGTGTTCTCTAGTGCTTTGCCATGTCTGATGCTGATTGCACCTTCTGTCTGATGACAATCAGCTTTCCACTGATTAACTGCACACCTTGATTATTATTCTCTTTCTCATCCTCATCTTCCTCCTCCTCCTGCTCATCCTCCTGGATTTGTTTGACCTTGTTCTTATCTTCCACCAGGGTTATAACTTCATCAGTGTCTTCCAAGACCAGGTATTGGATTGGCATTCCCTGAGGAAAACAATAAATCAGAGGGAGCACAACATCCCCCTCCACTTATTTTGTCTGCAGACCAAACTCAAGGCTGATGGGGCACCATCTCCCAACTCCTTATTTTTGGGATATGTCACAGATCCCTGAAGCTGCCAGACAGGGGAATGTCTGGGTTATGTTTCTTTGACCCAGTTTCTCCTGTGCATGAGTTTTTCTCGCTCCAGGCTGAGGTTTCCTTGTGAGGAAGTAAAATGTGGCTATGAGGGATCCTGTGGTGAAAGTGAACACCAGCCCCATCTCACAGCAACTTTACTCAAATCCAACACTGCAGGAAAAATCCCAGTGGCCAAGCAGGGAAGGAGAGCAGGGAAGTACAGGGGCCACTTGGATGTCCCCTCATTAGAGGGGTCAGGCTGGGTCTGAAGAGCCCGTCCCAGCCTGGGAAACCAGCACAAAAAATCCTGTATCTCATGGAGCTCAGCCAGGAGAAATGTTCTCAAGTGTACAGGAACTGCCAACCCATGGAAAGAAGCAAAAAAGCAATATGGATTTCTCAGAAATGAGACTTTGTCAGCTTAAAACCAGTGCTGGCACCAGTTCAGACAAACAAAGGCACTGGAGAGAAAATGGCAAGTTCATCAGGAGAGAAATGACAAAGTGCTGGCAGCTCCCACGGGCTCCCAGAGCCACCCAACATGCACATCTCTCAGCAGGCCAAGGGAAACCCTCAGGGGATGCTCAGGTCTGATCCTGCACCTGAAATCACAAATGTGACAGTTCAGGTAATCTGGGCCATCGTGTGCTCCCTGGCATCTGCCAGCACCCAATTCCAGCCTGCCTCACAAGCTGGGTCAGGTCCCTTCAGAGTTTAACTCATCTTGATCAACCTCATTTAACTCACACCCTGCCCTTTTCCCAGCTCACTGCCAGAGGCACTGGGTTACATCAGCTCAGCACAGACCTTTGGTTATTTGCTCTTTGTTTCACACTCAGTCCCTTTCCCATCTTTTGATGCCTTTCCTAAGGCCTCCAGAAGTCAAGATCTTTGGGGAATTTGAACTTGGATTTAGTTCACAACCTTGTGTTGCCTTAAGGTGTAGTGGAGATGTTTTGTCACTCAATGTTTTGACACCAAAATAAACTCATTATTTTTTCTTTCCCAGCAGGCACAATGGCTCTGCAGCACCCAAATCATGGAAGGGACATTAAAGATCACCCAGTTCCATCCCCTGCCATGGGACACCTTCCACTACCCCAGGCTGTCCAACCTGGCCTTGGGCACTTCCAGGGACGGGAAATCCACGGATTCTCTGGATAATCCGATGCACACGTGTGAAACTTGGGAAAGACACTTCCCCTTGAGCCTCAGGGAATTAACAATTAATCAAATTAACACCAGAGATGAGCAACATCCCACCACCCTCTCCAGAGCTAAGAGTTGTCCAATAAAGAAATCCAGCATCCAACCTCTTCTGGTGTCTTGAGGGCGACGTTTGACCGGTGCAGAACGTTCAGCTCTACGAGGTCCCTTCCAAAACACAAAGTGAACATTAGGTGGTGTGACATGGAAGGTCACCTCTCCTCTTTCTGCCCTAATTCCATCAGTGCTAACTTTCCTCTCCAAAATCTCTCTTAGTCTGAATATTTTTCCATCCCTAAGCCAGCAACACTTCAAAATTAATACAATTCTGGACAAATCCTTAAATATGAAACACCCTGGATATAGCCTGGTTTTACTGCCTCTCATCCAAGTGTGGTTGAGTCCACTGAATGTCATCTTGGTGTTGGGATAATCCAGCTCAGAAACCCCATAGAAAGCAAGGAGAACCCCAAAACACCTGAGAGAAATACCTGGACAAAAGGGCAACTCCTGCTTTCCCCAAGAGCTGCCAGGCCACAAACTCTGCTGTCCTCCTGTCAGCCTCATAAGTCTCTTTCTGGCTCAGGATGAACACCAGGGGCAGCCCGAGCTGCAAGTGAACAGTGGAGATCTTCTCTGGGTCCTCAGCAACCTCTGTCTAGAGAACAGCCAGGGTTATGCTGCAGCACATCTCAGTTGAAGGTACCTCAGCTCTTACCCAGCCACAGAAATTCTCAGGAAAAAGCTTCCAACCCCAATTGTAAAACATCTGTGGAAGCAGAACCCACACAACTCCAGTTAAACTGTTCCAACATGTCACGACCTTCCCAGTTAAAAACAAACCTGGGCTTTATTCTGTGTGGGTTTTTTTGTGGTTTAGCAATTCCAGATGTTAAATCTCCACTCATTTTTATTTACCTGGCATCCATTCCCTGAGGCAGTTTGAAAATCCCAGCCACAACATGCAAGAGCTGGAATCCTTCCCTTCCTGCCTTGGACGTGCTGCTTCATGACAGCACGGAGGTGCTTGAGGAAGTGCCTTCCCTCCATGGGTCTAATCCAGGAAAATGGCTGAAGGAGCACTCCCAGCTCATCTACTCATCCTTTTGGATGGGAAGGGATGACCACTGGGAACAGGAGGCTGCTGAAGTTCTCTGCCCCATGGAAGGGGGAGACAGGAGGGAATCTCCTGTTCCTCGTGATCACCAAGGTGTGAAGGACTGGTATCAAACTCCAGAGGGTGCTGAAACTCCTGCAGGGAGCCTACAGGAGCAGCTGAGGACTTTGGGGCTGTCTAGTTTGGAGAAAAGGAGGCTGAGAGATGACCCCATTGCTCTCCACAGCTTCCTGAGGGGATGTGGAGAGGGAAACACTGATATCTCCAGGGATAGAACATATGGAAATGGTTCAAAGCTGCATCAGGGGAGGTTTAGACAGAACATCAGGAAGGTTTCTTTACCAAGAGCATTGGAACAAGCTTCATATTGAGTTGGGCAGTACTTAAGAGTCATCTGGAAAATGCCCTCAATAGTTTATTTATGTTTTGGCCAGCCCTGAATTGGTGAGACAGTTGCACCAGGTGATTCCTGCCTGGACCCAGCCTGGAAGGGGCAGATTCCCACACTCAGCTTTTCTCTCTGCTCTCACTTCCCTCATCCTCACATCCCCCCTGCCCTCCCACCCAGGGCCCCGGCAGCTCCTCCTTCCCAGTCCTACCACCAACGGAGCCCCCATGAGCTTGAGGTGCCTGTGGATGCTGAGCAGGGTCAGGGGCTGTGCCAGGGCTGTCCTCCTGCAGGGCTGGGCTGGCTCTGTGACCTGCTGGCAGTGGCAGAACAAGAGCCAGGCAGAAGAGACATCGGGGTCATCATGGCTGGGAGAGAGGAAACAAAACCCACCCTGAGCAGGGGTTCAAAGTGCCCTGGCAGAAGGACCAGGTTTGCTGATGTGTTTCACAGATTATCCTCAGGCTCTGGGTTTGGAAGGGCTGTGGAACAGGCTGGAGAGATGGGAATGTTCAGCTGGAGAGGAGAAGGCTCCAGGGAGAGCTCAGAGCCCCTTCCAGAGCCTAAAGGGGCTCCAGGAGAGCTGGAGAGGGACTGGGGACAAGGGATGGAGGGACAGGAGCCAGGGAATGGCTCCCAGTGCCAGAGGGCAGGGATGGATGGGATATTGGGAATTCCTGGCTGGGAGGATGAATTATGGCTGCTCCTGGATCCCTGGAAGTGTTCCAGGCCAGGCTGGACGAGGCTTGGAGCAACCTGAGGCAGTGGAAGGTGTCCCTGGTTAGCTGTGACACCCTCACTGCTGTTCATCTGTGGGTAACTTTGGGAAGTCACTTTCCTTTTCCAATGCACCCATTCCCTACCCCCAAAACAGGGATCACCTTCTTTGGATAAGGATTTAAAAGAGCTCTCCATGGAAGAGCAAAGTGCAATATTAAGACCTCAAATCCTGCTGCCTGGGCTGGCTGGAAGCTGTTCCTGTTGGAGAAGCTCCCACCATTTCGGCAGCTCGGGAGGTGGTGGCGCTGCTTTAAGGAGAATTGAGGCGATTCCTGTGCAATGACAACCGTGCCATCTAGTGGGAGCCACAGCACAATTCCCCGGAATCCTGCAAGGATAGAATGGCACCTCGGGAAGGGCCACCCTGCTGCCTGCCCTGCTGACGCTTGTGACAAAATCCCAGGTAAATCATTATGGAGTTATTAATGCTGGAAAAGCCCTCCGAGATCACCCAGTCCAACCGTTCTCCCAGCACTGCCAAGGCCATCACTGAGCCGTGTCCCCCAGTGCCACATCCACACAGCTTTTAAATCCCTCCAGGGATGGGGACTCCAACACTGCCTTGGGCAGCCCATTCTGACAAAACAATCCCTCCCAGGAAGGAATTTTCCCCAATATCCAATCTCAACCTCCCTTGGCCCAGCCTGAGGCCATTCCCTCTCCTCCTGTCCCTGTTCCCTGGCAGCAGAGCCCGACCCCCCCGGCTGTCCCCTCCTGCCAGGGACTTGTGCAGAGCCACAAGGGCCCCCTGAGCCTCCTTTGCTCCAGGCTCAGCCCCTTCCCAGCTCCCTCAGCAATTCTCCAGCCCCTTCCCAGCTCCCTCAGGAATTCTCCAGCCCCTTCCCAGCTCCCTCAGCAATTCTCCAGCCCCTTCCCAGCTCCCTCAGGAATTCTCCAGCCCTTTCCCAGCTCCCTCAGGAATTCTCCAGCCCTTTCCCAGCTCCCTCAGCCTCTCCTAGGGCTCCAGACCCTTCCCAGCTCTGTTCCCTTCCCTGGACACACTCCACCACCTTTCCATGAGGAGCCCAGAGCTGCCCCCAGGGTCTGAGGTGTGGCCTCAGCAGTGCCAGCACAGGGGGACAATCTCTGCCCTGGGCCTGTAGCCACAGGCTGGTACAAGTCAGGCGCCTTTGGCCTCTTGGCCAGCTGGGCACGCTGTGGGCTGAGGAAGCAACATCCCATGCCATGTTCCCACTTCCTCCCTCACATTCCTGACTGCAGGAGGTCACTTCAGCAGTCACATGGAAGGATCTGCCATTCTAAAGCTGCTCCTCCTGCATGGGAAGGCCGTGACCACTGAGGCCATGGGATGAGGATTCCCAAATCCATGAGCAGCACTGCAGTTCTTGCTCTTGGATATCACAGCACAAGGCAGGAGTGCTTTAGGACTCTAACATCAATTCTCCTGAAAATCCATGGCTGAGGTTTGATCCATCAGCCATGCAAAGGAGACAGGGGGCTCTTCTCCTGTGAAATCCCACCCAACACAGCCACAAACAGCAAGGCTGCTCCAAGGCCAGGAACACAACTAGCAGCTTTTGGAAAACAGATCTGACTGTCCACCTTGGCACAACATCCTAATGCCATCCCAGAGGTGATTTGGGAATCTGAGACACCAGGAGTGAGGCAAACAGTGCATGGGAGCAGCTCTCCATGGTGGGGGTTTGGCTGGATGTACCTGGTGGCTTTCAGCAGTGCTGCCTCAGTTGTCAGGACAAACTGGTGGATGGTGCCATAGACAAAAGCTGCCTCCATCACAGCTCTGTGCTCTGGAAAGGGAAAGGCAAGGTGAACTCAGCTCTGATCCCTCCACATCTCCTGTTTCATCCTTCCCAGGTATAAATATCAATTCCCAGGCTTTCAGAAACTCTTGGTACAATGTCACAGAGTCTGTCTGAAAACACACTGTGAAGGGAAATGAGCAACTGGAGCTGGATCCCATTTCTGATCCCCAGCAAACAGGTGCTGCGTGAGAATCCAATCCACTGCACAGCCAGAGACCTGCCCAGGGATTTATTATTTTTAAGACAGCAACCACTGCTTTGCTTTCCCTCTCCAAGTCCATCTCTCAGGATTTATGCTCCCAGCAAAACTTTTCTGGTGCAACTGATTCCTCTGGAAACAAAGCAAGACATAGAAGACTTCCACAGGAAATAGGGATCTTGTGGCTGGGTGGCCCTTTCAGGTTTTCATTTGCAGGATTTGGGTCAGAAACTCAGCTCCTGGATATTCTACCAAAAAAAGGTTGGGGGAAGAGAGGAAAGATGGACAGCTGAGCATCCATACCTGCTGTCCCAGTAGCTGGTACATAGGCAAAGACCATGTTTGACTTCCCTTTCAACACATTTTCAATGTTCTCAAGGTCTGCCAGTGTTTCAACATATTTAACCTCATTAAAGAGCAGGGCACTGAGGAGGCAGAAAAAACCTCATTAGCAACTGGTTGAAGAGTAAATTTGCAGTCACACAACCATGATAGGAAAAACAGGGTAAAATTCCAGCTTCTTGCTGGCAGATTAAGGATTCACAGCCAGCTGGAGGTGCCCAGGCATGTGCTGCTGAGTTGTATCAAAGGAAAAAGTTAAACAGTCAAAGCATAATGAAGAGAGGAGCTTGACTGAGAGCAGCCTCTGGAATAGCTGGGGTTGGCATTTCATGGGAATAGAAAGGAAAAGGATTTCAGAGAGTGGGATGTGGTCTGGACTTACAACAAAATGTTGGCGACGATGGAGTTCACGTCGAACAGGGCGTCGGTGGGGAACTCTCGGATCAGTCGGTTCCCTCTGCAGAGGGAAGAGAGAGGCACCAAAGGAACTCGGAGAGATTCACTGCACAGATCACACGGGAAAAGGGAGCCAAGGCAGGCACAGAGGATGGGGAGGATGATGGAGAAATGGCAGAACACACTTGAGATGTCTTTGATCCGGGTTGGGAATTGTTCAAGCCTGGTTGAGCAGGTTCCTGCTGGACATGGTGGCCTTGGCAGTGCTGGGGGAAGGAGTGGACTCAATGATCTCAAAAGGTCTTTGGAATAGTTGGACTTGATGAGCTTAAAGGTGTTTTCCAACCTTAATTATTCCATGATTATCAGTGTAACAGTCAATGAGAACTGAGCTGACACATGGAAAAGCTTCCAGATGACAACCCCTGGAGAGACCAGGAGCTGAACCTGCCCATCCAGGGTAGAAGAGTTAACCTCACCAACAAGGAGAGCACCAAAAAGTGTTTCTTTCTTGGACTAGACCCAAAATCTCGTGGCCTGAGTATAGCTCTGGGGGTGGGAGGCCAGAGGAACAGGAGAACACTGATGGAGGGTTTCTCCTGTGGTTTTGTTCCACAGCTCATCCCTCTGCTGCTCCAAGGAACCTGGGGCAGGATGGGAGCATTCACACTGAGGACAAAGCATCTCCTCTGCCTGTGTTGGAATTTTGGGGGAACTTTTTGCTAAACTATGCAGGTCACTGCTGTCCTCATGGCTCCTCTCACTCCTCCACAGACATCTCTGATTGCTGCCAGAGTTTCCTTCAAACATTTGCACAGGAAAGAAACCCCAGTGCAGTGCCCAGAAATGCCCCTCACCTGAACAGGAAGGCTTTCCTTAATGCATTTTCTTTTCCACAATATCTTGAGACATCCTCTTTGGGACAATTCACCTAGACAGCAAATATGTGTAATTAAAGATTCAGCCCCACAATGACCACACACACACCCCCTAAAGCTTTCTTCCATTCAAGAGTGTAAATCCAGCCTTTCCAAACCTTCTGGTGGGGGGGAAAATCCACCAAAATGGAGACCAGAGATGGAGAGTGGAGTCTGTACTTCAGTTTTCCAGCTCAGCCTGTTAATCTGGGTCAAATGGGATCAAAAGACCCCATGATCTGCCCAGCACACTCAAAGTGACAGATTAATGCCTCCTTACTGAGGCTTGATATGTAGCTGGAGGAAACTAAATAAATCCAAATATAAATATATAAGCACTTCTTAAAGTCTAATTAAATTTCCCTGAATTTGTAGTTCCCTCACGTGAATCTGCATAAAATTTCAGCTAAAAATTCCTTTGTATGAAATATTTATTGCACTGAGCTGAAAAGAAGTTAACCAACCTCATCCATCATGGAACATGGACACTGGAACAGGCTGCCCAGAGAAGTTGTGGATTTTCCATCCCTGGAAATGTTCCAGGCCAGGCTGGACAGGGCTTGGAGCAACCCAGGATAGTGGAAGGTGTCCCTGCCCATGGAAGGTGAGGTGGAAAGAGATGAGCTTTAAGGTGCCTGGAAGCCAAAGCTCTTCTGTGAGTCCATGATTCTATGAAAGCTCTGTGCTCACCCCTTCCCTGCTCATCTCCTACTTATTCCATCCCTGAACCCCATTTACCTTCACCACGGAAATGCCATAGTCCTTGAGGACCTCAGCTGAGCTCTCAATCTGCTCCAAGAAGGGCTGGGCACCAGGAGAAACTGAAACACAAAAGAAAAAAATCCTCTGCAACTCCTCAGGGTGAAGAGCATCCTCCTGCCACACACTGAGATGTGGGAGATGTTCCTCAGCCCACATTCCTTGGGAAACCACACCCAGGGACCAGGGAGAACAAAAGCAAGGTGAAGGATCTTTTCCTAATCCATGACAGCCTTTAGTTCTCCCTCCTGACAGGGACTCTCCTTTTTCTAGCAGGTATTATGGGAGAGGGGAAAATTCCTTAGGAAATTGGCTTTCTTCTCCACAGTACCTCCAGAAAAGAATCCCAAAAATGAATGAAGTTGTTTGAAGGACTGTGGCTGAGGACACAGCCAGCAAAGAACCCACCCAAGAGGTCTCTCTGCCTGTCAGGAGCACTTGGAACTGTGAAAACACAGCGCTCAACCAGCTCTTCAAAACCCCTTTGGGTTTAAAAATCTCAAGAACTGCCTCTTCACTGAGGAGGGCCACAGGTTGATTAGAGGGATGGAGCAGTTCTGCTAGAGGAAGGGCTGAGAGCTGGAAAATAGAAGGCTCTGGGGTGAATTAATTGCAGCCTTCCAGTGCCTGAAGAAGCCAACAAGAAAGATGAAGAGAGACTTTTTACAAGGGATGGAGGGACAGGACACAGGGAATGGCTTCCCACTGCCAGAGGGCAGGGATGGATGGGATATTGGGAAGGAATTCCTGGCTGGGAGGGCGGTGAGGGGCTGAGATAGAATCCCCAGAGAAGCTGTGGCTGCCCCTGGATCCCTGGGAATGTCCAAGGCCAGGCTGGAGAGGGACTGGAGCACCCTGGGACGGTGGAAGGTGTCCCTGCCATGGCAGGGATGGGACTGGATGGGATTTAATGTCCTTCCAACTCAAACCATTCCATGATTCTGTGGTTGTTCTGCTCTCACCCAAGCCTTGCTAAGCCCCCAGGCTGATGGAAACTCCCATTAAACACCTACCACTGGGGGTGAAAAAAGCTAGGGATGTTTTTCCAGCTTCCAAGCCACTGAAATAGTGCTGGGGGCTCGGCTCCTGCTGCAGGCTGGCACTTCCACATTTTGGGATGGAGGAGGCACAGAAGAGAAGGAAAACCAAGGAAGAAACCCATCCACCCTTTTGGGCTGACATGGCTGTTCCCAGCTACAGGCACAGGAGAATCACAACTGGGGGAAAAAAAATTAAAAAAAATTTATATATATATATATATATATAAAATATATAAACACAGTCAAATACAGTGTTTCTCTGTTTTAGCCTCTGTTACACGAGTGTAATTCCCAACAGTGGAAATTATTATTAATATGACACAAACATCTTGAGGATATTATGAATTAGTCACTCAAGCCACAGGTGACTCAGAGAACTGCAAAGAGGACACCAGAGGCCACTCTCTTCCCTCTGAGTGGCACTTTCAAGTGCACAGACCCTGAGTGCTTTCAGCTTAGGGCTGCTTTTCCTCCCTCCTCTTTATTTCTTTTGAGTCAAACAAAAATTCCATGCACAGGCAGCAAAGCAGTGACAGCACCATCCCCAAACCCCCACCCAAACTGTCTCAACTCCTGCTACAAAGCTTCGAGGATGCCAATAGAATTTATGTGGCCCTGAAAGGTGTTTGCAAAGGGATAGGACAGGCTGTGGTTGCCAAAAAGCAAACAGCAAATAGGAGAGCTCCTGTTTCAGTGCAAAATAGAAATCTGCATCTTCTGACACTCATTTCTGGTCAGAGTGAGGAAGATTTTTGCAGGTATATTTATAAAGATTTTCTAGCTGAAGTCCTTAGCATGAGGATGTTCTGCTGTTGCTTCAGGAACACATGTTCTGAATTATTTTTTTTATAGAATAACTGATTTCTCTCTTATATTTATAAGGATTTATGTAACTTAAATGGATGCTATTTTTATATATACTGCTGGGTTTTTTCTTTACTCTGTGATCAGATGTTCTATACAATTTAACCTTTAAAGGATTAATTAAAAAATTAGATTACCCTTGACCTAAAATATGCATAGCAATAAGTCAGACAAGAATTCTGTAAAATCTTTTCTGCTTCTGGCTACTGATTTTGCCACTTCTTAGCAGCCACCTTGACTTTCCCAGAGAATACATTTATTAAGTGTCAATTTTCCTGAACAGATTGATTTTGGTGGGAAGTGTTCCTGCCCCTGGGATGGAACAAGATGATCTTTAAGCTCCCTCTCGACCAAAACCAATCTGTGATTTTGTGATTCTGCTCACTTCAGGCCATGGCAGATGATGTGAGGAGGTTAAAGGATGAGAAGCCACCTTCTTCCCACTTCATTCCTCCCCAGGCTGCTCCTCAGGGACTTCTCTCTGCTGCTGGAGTGTGGCTGCTCCCAGCTCAACAAAGGGACAAAGCTGGGACTGAATCCACACAGAATTTGCATCACAAGCTGCAGCTGCTTCCCTCAACAAACACCCCTGTGTCCATGGGCTGTCACTCCCTCCAACACCCTGGCAGAGAATGTCAGCTCACCACGGCCGCCCTGGGACCAGCCCAAGCTCAAACACTCCAAAAACAAGCAGGGAAAAACCCTCTGCCATGCTCCAGGAGTGAGGAATTACTGACAGCCTTCACAGGCTCCTTCTCCAGGAGCTGAGGGGTTTGGATCAGGCCTGAAAGTGCAACAGAGCTGGAAACACATTAATTCTTTTTCATCTCCCAATCTCCAGTTGTCTCCTTTCCAGCTTTGGGCAGTGTCAGGCATTTCTGGTCCTGTGCCCTCCCATCTGTTCCCCTGGCTTACAGAGGGGACAGGGATTGGGTTGGGGGGGGAGATGTTTATTAAATGACAAACTTGGCTACAGCAGGATGGAAAAATAAACACAATCCTGGCACGTGGGAACGAGCCCAGGTCAAATGGGAGAGCTTACTGTCAAGGAAGGAAGAGGAGCAGCCTTCAAGGACTCAAAGATGTCACAGGATTATACCTGGAGGAGAGGGTCAGCAGATTAAAACATGACTCCAGCCCCCAAGGGGACCTTAGAGCCCCTCCCAGTGCCTAAGGGGGCTCCAGGAGAGGCACTGGGGATAAGGGGTGGAGGGACAGGACACAGGGAATGGCTCCCACTGCCAGAGGGCAGGGATGGATGGGATATCGGGAACTCTTGGCTATGAGGGTGGGCAGGCCCTGTCACAGTGTGCCCAGAGAAGCTGTGGCTGCCCCTGGATCGCTGGAAGTGTTCAAGGACAGGGTTTGGAGCAGCCTGGGATAGTGGAAGGTATCCCTGCCATGGCAGGGGGTTGGAATGGGATGGGCCTTTAAGGTCCCTTCTAATCCAAACCTTTCTGGGGTCCAGTGAAAAATATGTACTCACCCCTTCCCTGCTCAAGTCCTCTCACCTCCTCATCACCCCATCCTGCCCAGCAGCTTCCCTCTGCTCCCCATCAACCCAGACCTGAATATTCAGCTTTTAGGCCATTTCCTCTGTCACCTCTTTCCCATCAATGGAAAATTAACACCCTAGGGCTGGAAACAGCCAGAACCCTGTACCACTGACACTTGCAGGATTGCCAGAGATGTGTGAAAATACCACAGATGTGTGAACCAGCTCTGTGTCACTGCTGGGAAACCTTAAGCCCATGGACAAGGGACAGTCTAGCACAGCACTGATGGAATGACCTGGTTCACTGTCA
Source organism: Poecile atricapillus (assembly GCF_030490865.1). Classification (NCBI taxonomy): domain Eukaryota; kingdom Metazoa; phylum Chordata; class Aves; order Passeriformes; family Paridae; genus Poecile; species Poecile atricapillus. The sequence goes on along the minus strand of NC_081249.1, from coordinate 178,953,256 downwards.
TAATTCCAAGGCAGAGACAGACAAGGTGGTTAAGGTCACTGTAGGTGACCTGAAGTGAAACCAAATCCAGCAGAGATAGGCAGCCTAAACTCTTGTGGGGGCATAAATTGCTTGTGCTACATCAGTTTGGCTTGGGAATCCTGCAGTGGAATCCATGGGCTAGGATCACCTCTGATCCCAGCTGCTTTCCCTGACACTTTTCCTCACACAGATCTCAGCTGCCAAGATTTACCACTGAGGAAGCTGAGCTTCCTCAAGGGAGGGTGCTGTGGGGTGGGATTGAAGAGTCACAAGACAAGGATGAACTGCTGTCCTACTGGAATTATGGACTGCACAGCCAGCTGGTACCAGCTCCATCATCCATGGGTTTCCCTGGACTCAGGAGAAACACCACCAGCCTGGACTTTCATGCCAGTGATGCAAAATCTACACTTTGTCTTGTCCAAGTATCATCACAGAATCCCAGAATGACTTGGACTGTAAGGGACCTTAAAAACCAAAGTTCCACTCTTGCCATGAGCAGGGACAACTTCCATTATCCAGGCTGCTCCAAGCTCCACCCAACCTGGCCTTGGACACCTCCAGGAATCCAGAGGCAGCCACAGCTTCTCTGGGAATTCTGTGCCAATGTCCCCCCAGAAATAAATTACCCTGCTGCTCCCTGTTCATTTTATCCCATTCCATCCTCTCCCAGCATGCAGAGCCCTCAGCTGGTAAGTTTTACCTCCCTAGGTAGATGTTCCTAAACCAGGAGTATTTAGGATGCTCCTAAATGGAGTCACTTCAAGCTCTCCTGTGCTGATTGACACAAATCAGACCCTTCTTTGAAGCAGGACACTCACCCCACACCCCACTGGCACAGATTTTTGGCAGGATTCTCACCTGCCTTCCATGCCCTTCCGGCAGCACTTAACCAGTGAGCTGCTCTCCCAAATTTCCTGGCAGGGAGGACACAAACCAGACCCTCAATCCATGTGGAGCTGACTCAATCCCTTAGCTGCAGTAGGATGGACAGGCTGAAGCTCTCTCTCTCCAGCTCACCTGGATGTCCCAGCACAAATATCCCTCCTGCTGCTGCTCCAAAATGCAAGGCAGAGAGGAACACTGATGGCTCTTCCTGCATTTTTGTCCATGCAAACAAATCCAAATCCTTTAGGTGATTCAGAAAAATTGACAGAGTCCTTAAGGTTGGAAAAGCCCTCCAAGATCATCAAATCCAACCATTCCCCAAGGGAGAATGGCTTCCCACTGCCAGAGAGCAGAGTTGGATGGGATATTGGGAAGGGATTCCTGGCTGGAAGGGTGGTGAGGGGCTGAGACAGAATTCCCAGAGAAGCTGTGGCTGCTCCTGGAGCCCTGGAAGTGTTCCAGGCCAGGTTGGATGGGGCTTGGAGCAGCCTGGAATAGTGGAAGGTGCCCCTGATATGGCAGGAGTAGAAATGGATGAGTTTTAAGGTCCCTTCCAACCCAACTCATGATTCCTTGCCTGGAATTGTATTGACTTTTCATATTTTTCACTACACACTTCCCTTCCCTGCTCCAGACTTTTCCTACACAGCCAACAAATTAATTATCACAAACCTATGAGAATTATCACAGGCTCATTATCATTACCAAATTTGCTGGCACAGAGCTCAACCCAACTCCTTTCAGATTTTCCAAAGACAAGTTCTTGGTCACAACTGATTTGAGCAGGGTGGTAGAGCTGCAATTCCCCAGCATTTGGAACTGGAATTACAGAGAGAAGCTTCTCCAGAGCTTTGGGATGAGCCTGCAATTATGGGACTGAAATAACCACTGGCCCTTTGCACTCACTCCATCTCCCTACTGCCTGCAGGGTCAGCTGTGGGAGCATCTTGAAGCACAGGGATCCTTTTCTGGGAACATCCGAGTGCATCTCAGCCTGTTGCCCAGTGTGCTTTGCCTGGATTTTTGCAGAATTTTTTGCCTAGATTTTTGATGCTCCCACAGTGCCTTTTATCCTACAGATTCCAGAAGAGTTTCACTTTCATTTTCACTTCCAGGTCCAACTTCCCAGCAGCTAGGTCTCACTCGCTATCCAAGGCCGCAGGAGGGACACACTGCAGCCGTTCTCTCTGCCCATGCCAGGAGAGGAGGGCTGTGATTCCCGTGCACAGCAGACAGCCTGCAGCAGGGAATCACACAGCTTGCAAAAACCTCAGAGACCAACGAGTCCAACCATTCCCCCAGCAGGGCCAAGCCCACCACCAACCCCTGTCCCCAAGTGCCCCACGCACACGGTTCGCAAACACTTCCAAGGATGATGAATCCACCACTTCCCTGAGAGCATCAGCTGGAATCACCACCTGCTGAATTCCACCACTTCCCTGCTGGAAGCAGCATCACCCACTGCTGCTGCTGCTGCCCCATTCAGCCTGTCCTTGGGAACCAGCCCCGTCAAGTCCCTGGAAAGCAGCTGGCGCTGGATGCCCATCACTGAGCGGCTTAGGGCTGTCACCTACCTGCTGTCCCAAGCGTTCAGGCCCATGTCCTCATCCCCGCTCCGCGGTGCTGGCCCAGCGGGGTGCTGGCCCGCCCCGAGGCGTCCCCGGGCCCCGGCTGTCCCTCGGGCCGGCGGCTCGGCTGGGAGCGCCGGGATGCCCGGAGCGGCTCGGCTGGGAGCGCCGGGATGCCCGGAGCGGCTCGGCTGGGAGCGCCGGGATGCCCGGAGCGGCTCGGCTGGGAGCGCCGGGATGCCCGGAGCGGCTCGGCTGGGAGCGCCGGGATGCCCGGAGCGGCTCGGCTGGGAGAGCCGGGATGCCCAGAGCAGCGCGGCTGGGTCTGTGCCAGCCGGGGAAGGCGAGCCCTGAGCCGAGCGAGGCCTCTCGGAGCCCGGACCCGGAGCCGAGACCTCTTCGCAGTGCGAAGCTGTCCCTGCATCCACAGGGATGGCCGCCTGCATGGAACAGACGTGAGGGACACCCGGACATGGCCTGAGCCGCAGCGGGGATGATCCCGCAGCCCGACACTGCCTGCGGGGGTGCCCCGATCCCCCCGGCTGCTCCGGGGAGCCCCTCAGCGCTCCCCTCAGCGCTCCCCTCAGCGCTCCCCTCAGAGCTCCCCTCAGCGCTCCCCTCAGCGCTCCCCTCAGAGCTCCCCTCAGAGCCCATCTCATCCCTTCACCGGCCCTCTCATCCCCTCAGCGCCCCTCTCATCCCTTCATCGGCCCTCTCATCCCTTCGCCCCTCGCTCCCCTCTCATCCTTCTCATCCCTTTCTCCCATCCCATCCCTTTCTCCCATCCCTTTATCCCACCCCATCCCGTCCCTCTCTCTCACCCCTCGCCGCCTCTCAGCGAAGGAGAGAAGGAGGGATGGCGGGCGGGCGGTGTCGCCAACCCAAGAAGCAAAGCGGCGGCGCGGCGGGGGCGTCGCGCGGGTGATTGACAGGCGGCTTCGGCCAGTGGGCGCGGCGGGTGGGCGCGGCGGGGGGCGTGGCCAGAGGGCGGCCAATGGGGAGCGCGCGCCGCCGCCCCTCAAATCAGCGGGCTCAGCCGGCTGTCCCCGGCACGGAGTTGTTTGGCGGCGGGCGGGCGGGCGGTGCAGCCGGGCGGGCGGGAGGGAGGAGGAGGAGAAGAAGAAGAAGAAGAAGGGGAAAGGGAAAGGGAAAGGGAGAAGGGGGGGTGCTCTCCTTTGTTGCATGGGGGTGTCCAGCCGGGGCTGAGGGAAGGCAGGGAGGGGGTCGGTGCCTCCCGCTGCCCCATGGCCCTCGCTGAGGGGGCGGCCGTGCCCTACGCCGTGGAGCTGGGGCTCACCGTGCTCCACACGGCGCTCTACGCCGCGCTCTTCCTCTTCGCCTACCTGCAGCTCTGGCTGCTGCTCTACTACCGCGAGCGGCGGCTGAGTTACCACACGCTCTGCCTCTTCCTCTGCCTGCTCTGGGCAGCCCTCAGGACCACCCTGTTCTCCTTCTACCTGCAGAATTCCCTGCAGGCCCTCCGCCTCCAGCAGCCCTTCGCCCACTGGCTCCTGTACTGCCTGCCCGGCTGCCTCCTCTTCTCCAGCCTCTGCCTCCTCAACCTCTATTTCGCCGAGGTAAGTTTTGCCTTTTGGGGAAAACCCCTCCAAAATTCCCTTTCCCAAACCTCCACCCTGCGGGACAGCAGGGGCTGGGAGCTCCTCTTCAGCCGGCTCTCCAAACTTGGAGCGCCCTGGAGCCGAGGCTTTGGGCTGGGATGGGGATGAGAGCATCCCGCTGAGGGTGGGAGGCGATCCTGGGGGATCTGCCCTCGCTGGAGGCTTTGGGACAGCCTGGGGGGATGCAGGGCTGTGCCCTGAATCCCGGCTTGGAAAGAAGCACAGGGATTGTGTCCTGAATCCAGCCCTCGCTACAGACTCCGGGACAGGCTGGGGGGATGCAGGGGTTGTGCCCTGAATCTAAACTCGGGGGTGGGAGGCACAAGGATTGTGCCCTGAATCCAGGCTTGGGGACAAGCACGGGGATTGTGCCCTGAATCCACGCTTGGGGGGCGGGGTGGGTTTTGGGGGGGATGGTGTGAGCTAAAAGTGTTCCCGGAATCCCAGCATCAGGGATTTGGGGTGCAGGGCTGTAGCCTGACTGCAGACCCCAGCGTGGGGGGGTGGGGGGCAGGCACATGCCCTGAATTTGGCATTTGGGGGGTGCAGGGAGATGCCCTGCTCCCAGGTGAGGTTTTCCTCTTTGCAACCCAGACCCACGGCGAGGTGTTTGTGTGTGGGGGCATCACTTGAGGGACTGTTTTGCATACATATTTTATTTTTTTTTAATTGATTTCCCTTCTGCAAAGGGGACCAGAAAGTGGCAGCAGCAGGGGCTGCTCTGGCCTGGAGTGATGCCAACCATTACGTCACCAGCCAGAGCCTCTTCTGCTATTGTTGCTGCGCTCCCTCCTTCTCTCCATCGCTCCGCTGCGAGCCGGGCTTGTTGTTCCGCAGCTTGTCAGACAAAAAAAAAACCCGAGATCCCTCACACAACAGCCCGGGGCAACCGAGGGGGGCCCTTTCCCATCACCAGCATCGCTGCTGGGACAGTGCGGAGCCGCTTGTTATTGTCACCGAGCTGTGTCCCTGCTTTTCTGGGTTTCCCCATCACTCGTGTCGTGATTTTTAGCCTCCTTTTCTTAGTCCTTCCACTTGCCTTTATCTGCTAAAGCCCTGGCTCTCCCCTCCCCATCCTCCTCCTGAATATTTTGTTTCTGCTCCAGTTTCTCGTGAGCAGCCCTCTGCTCGCCTGCCTCCCGGTTCGCTGCCTATTTATGAAACAAGTCACCACTTTTTCCTTCCAGCTTTGTTGTTGTTGTTGGGATTCTTTGCTCTGCAGCTCTCAGCTGTTCCCCAGCCTCACAAAGGAAACGCTAGCACACAGCGAAATCACTCCGTCGCTCCGATGTGTCACCCACAGGAGTTATGATTTCATTTTCCCCAGGACACCGACGTTCATGTGATACTTGGAGCAGTGGGGTTGTTCTGCTGTTTTGGTTCTTTTCCCCCCTCTCTTTCCCCCCAATAAACACCTGGAGGTTTGGGGGTGAGCTGCCTGTTGCAAAAGCTGTCGGAGGTGTTGTTGATGGAGTGGCAGTGGAATAACAAATGCTGCATAGAGTGCACAAATCCATCTTGTCTGCTCGAGGGAGCCTGACCTCCTGATTGCTCCAGCCACGAGGGGTTTGTGTCCCTTGAAAGGCAGAGATTCTGTGCTCTGCTCCACAGAGTGGCTGGATTTCTGTTTTCCTCTAGGTCACTGGATTTGACAGCAGATTTGCCTCTCTGCAGGCTTGTTTAAAGGTCCCCTGAAAGTAAATCCAAATAGATTCCCAGGCTTCTCCTCCTCCCACGATATCTGTTTTTCAGTGAACTCTGTATATATCCCACTTTTTCTCCTTGAAGACCTAGAGCCAAGGGAAATCCTGTCTGAGGAAATAAGAGCTCTGAATCTGGAGTGGGGAAGGATAAAGTGACTTATGAAAATGGGTCTGCTTGCTCAGCTCCAGGGAGGGCCTGACAATTCCCTGGAACAACCAGGAGGGGTATCCATCACTCCGTGGGGTTTTTGGGAAATGTCAGCAGTGAAGCTCCAGAGATTTGGAGAAAAAAATGGAAAGCCTCTGGAGCTTTTCTGGCTCCCATGATCTGGAGGTGACTGGTGTGTTTACTGGTGTGACTCCAGCAGAACGTGCCCATCCATCCCCAGTTTTTAAAGGCCACTTGGCAGCAGCCTGTGGAAGGACACTGAGCTTCTGCTGTCCTGGGGGTGGCATCCTGATCTGAGATGTCCTCAGCTAAAAGCACGGGCTGCTGCTGTGCTGAGGGCCTGGCTCATTGTCCCTGTGCACAGAGCCTCCTTTGTGGAGATGCTGGAGAAATGGCATCTGGGGAAGAAAATGGCCTGTGCTGTTATTTGAGCTGATCTGGCTTGATTTACGGAGCTCCTCAGGCTGTGTAGAGGCTGAGGATGGAGTGGTGGAGGGGGAGAAGCTCCAGGAAACAGATACCCATGGAGAACTGGTATTACTTGACACTCCAGGCTGTTCAAGGGCTGAAATTCAAATTTGCTAAGCTGCCTGGTGTTCCTCCTTTCCGTGGGGACAGGCTGTCCTCTTCCTATCCCATCTTGGCCCCTGAGATTCCTGAGGGGATGCAGAGACCTGACAGAATGAGTGTGGGATGTGGATTTCTGTTTCATCGAGTCCCAGAATGGTTTGGGTTGGAAGGGACCTTAAAGCTCATCTCATTCCACCCCCTGCCATGGGCAGAGACACCTCCCACTGTCCCAGCTTGCTCCAGCCTGGTCTTGGATGCTTCCAGGGATCCAGGGGCAGCCACAGCTTCTCTGGGCACCCTGTGCCAGGGCCTCAGCCAGGAATTCCTTCCCAATATTCCATCTATCCCTGCCCTCTGGCAGTGGGAAGCCATTCCCTGTGTCCTTTCATTCCATGCTCTTGTCCTCTCCAGCTCTCATGTTGATACTTGGGATACTTTTCCCGCCTGGAACATTTGGCTTGGGAGCATCTCTTCCTTTCTACTTCAGCTTGTAGCAGAAGGAGTCTTTTCCTGGGAATCTGGAGTTCACAGTCCCATCAGGTCAGAATTCCTCAAATCCACTCCCAGTCTTGCCTCAATAGCTCTGGTATCCAACCCAGGATGCTCCTTTGCCTTGCCTTTGGAATAGCTCCTGTTCTGCCAGCTGCTTGAATGATGGCACCTTCCTCAAGAGTCTGCCACTCCTGCTTGTCCCCAGGTCTTTGTCAGGAGCACCGTGGAAATGAATGAGAGAGATGGGGAGAGATCAGGATATTTAACCAGGGAAAAGGAGGTTCAGGAGGGACCTTGTGGCTCTGCACAACTCCTTGACAGGAGGGGGCAGCCAGAGCTCTGCTCCCAGGGGACAAGAGGAAATGGCCTCAAGCTGTGCCAGGGGAGGATTAAATGGGATATTAAGGGAAAATTCTCCTTGGAAAGGGTTGTTAGGCATTGGAAGGAGCTGCCCAGGGAGGTTTGGATTCCCCATCCCTGGAGGTATCCAAGGAGTCCCTGGAGGTGGCACTCAGTGCTCTGGGCTTGTGACAAGGTGGGGATGGGGCACAGCTTGGACCTGATGACCTTGGAGGTCTTCTCCAACCCAATTGATTCTGTGAAATGCAGCACAACAACCTTGATCTTAAAGACCTTCTTGAGCCCTTGGCACTCCTGGTTGTCCTGGGAATCAGCAGCTGGCACAGGGATGAGTAAGGAATGCTGGCCTGGTGGGGCTGATGGTGTGGCCAGAGCCCTTCACCTGCCTGGGCTCCATCAGCCCCTTTCATCCCTTTCCTGCTCTAATAGTGCTGGAGACAGGCATGGGGAGAGCATCCAGCCTGGGAGATGTTTGTCCTTACTGTCCTGGATCTTCCCACCTTCTCAGATGGAAAACTGGGAAAATCTCCATCCTTCATTTCCCTCTTTCACCTTCCCAGTGTAGCAGACACCTTGCAGTGTCCTGTGCCTCGGAGGGACAGCTGGTGAGGGATCACTGAAACTCCAGACTGCTCCATCCCAGAGCTGATGATTCCCATGTTTCCCAGATGAACAGGTGGCCCTGCTGGGGACCAGCTATTCTAGGAAAGGACAGAGCATGCAATATTGCAGCCTGTGTTGATGATGGCGTGGAATGATCTGGATATTAATATGAGGATGGTGAGAGATGCTCATGGAGAGTTCCAGCTTTTCTTCTGTGGATTGAAGCGGGGGCTTGCGCACTTGGTACAAGGTGTGATCCCAAAACAGTCTCTGCTGTGCTCCTGTTATCTCACGTGGTGAGGGAAGGGATCTGGCTGGGGATGCTCCTGCAGCTGAGCTGTGTTGGGGCAGGGCAGGGTTGTGTCTTGTATCTGCAGAGCCCAAATCTGTGTTGTCTTTATGAAGCAAACAAGAATTTGATTGCAGTGGACAACAAGAAGTTCCTGGATCTTTCAGATCTGCTGAGACCAGCTTGGTTTTGGTCCAGCCTAAATGCCTCACTGTTAGAGTAGAGATCCTGCCTTGTGCAGGTAGTGGGAGTGGTCCTTGGATTCTTCTGTAGGATCTAGGATGTGTCACTTATGTTCCCTTAGCAGCTGTGACACCTCCAGTGCACCTTCTGAGGGTGAGTGTGTCTCTTGAACACACCCTTAGGACTCTCTGGGCTGTGATGTGAGCAAGGAAATCACTTCTGTGGGATAAATCCACTCATCACAAACCCAAAGCCTCTGGTATCACAGAGAGCTTTGGTGTCTGCAGCTCATTTCAGCCTCACCTTCGGCTGATGAGGAGTGCTCAAGGGATCCATGGCTTTGGAAAGGCACCTGAGTATTCCAAACTGCTGTAAAGGGCTTGTTCAGGAGTAAATGTTCCCTGTCCTGCTGAGACCTCTGTTCCCTGTTTTCATGCTTGACTTCTGGAGCTGGGCTCAGCTCAGAGTTGAAGGAACTGTTCGGTTTGCATGGATTGCTGCTCACAGCTCGGCCTAATGCACCTGCTGGGCTGCATTAGGGGTCTGTTTTCCTGTTTTTCTGGAGAACAGGATTGCTCCTGAGCTCTCTGTGCTGGATTTTTCACAGCAGAACCCTCTGCCTGAGCTGTCCTTGGGCTCTGAGAGCAGCAGAGCCCCGTGCAGGAGGCTCAGAGCTCGTCTCAAGGATAAGAACCCAGAGACACCCTGTGCCCACTGCTGGTGGCACCTCCTGACCCAGTCCCTGGGAAGGAAAAGCAGCCTTCAGATAACTTATCAGCCTTAATAACCAAAAGCACCAAAGCAGGGGTGTCTGTTCCCTTCCTGAAGTTATAGGAATAACTGTCCAGGGGCTAATAAAAGTGTAAGGCTGGAGCTGTGGTCTCCCTCTGCTTTCCGTGGCAGCGGGCCAAGCGTGAGGCTCAAATTGCTGTTGCACTCTTAACCCTGACTCAGCTTTGTGTGCCTTAATCCCTGGGGCTGCAGGGGAGGGTTTGGGAAGAGTGTCCTGCCTAAAAACAGCATCTTCCTGTGAGCCAGGGGCACTTCCCTGCTCAGCTGAGGGGCTGTTCTCTGCTGAGAACACGACATTCCCAGCGGGAATACCAGCCAGGGACTCTGCAGAGCTGTTCAGAGGCTGAGGTTACAGACAGAGCCACAGCAGGAGAGCAGATTCCTCAGTGGATTTCCATGCTGCTGGAATGGGTGCTGAACCAGGAGTTTCCCAGCTGGATATCACGGACTCCCATTTTGACAGGACAAGAGGAAACAGCCTCAAGTTGTGCCAGGGAATATTTAGATCCTGACTGGATGCTGGGGAAAAAATTCTTCACTGAAAGGGTGGTGAGGTGTTGGAACAGGGTGTTCAGGGCAATGGTGGAGTTCCCATCCCTGGAAGTGTTGAAAAAACCTGGGGATGTGGCACTTCAGGGCATGGTTTAGTGATGGATGTGGTGGTGCTGGATTAGTGGTTGGACTTGATGATCTTGGAGGGCTTTTCCAGCCTCAGTGATTCAGTGATTCCATGACACTCCCAAAGTGCCTGAATGTCACCCACAAGACAAACAAGGCAGGATTCAGGGATATTTCTGTTTTGGAGTCACCATGTGGCCCTTCCAAGGCCCAGTTTCCTGTAACTGAGATGAGTTTTAGGGCTCAGAGTGGATTGTGCCACACTCCTGTACCTCTGTGGGCCAGGACAGAGAACATTCCTGAGCCTGGATACCTCCCTCTGCTGAAGAACCGTGTCTCATTCCCCACCAAGTTGAGCTTGTCCTCCCTCAGCCTCGGGAAGAGGAGCCAGGCAGTGGAAGTGGCTCTTGGAAGAGAATCACTGAAGCTGTCCAATGTCCTTTGAAATGCTTGGAACCACTGCAGTGCCTCAGACAACCCTCAGATCCTGAAATGTCTCTGGAAATCCTGTTGGCAGCAGCCTGATTCCTGAAGCTCATGTGCCATTTCTGCCTCAGTGCTGACTTGGAAGAGGAGCCAAGGAATCCCACCAGGATAAAAGCAGCCTAAGGATGCCTGGGAGGAGATGAGTGATCCTTCACTGCTGACAGGGAAGGCTCCTTGTGGGAGAAGAGGAACTCCAGACCTGTGCAGTGATCCCACAAGTACAGGTGGGATCACTCTGGATGTGTCTGTGCCTCTTCCCAGGTTCCTTTGAAGTCTCTGATCAGGACATGAGCGTTGCCTGTGGCTGGATGTGACCCCTGGGATCCTTCCTGAGGGGGTCTGGACCTGGAGCTGGACACAACCCAGCTCCTGACCAGTGTGAGCACTGGTTCCCTGTGCCTCTGCAGCAGGAATTCACTGTGAATTCAGGAATCTGAGCTGTGACTTGGGAATATCTGCACCTTCCTAAACTGTCTCTACTCCTTTAACATGGAAATCCAGCATGGTTGAGGTCCTAAAACAGCCCAAAACATTGGGAAAAGGAGATGTATTTCTGAAGGATTTTAATGACTTTTAAGTACTAAACTCCCTTCTTTTCTTGAAGGCTTTGAGGTGTGGTATTAAAGTGCTTGTCACATAGGGGGTGTTAAATATGTTTATGGTTGTTAGGAACCTGTGTTTGGGCTGGGCTTGTACAAGAAAAAAGTACCATTCTTTTGGGTCCAGAGCAGGACTTGGTGCTCATAAATAATCCAGAGTCCTTGGTGATGTCCAGTGGGATTCTGGCTTCCCTGCTCATCTCTTGACAAAGTTGAAAGGAAGCTGTGGGCCGTGTAAAATAACCTGTGCAAATCTTTCCTCCAGGTCATATTCAAAGTGAAATGTGCAGCTGAATTCAACAAGTACAAGTAAGTGCTGCTGTCCTGACCTTCCCTTCAGAGCTGGTCCCAGGGGAACTGGCTGGGAATGGGAGGGTCAGGCCCCAAAAGCTGAGCAGAGCTGTAATTCCATACCTGTGCTCTGAGAAAGGAGCAGAGTTGGACCTTGGAGCAGGACTGGGAATTTCAGGGGAGCTCAAGCATCCCAGTTTCCCTGGGTGGACTCTGAGCTGTCCCAGGGAAGATGTGCAGAACAAGGCTGGAGCAATGGGTGAGCCCCAGGTTTGAGCAGCCCAGGTGCTTCCCAGGGAAACCCAGGGTGGAAAATGCAAACTCCAGTGGCTCTCAATAAAGGAGTTGCAGTGGTTGTGATGACTCATGGCTTATTGACTGGAGTTAATGCAGAGCTGGAGCAACACTTAAAATCTGCAAGATAAGAACCTGACTGTCAGAAGATGAGTCTTGTAACTCATGACTGCTTACGCTGCTCATGTGTTATGAGAGCAGCTCCAACAAATCCTCTGCAGCCTTGGGCTGCCGGGACAACCCCTGAAATTTGCAGGAATGCCAGAGCTTCCCAGCAAGCAGAGCACTGGGAGGGTCTGCTGAGACAGGAGGGACGTGCAGAATGAACCTGGCCTTGTCTCCCTGACCATTTTTCCCCTCCCCATCTCTCCAGGGTTGTGTTGTACCTGGGCTCCATCCTCACCAGCCTCCTGTTCCTCGTTGTGAATTTAACCTGTGCGATGCTGATCCACGGCGAGGTCCCCGAGAAGCAGCTGAGGTGGACGGTCCTGGCCCGGGCTCTGGTCAACGACAGCCTCTTCATCCTCTGTGCCATCTCCCTGGCCTGCTGCATGTGCAAACTGGGAAAGATGTCTTCAGCCAACGTCTACCTCGAGTCCAAGGTGGGTAAATTCCTTGGGAATTCCCACTGGGACCGCTCAGCTGGAGCTGGGTGTGCTCGCTGGCCTGGTGGCACCTGAGCTGCTCTTGCTCAAATTCTCCTTCCAGTGGGGAGGTGGCAGCTCTTGGATTCCCCCCCTTTCACAAAGTGCACTCTCCTGCTGTGGGAGTGATGTTTCCTGCATGTTTTAGGGGAATACTTTGTCTGCAGATTTGACATAATAGATTTATGAGCTGCTTCTGCTTTTCAGGCACAGAAAATCCCAGGTTTGCCTTGATGAGAGGGCTCTCTGAGAGCAGCAGATGCAGTTTTTGCTGTATATTTTTTACCTGTGGCAGGTGTGTCATAACTCCCTTCAAAGGGGATCCCCCAGAAATCCAGTTTTAGCTGGACTCTCTGCTTGGGTAGGATGAGATGTTCTGGATGAGATGAGCATTTTGGAATGGGAGGAGAAGTTGCTGTAGGTCCTGTCCCAAAGCAGGACAGGCAAGGGAATGAACACACACTCTTCTCCAGCAGATAGGAAAGTGGAAAAGCCACCAGCAGTGCGGCAGGAGGCTGCACTCAGTGTCCACTTGAGTGCCTGCAAACATCTGGAGGAAAAACCAGAGCACCTGAGCATAGCCAGTTGAAGCTGAGGCTTTCTGCAGGAGATGTCTGTCTCCCTAAGCAGCAGAGGGCTTTGGTGGCTTCCCAGAATCCAGGATTTGTGGGCTGGGTCTGGTGTCCTGCCTGGCTCCTGTGACAGCTGTCCAGAGGCTGCAGGTTACATCCAGACCTGCAGTGAGGCAGGGGCAGAGAAGCTGCTCACATCCCTGCTGGCCTGGGCCTGGTGTCCAGCTCTGACTGGCTCTGGACACTCATTAACTCACCCAGTTCCCCCAGTGCAGGAACTTCCTCTCCTCACATGCCTGAGGCTGCTCCTGGGCTGGGTACAACCTGCTCCAGGGAAGCCTCTGGATACTCACCCTGGCTGTCTGCTCAAGGTCTCTGCCTCCCTCCCCTGGTGTTGTGTGTGGGGAATTGCTGCAGAAACAGGGTGGGGATGAGCAGGAATGTTAGCCAGGTGCCCCAGAAGGTTGTCCTGGCCCTGAACTCAAAGCCATGCAGCAGAAGGTGGGAATGTTGGAGCTGTGGGAAGGAGGCTGGACTGCAGCCAGCTCCTGTCCTGTGGTCCTTGTGAGCTGGAGATTCGCTTCAGCAGCCTTTGTGCCTCCCTGTGCTGGCCTGAGCACCACAGGCTCAGCTTCCAGTGACAGCAGGATGTGTGCTGGGCTTCAGTGCTGTCACTTGTCTGTTGGCACCTCTCTCAAGACACTGTCCTGAGCTCCAAATCCAGGAAAATCGAGCTGGGATCTGGAGCAGGACAGTGGGATGATCTTCCCCAGCAGATTCTCTGCTTAAACACAAAAACACAGCTCAGGTGCTGAGGGGTGTTTGCCCCCTTACTGTGACTTGGTGCCTCCCAGCAGCTATTAAAGGGTTTCATGGGTGAATTTAACAAAATCTGGTTTGTCCCTGCGTTCCTGAGTGGTTTGAGTTGGAAGGGATCTTAAATCCCATCCAGTTCCAATGGGAACTGCTCTGCCATGGGCTACCTTTAACTTGGATCAGGTGGCTCCAAGCCCCATCCAGCCTGGCCTTGGACACTTCCAGGGAACCAGGGACAGCCACAGCTTCTCTGGGCACCCTGGGCCAGAGAAGACCAAGAATTTACTCCCAATATCCCATCTAACCCTGCCTTCTGTCTGAAGCCATTCCCTTGACCTGTCCCTCCAGGCCATTGTAAATGTTCTCTCTCTCCATCTTTCCTGTGGGCTCCCTTCAGCTACTGGGGTTCAAGCTCTGGGTCTTTCTGGCCACCCCAAATATTTGAGCTTCTTTCCTAGACAAACACTGTGTGCAGTGTTGGGGTGCAGCAGGGGCTGTGTGAACACCTCTGCAGAGTCTGGGCTGTAAAGCAGAAGTTGATTTTGCTGCTGTTTGTTTGTTGTCCTTGTGGAGATCCCCAGAGGAGAGCAGGGGGTGGAACAGCATCTCCCTGGACCCTCAGATCGGACCTGGCTGACAAAATCCTGCCAGGGACACTCCAGTGCCTCAGATCCTTCCCTGCTCCCAGGCAGCTCTGGCTGTGTGGCTCCTGCAATGAACTCATCACATGAGAAAGCTCTTACCCAGCTCTGAATATTTTAGCAACAACATACAAATGTTCTGGGTCATTCTTGCCTGCACAGCTGCTCGTGCATTTAAGGGAACGGGGAAGAACATCACAGCTCTGTATTAAAACACTTTTTATTTCTTGCTGTCCTAGGGAACATCTGTCTGCCAGGCTATTCTGGTGGGATCTGTAGTGGCCCTCCTGTATTCCTCAAGGGCTTGCTATAACCTGGTAGCTGTGGCCATATCTCCAGACAATGTTCCTGGTCCTTTCAACTATGGCTGGGACAACCTTTCAGACAAGGTGAGTGTGTGACCCTCAATCCAGAGCTGGTGAAGTGAAATGCAGTCACTCCTCATCCTGTGAGGGTGAACAGGGGGCTCTGGGGCGTGTCTGGGTAGCTGAACCCCCACATGTGCTGCCTTTCTGCTCTGCTTGCTCTTTCCACCCAACAAACCTGAGTCCTCCTCTCCCCAGCCACTTCTTCAGGAAGGATTCCCTGTTGTGCCCTTCCCTTTCAGCCTGCCAACTCTTCTTTTGAGGGAGAGGAGGGACAACTCAACTAGAGCAGAACAGCAATGCTTAATCAGGCGTGGCTGTGTGTGAGGGAGAGTTGCTGGTGTGGGCTGGGAGCTCCCAGTGGCCTGGCAGCACCCTCTGAGCAGAACCAGCTCACCCAAACCAGCCAGGTGAAGGTCACTGTGCTGGGTTAGGGACTCCTGCCTTTGGAAAGGTTCCTCTGCACTCCCAGTTGCAGCTTTTGGGAGCTCTGTGGGTGGCTGGGAAGACACAGCCCCCTCTGCCTTGTGCCCACAGGTGCACGTGGAGGTGAGCAGCGAGGAGTACGTGGTGTTTGGAGTGGTCCTGTTCCTCTGGGAGCTGGTGCCAACCACTTTCGTGGTGCTGTTCTTCCGTGCTCAGAGACTGAGCCAGAACCTGGTAGGCCTGAGCAACCCCCCCTGTGCTGGGAGGATGCCTGGGGTGACTTTTGGGGACGTTTTGCTTCTGGCCTAACTCCTTTCTCCTTGGCAGACTCCAGCTGGGATGGTCAACAGCCACAGCTACAGCTCCAGGGCCTATTTCTTTGACAATCCCAGACGCTACGACAGCGACGATGACTTGTCACGGCTCGGGGCCAGGGAAGGAGGGTAAGGAAGGGTTGTGCTGCTGCTCTGCTGCCCTCTGGGGAAGCAACAGAGCTCCTGGCTTCTTCTCCTAGGAAAAGCTTTGATGGAAGAGGCAGCTTGGGCAAGATAGATGGGGCAGGGAGCCTCTGGCAGAGCTTTTGTTCCCTTGTGCAGCTCACAAGGAGCTGTTTCTGTTGGGGAGAAGTGACCAGATCACAGAGGTGGATGTGTATGGTGCTCACAGGTGGTGATTGCAGACAGGAGACCTCATCCAGGAGGGCTGGGATCCATTTCAGAGGGCTCTGAAATGATCTCCAGAGGGGTTTCTCCACTGGGAAGTGAGAGCTGGTGAAGTCCTGGGAGGGAGCTGGGACAAAGCTCTGCAGAAGCGCTGGTGTTGGGGAGAACAGTCAGGTATCTCCAGCAAAACTCCTTTGAGGCATCCTGGCAGCCCCATCATCGTGGAACCATGGAATGGTTTGGGCTGGAAGAGACCTTAAAGACCATCCAGTTCCACCCCCTGCTGTGGGCAGGGACACCCTCCACTGCACAGGGTTGCTCCAAGCCCTGTCCAACCTGGCCTGGAACACTTTACTTCAGTTCCACTTCACTTCCAAGTCCCTCACTTGCTGCCCAGGGATGTAGTGAGCACTTCAGAGGTTCTGGCTCCTCTTGACCAGTGCTGTGGGGCCTGGTGCTCTTCTTATAGCTGTCTCATCAAAGCCAAGTTCCTTGGGGATACCATACCTCCAAACTTCAACACCCTGACCAGTGCTGGGAGCAGAAGTCTGGAGGAGCCAGATTATTCATCCCTAAAAAGTCCATGCCTGTTTTTTTCTGCCTCTCCTTCAGCTTGGCCACCCCTCAGTCTGTGTTTTCTGTCTCTCCTGCAGCTTGGCCACCCCTCAGTGCTCGGGCTTCTACGGCTCTCTGGCTGGCACCGACAGCGGGAGCGCCGCGGACAGCGCGCCCTTGCTCTGCGCCGCTGGCGGCTCGGAGACCAACCAGCACCACCACAGCTCCCACCCTGCCCCACAGAACTGAGGAGGCTCCCTCTCTTCCCAGAGTGGCACTCGTGTATAGGATTGTAACCTGGTTTTCCTCTTTTCCTCCTCTCCCCCCGAAGCATCTAACTCATGACACAAACATTCCACTACCTGCCGCAGCGGCGCGCGGGACTGAGCCCAGGGCTGCAGGCAGTTCAGTCAGAGAACTGTGACTTTAAGGTACCATGTAGCAAAGTGAAGCTGAACTCTCTGGAAGCTTTTTTTTTTCCCTTGGTCTGGTCTTCAAGATGTTGGCAGCTAAATGCACCAGAGCTTCCTCACTAGAAAAGAAACATCAAATGCATATTTGCACTTTTATCTGCACACTTGGAAGGAACGAATCTTGCTCGGGCTGTGCTTGGCCTGAGACTGTTCTAGTTACTCTTTTAATTGCACATCCAGAGCTGGGAGAGGCACTGTCTTCCTGCAAAGACGTGTTCCCTGAAGGACTCTGCATCCTGCCTCCCTGGGAGTGGGGAGCTCTGTCCAGGCAGGGCCCCCGGCGCTGGATGCTCGAGTTTACTGTGCCATATTCCCACCTGGCAGGGCTGGGTGAGGCCTCGGGGCTCGGGAGGGGTCTTGCTCTGCCTGCTGCTCCCACCTGGCTGCTGCCCTGTCCTGCCTGGGTGAGGTCAGTGTTCCTGCTGGCCTTGTGGCAGAGGGACAGGGAGAGGCTGGAGCTGGCTCAGCAGGAGTGTGTGTGCAGGAACGTGTGTGAATCCAGGGCTGCTGCACCCCCTGGGTGCTGGGAGCGGCCCTGCTCCCCCTCCTCCTTGCCCACAGTGGGGCTCCCCTCCTCCCCCTCAGTATTAAATTGCATTTAGCAGATAACCAAGAGTTTTAACCTGAAGTGAATGTGAACTGCTGGGTCCCCACTGAGGTGCAGGGGGCTGCCTGTGGAACGTTGCTGTTGCAGAGGGAAGGGGCAGAAAGCGCAGGGATCTGATCCTTGGGCTCCCCGTGGAGCTGGGGCCTCCCAGAGCTGTGGAGTGCACAGGGTGGGAGTGCTGGGTCAGGCTGGGACAGGTCCCTCTGTCTTTCCTTAACCAAAATAACCAAGTTTGACCTGGCCTGGGCTCTTTGGAGATGAGGCTTGGTGTTACTCCTGGCTTGTCCCTGAGCCAGCTGTGGGGATGAGCAGAGCAGCTTTGGATAAAGGCAGCGGTGCATGGAGGGAGCTGCTCTGAGTGTGGGGCAAATCCACCTGGGGCTGGTTTTAACCCGCCTCGTGCTGCTCCAGCCCTGGTGTGACACTGGGGACAGCGACTGCTGTGCTGGGACAACAGCCTGGGAGCTGGAGGGGCCCTTTCTGTGAGAGAAACCCCAGCCCTGGGGCATCCTCACCCCTGGGGTCACTTGTCCCACTGCCCCCACCCTGTCCCTGTGCTCACCTCCTGCACTCCTGCTGGCCCTAAAAGGCAGCAAATCCTGCTTGTTTTTTTGGAGAAGGCAAAGATGGCAACTCTCAGCACACCCCTTGCTCGAGTCCCTGACCCAGAGCTCCACCCTGGCTGCTCCCCTGTCTCCTGGCAGGAACAGGCTGCTCCATCTCAATCCCTGCTTGGCTTATGGCAAAGCTGCTGAAGGGCCGGGCACTGTCACCCTTCCTTCTGCTCCCATAAGTCTCCAAAGACAGCAAGTGACACTCGTGGCCCCTGTTCTTGCTTAAATTCCAAAGCACTAGGAGCACTTTAAGTTTTTCTTTGGAGGGAAAGGAGTGTAGTGCAAAAAAAAAAAAAAAAAATTAAAAAAATTACAAAATCCAAGGGCTACAGGCTCATTGTTCCTCTTGCACTGAAGCACACACCCACACTACGATCTTCCTGGATTATTTGGGATGGCAGGTCAGGGCAGTGAGCCTCGTTGCTGATGGATCCCTGAGCGACTGGCCAAGAGTTTGGGTTTTACTCCTTTGTCCGGTGGATTCCGAAGCGACCGCTCCTCCCGGGGCCGGTCCCGTGTTTTACTGAAGTCATTTATAGCTGACAAGTTACAAGGACTTTTTTAATGCATAGTTGCCTTTCATTAAACTTTCTTTTGGGTTTTTTTGTTTTGGTTTTGGGATTTTTTTGGTATGGTTTAACAGTGTTCTGGCTTTGCAGGCGGGCAGCAGCTGCTGCCCCAGGAGCTGTGGCCAATGAATGTACCTATTTGTTCTTCACTAAACTGTAACCAAGCACTACTCTGTTGAAATAAATTTTAAAATAAAAGGACTTTCTGTGCTGGGATGGCTCCCAGGGTGACCCAGCCAGCTCCAGGTGTGGACCTGCGGTCCTCTGTGCCCTGCCAGGACCTGGCACATCCCATTCCTCTGCTGCCACGGGGTTGGGAGCGCTGGGCTGGGCTCTGAGGGCTGAGCTGGGGGTGGCACAGGGGCTTTATCCTCTGCTGGGTCTCTGGCTGCAGCCCCGAGGGCTGGAGCTGTGCCAGGGGAGTTGGATCTCAGGGGAAGATTCTTGGTGACAGAATCCAGAGCTCCAGGAGCGTTTGGACAGTGCTGCCGGGGATGCGCAGGGTGGGATTGTTGGGGGGTCTGTGCAGGGCCTGGAGCTGGACTCAGTGACCCTTGTGGACCCCTCCCAGCTCAGCTGGGATTCTGTGTCTCCATCTGGTGAGGTTCCATGTGCTCAAACCAGCTCCCAGGGCTGCTCAGACACTTCTGGCTGTGCTTTGTCCTCTCCCAGCTCCCCCAGCAGCACAGAGCTGCACACACCTCCAGACCTGGAGCTTCCTTTATTCCTTTCCCAGGTTTATCCACATCCACACGGCCTTGAGTTAAACATGCTGCCTCTTCCTGCTCTTCCCATGTTTTAGGGTGGAAAGCAGAGGGGTTTCCACACAGAGCCAGGCTTGGGGTGCGTTTCCAGCAGCACTGTCCATACCCAAGCCTGTCCTTTGTCCCTGCTGCAGTGGTGGATGGTGGATGGGGCAGAGGGTCTCACTCCAGGGGTTGTGCCCAGCCCAGGAGGGACCCTCTGCCCTTTCCCAGCAGCTCTGCCCCGTGCTGGGCACATCCTTTCCCATCTCAGCATCTTCCCAGCCTCCAGCAGGTGCAAGGAGCAGCAGGAAGTGCCTGTTCCCACAAGAAGAGGAATTCTGAAGAAGAGGAATTCACCCCAAGCTCCTACAATCACTTGAAGTTGTTTTTTTGTGCAGCAGAAGTTGGTGTAGACACACTGTGAGTGAGGGGCTGGTTGGAATGATGGAGCAGACAAGGAATTTCCCCCCAGTTTATTCTTTGGCACAGTTCTTGCCCTACCTCCAGCTTCCAAAGGCAAGGCCATGGGTCTGATCCATCCAAATAGCACAGCAATATTTCAAAGAGTTATTCCAAATGATCTTCCAATATATAAAATAAAATTTGCATATAGTCCCCACTTTTATACAAAAAAAAAATATAGCTTTTTTTTTCCCCTTGTACAAAATATCTCCTCAGCAGGTTACAGACAATCATGGGACAGGAGCCCCAGCAAGTGGTTTCCATGGTTTAAATCAGAGTGGTGGAATGATGGTGTTTATCCTCAAGTCTCTCTTTCTCCACTGACTTCACCGCATGTTTTGTAAGATATTCCTGAAGTTTTCCAGTTCTTTCACGCTGGTTGAAACCCTGTGTGCAAGGAAAGCAAAAGGGAAACGTTCCAGCAACATTGATGCAGTGAATTATTTAAAATCTGGGAGAAAGGGGCTGTAGCAAGCAAAGCTTCAAGCAGCTCTTGGGAAGAGAAGATTTGGGATTCCAGCTAAATTAGGTTGAGGTTACAACCAGGCCCTTCACTAATTCCCCTGCCTCTTTTTAAAGCAAACCCTGGGAATCACAGTGGAATAGGATGTTAAGGAATTCATCCTTGGAAAAACCTGTTTGCCAGAAACTCCTGGTCTCTCAAGATCACAAAGAGCTCATGTATAACCAGAGTGTCCTGAAATCCCCTCCTAAAGGCCTTGTTATCCTCCTTTTCTGACAAAAACTCCACATCCAGAGAGGCTGGACTGATGGATCCCTGTTAAATGCAATCATGATCTGGGAATCAACTGCTGGAGAGGCCTAAGGAAAGCAGCCCTTGCCAGGGACAGTGTGCTCCCAGGACAGAGTCACACAGTCCCTTCAAAATGATGAAATCCTTTTTATCTTAGCATAAATGCTTCCCTGAATTCCTTACAGAAAGGTAGAGTACAAAGAATATTTTAAATCATTCCAACTGTTGTACTCCATACCAACACCTAGTACCAGACTATGCCAAGAGCAAGAGTCCCCAGCAAAACTGCTGAGAACTGACTGAAATTAGAGCTGAAACTGAATGTAACACAGCAGCTCATGCAAAAGCAGAGGGGAAAAGTCTCAAACTCACCTTCCAAAGGCATTAAATAAGGCCACAATTTCTTGTCTGGTCAGCTGGAATCCATAGGAAGGGCCGCTCTCGGGAATCTTTTCGATGAGGTTCTCTGAGAAGAGGATCTTCAGCGCTGTGCCCAGGCCCTGTGTCTGTGCAGGGATCAAAGAGGATCCTTCAACAGCAGCATTCAACCCTCCCTCCACCTGGGCAACATCATCTAAACAGGGCAAGAGGAATTCACTTAACCCAGGCTCTGCAGCCCTCCCCTCCCCTGGGTTATCCTGGTTTCCCAGGCTGAGCAAGCTGGAATCAGCTGCCTCCTGCTGCCTGCACAGGTAAGGAATCAGCAGCCCTGAGCTGTATCCAGGAGCTGATTGGTATCCAAGGACCACATTCACAGCAGTCCCAGCACCAGAGCTCCCAGACACTGCTGACCAATCTCACCTGCAACTTCCCCCACAGCCGACACTTGATGCAGCCAACACAGTCCATGATCTTGGAAATATTCTTAAAGTGCAGCCTGAATTCCTCCTGGGGGAAAAGACATTCATGTTGGTCAGGGTGATGCACTAATTAGGGCTCCTTCCAGGAATTAATCTGAATTAATCCTGGAATTCAGTGGGACTGAGGTAGGGAAAAGCCTCCTGCAGTGGGATCCTTGGCAGAATTTACCTTTAGTTTAGCAGCTTCCTTTGTGTTCCCTGCAAAGAAGGAGTTTTCATCGAAATGCAGTGGGAAGGACCTGGAAGGGAATGGTGAGAGTTTGATTTCTGCCCTGGTTGGTTCTATGGCTGCAGTCAGAGGTAGGAGCCACTGGACATCTCCAGAGGTGTTTTAATCTGACATCCAATCCCAAGAAATGGAATGAGATGATTTAAGGTCCCTTCCAACCCAAACCACCCTGGGATTCTATTCTCTCTTCAGTTTGAGCTGGCATCTCACCTTGGAGACATTTTCAGCAATTGCTCAATGTTTTTTTAGCAATTTCAGTATTTTCTGACAGACAGAAGCACAGGAGGGTGACAAGATAAATCAAACATGGATCACTTTAGGAGACACTCGTTTCTGTCTGGTTCCAATATCCTTCATTCCTTTTACTCCAAACTCCAGCCAACAGCCCAAACCTCTGTTACCAAGATATTTAGGATGTTTTTCTAGTTGCAAACACGAAGCCAGGCCTGGTATCCCACAGATGAGTCACACAGGTAGCCAATTTTAGGGCTGACACGTAGGCAGTTATTAAATTCAATTCTGCTAAATCCAAAAGGCAGCTGAGGCTATTAAACTGTGGGACTAATTAAACTGTGGGACTAATTACCCAAATTCTGCAATTTGCATGCAGATATTAATGTGTTCCCAGCAAAACTTCACTCCTGGTCCCTGCTCATTGCAAGGGGGCTGGACTAGATGACCTTTAAAAATGTCTTTTCCAACCCAAACCATTCCATATTTCTACGATTCTACTGCACAAATCACTCCAGGAAAGAGGCCAGAACCTGCCTTTCTAGGAGCTCTATGTGACAGGTTCAGCACACTCAGGGATGGTGCCAGAGCCACTGTCCCCAGGTACTGAGTGCAATTACTTGGCCAGATGGAGAATTTCCAGCAGCAGGTGTTTCATTTCTGCATCCCGGCCGCTATTCCCGGTGTACAGCTGGAAACCCGGGCGCTCAAAGAAGGGCAGCACTTTGGAGAGAGCCCTCAGCTCAATCAGGTACAGAAAATAGAGGTTCTTGAGTCTTCTGGGCCCTTCCCCACTGGTGAGGACTTCATCAAACCTCTGCTGGAACTCTGTGATGTTGGGGCCCCATTTCTTCTCTGACCACGTATCTGAGACAGAAAAAAAACCCCAAAGGCAAAGGGGGAAGGGGTTTAGTTCTGGTTCATCTCCTCCCTCCAGGGAAATGGTGAAATGGGATTCCAGCCAGGGAGATCCCAGCTTTTCCAAGTCACTGACCCAAAACCACTGAATCATTAAGGTTGGAAAAGATCTCCAAGATCAGCCTTAGACTGAGTCCAACCTTTGAGCGCCACATCCACTCGTTCCTTGAACCTCCAGGGAGGTTCCACTGCTCCACCACTTCCCTGGGAAGCCCCTTCCAATGCAGGAAAACCCTTCCAGTGAAGAAATTTTCCCTGAAAATGATTTTAACTTGCAAACTAACTAACAAACCCCAGCAAACACAAAACTCCTGCAGACTTTTTGCAGGTAATTCCTGAAACTTCCTAATGAGCGAGGACACCTTAGGAGAATTCCTGATGATATGGAAAAACAAGAACTGTTTCTGTTGCTCATTTTAACATGTATTTAAGATTATTCTATAAAATACATAGTGGAAGATATAGAAGTCATGCCAAGCTGATGCTGCAGCCCCAAATCATCTCCTGCCTCTGATGTTTCCCACATTATCCCAGCTCCCAATTCCAACCTGGCCTGACTCACACTGAGGTGAGGTCCAAGTGGATTGTAGACACTTAAATACAATTATTTAGTTAAATCTAAATGATTTGCCCAAATTCCAACAGGTATCACCTTGATTTTCAAGCCCAGGGTTGAAACTGGGATTCCTCACAGGTATTTATGGACCAGAGCATGGGAAGGAAATGGAAATTGCTGCTGGAAATGGATCAATGACCTTGGGAAAGCCCAGCCAAGCATTTCCCAGTCCAGGTGAGGTTATTGCTGAACTGACCATCATAAAACCAGGCTGGGAAGGGACAGCCTCGATCCACAGATAGAAACCCACTCCAAAATAACCCTGGAGGAAGAACAGAGGGAATATGTGCTGGAAGTCCTGGTACAGAGCCTGGCCCAGCCCCTGTCAGACCCAGAGGCACGTGGCAACTGCATCCCTAACCCTGCTGGGAGAGCACAAACAGGCCTGAATCCTGCTGGAACAGGCTCCAAGCAGCATTTAGCAGAGCCATGGAAGTGTCAGCTCTGGAGAGAGGCAGCAAAGCTGGGGCAGGAAGCAGGATTTACCTTGCAGGAGGTACCTGGCGCTCAGGTGGATGTTGATGCTGGCGTGGAGACCAGAGATGAGCCTGTAGAAAGCTCTTTTCTCCACACAGACCCCTGCAAAGAAAAGGGCAGTTTGAGACAATGAAAGCACCCACTGGAACTTCTCCTGGCTGTGAGGCAGGAATTTAATCCCACCACCCACTCCATGGCCATTTCCTGTCCATCCCAGGAAGAGCAACCACGTTCAGAGCAAGGATTACCTTTGAGCCACTTGTAAAATGTGTGTCCTGGAAAGAAAGGAAAAACCCATCAGTGAGGGAACAGCCCAAGCCTGATGCTCTGAATCCACCTCCCAGACCCCCAGAGGACCCTCTGCCCACTCCAGTTTGAAGAAATCGGGAAAGGAGGATGGAAAGAGCATGAAAAGAGTTTTCCTGCCCCTCCTTGTGACTGATGTTTCTCTAACACGGCATGGCAGCAGCTCAAAACAGCACGTGGGCTTTCCCCAGGGGGCTGGGGGGGCAGAACAGCCCAGTGCTGACAGAAACAAGGATCAGGGATTGCTTTCCTCTTCTGGGCAGAGTGAGGAGAGGGATATTTTTATAAAACAAACAAACCAACCAACCAAAAAAACCACAGAGTGCAAGCAAGCGTGTAGAATCCCACGAGTCAGGGTTTCACTCTCCCTGCTCTGTGCATGGAAGTGATCTGGAAATCAGGATTTGGGGATGGTTTAGAGACAAAAAGATGCTGTGGAGAATGGAGAACTCCAGGGAAAGCCTTTCCCAGGGCCTGAGGGAGCTCAGGACACACAGCTCCTACAGCTCCAGAGCCTGCTGGGATTATGAGTCTGTTCAAAGCTCTCTCAGTAATAACCACTGAAAAAAAAAACCCAGAACAATTCCTGTTCCCAAAGGCTTCTCACACTTGAGTGACTGCCTTCAAACTGAACTTGTGCTGTTAAAAAAATGCTGATGGACTTTTTTAAGCCCTTCATATAAGGAATGGCTGGGATAGGGAGGTCACAGGGATCTCCACTCTGCTGACCAGGGACAGGAGCCAGGGAAGGGCTGGAGCTGAGCCAGGGGGGGTTCAGGTTGGATTTTAGGAAAGGTTTTTCTCCCAGAGAGTGTTGGGCACTGCCCAGGCTCCCCAGGGAATGGTGACATTCCTGAGGCTGCCAGAGCTCCAGGAGAGTTTGGACACTGCTCCCAGGGATGCCCAGGCTGGGATTGTTGGGGTGTCTGTGCAGGGCCAGGAACTGGACTCCATGATCCTCATGATCCCACTCAGGATTTTCTATGATGCCATGACTCTAATTTCTGGTTTGCCTGATTAATAATTTTGCTAACCAGGTGCTTTATCTGATGGCACAGCCTGTGAGAGCAGGATAAAGACACCCCATTTGTTTCTGTTATCAGTAAAAACAAACAGTGCCACTCACCTCCATCATCTCCTGGTGGAAAAAAGCACAAGTGGTGGAGGGAGAGAGAGAAAAAGAGGATGAAAGCATTACATACAACCAAAATTAAGCTCCAAAAGCACAAGCACTGCTCTGTTCATCTGCTCTGACAAGAGAAGGCTCCTCTCCAGGGAGGTTTGGAAATGTTCTGAACACAGAAAACTCCGAGTGCAGCAGTGAGGACACCGGATGAGCAACGGTGCTGAGTAACCTGACCAGTGCAGGAGGGATCAATATTTGCAAAGGAAGTAAAACCTGATATTTCCAGGGTCATTGTACATCTCCTTCAGCAGGAGAAGAGCCATTCCTTCACACCAGGGTCAAAGGAGGGGGGGAAACACCTCCATAATTTAGGGGGAAATGAGGAGATGGTGGCAGAGGGTTCTCCTGGAGGTTGATGATGTTCTCATGGCTTGGCTCTGGGGCAGAGCTGCTCTTGGTGCTTTCCATGGAGGATTCCAGCCAGGTTCTCATTTCAGTCCATCACAGATGCTTTGGCACTGCCAAGTACAGACACCAGGCACCCAGGGAGAGCTCAGGGGTCAGCCCTGCTCCCAGTCCCTCCAAAATTCACAGTTTTTCCCAGGACTAGAAGATCAGACATTCTTTTTCCACAATCAATGCTAGGAAAAGCCCACTTCCAGGTGCCATAAAATTCTACACTTGGTCAAGAGCTACAAAATATTTCTCATCCAGCAGAAGGAGCCCAGAGAACATTTACTGTTCCTGGAGCTGGGATCAGTTCACTACTCACCCATTCAGTGACATAAATAAATGACTCACCTGTGTCAGATGCCAAAGGTCTTTTTACATTCTGAGGCCTAGGAGGGGAAATAATATCATTTAAATAAGAGATGTAAATAAGTTACTGTCTCTTGTGTGCACAGAGCAGAGCTACAACTGCTGTCAAACAGCCTGAGAGGATCTAAAATCCCCTTCCATGCTTTAGCTTTGCTCAGAAAGGGAAAGAATAGAGCAAAATATGAGTTTCTGTGGGGTTTTGGTGGTGCTTTGTTCTTTTTTTTTTTAGAAAAAAACAGGCAGGAAGACTCAAGTGTCTTCTTTTGGGACAGCCACATGACTTGTCCCTGGTGTATCACACCCTGCACAGGCACTGGAGCAAGGACAGGAGGATGAGGACTCATTTCTGCCCCTCTGCACAAAGCAGCACCTTCAGGCTTGTGGAACTTGTCCCCCAAAGCACCTACTTGAAGCAGTTTTCTTCATAAATACTGTTCCAAATTTTCCAGGCATCCGGCCCCTTGTAGCCAGTGTAACGTTCTGGATTCAGGAGTAAATCCACGTACTCAGCATCAGGAGAATGGATGTCTGTGAAGCAGAGTGCTGGGTCAGTGACAACCATTTCCTGAGGGAAAATGACATTTTCCAGGGCTGATCCAGCCACCTCTTGCCCACCTTGCTAAACACAGCAAGGTCCTGAGCAGCAAGGAAGCTTTATCAGAAATATTTGTGCATTATTTTCAAAATACTGAGGTTGGGGTGGTGGAAAGGAACAGAAATGCTATTTTGCTAAAATATTCACTCTGGCCAGGAATTGGTGCTGCTCAGCCTGGAGAAGAGGAGGTTGTGTAGAGACCTCACAGCAACATTCCAAGATCTGAAGAGGCGAAGTGAAGTGGGAGAGGAGCTCCACCTCAGGAACTGTAGGGATAGGACAAGGGGGAATGGGTTCCCAGTGCCAGAGGGATAGATGGGAGATTGGGAAGAGATTCTACCCTGTGAGGGTGGGCAGGCCCTGGCACAGGGTGCCCAGAGAAGCTGTGGCTGCCCCTGGATCCCTGGAAGTGTCCAAGGCCAGGCTGGACAGGGCTTGGAGCAGCCTGGGATAGTGGAAGGTGTCCCTGTCCATGGCAGGGCTTTAAAGTCCTTTCTATCCCTTCCAACCCAAACTATTCCATGATTTAAAGTTTTGCAGAAGTGCTTAAACCCCACTGCAGCCCTGCCAGCTCCCCCAGGTACCATCAGCCCGTACCATCAGCCTCACAGAAGCTGTCCGAGGAGTCGTCGTGCTGTGCCCACTGCAGCACTGCCTGCCGCGTTTCCTTGCTGCAAAAAACGTGGGGGAAAACTCTCAGAGCGAGCTCTGATCCCAGCTTTCCTTCAAGACAAGGAAGGATTATGGCAAAAAAAGTCAAACCTCAAAGAGTCATCAACAGCTCCGAGCCTCTTGGCTTCTTCACATTCCTCAGCGAGGTTATTGGCTTCTTCCGAGTACTGGGTTGGAAAGCAAAGGGGTAGGGAGGGATGAGGATTAAAAAGGAAATTTTTTTTGCTGTTTTAATTTAGCCTTCAATGCACTATCCAGGTTAAGCCCCAGAAACCCTTTCATGATTCACCCCAGGCTGTGTTTGCACAGGATGGCTGCAGATATCCAAAGGTTTGTGCAGTGCTGATGAGTCCTGCAGGGACTCGGGGCAGCCTCTGGCGCTGCCGTAGGAGCTTTTTGTGCCTGGTGACATCTGCTCTTGGGGAGATGTCAGGAATACCTGGCTCCAGACAGACACCTCAGAGGCTCTGTGGCATCCCAAGCACTTGAAGAGTGAAAATTTAAGCCTAAAGAGCATCTTGACAAATATTGACCCATGCTCAAATCCTGGGGGCAGTTCTGGACCCCTCATGACAAAAAATATTTTGAGGGGCTGGAGCGTGTCCAGGGCAGGGAACGGAGCTGGGAAGGGGCTGGAGCACCAGGAGAGGCTGAGGGAGCTGGGAAGGGGCTGGAGAATTCCTGAGGGAACTGGGAAGGGGCTGAGCCTGGAGCAAAGGAGGCTCAGGGGGCCCTTGTGGCTCTGCACAAGTCCCTGGCAGGAGGGGACAGCCGGGGGGATCGGGCTCTGCTGCCAGGGAACAGGGACAGGAGGAGAGGGAACAGCCTCAGGCTGGGCCAGGGGAGGTTTAGATTGGATATTAAGGAAAATTTCTTCATCACAAGGGTTTCCAGGCATTAGAAGGAGCTGCCCAGGGTGGTGGTGGAGTTGCCATTCCTGGAATGATCAAACACCAGGTGGATGTGGTACTTGAGGACATGCGTTAGTGATGGTCACAGGGGTGGTGGGCTGACAGTTGGACTCAATGATCTCAGAGGTCTTTTCCAACTTTATCAGTCCAATGGCACAAAACTGGACCACAAAATAAACCTCATACTTTTGTGCTCAGACACACCCACCTTGTAACTTCCAGATCTGATTCCATCAGGGACTTCATCCTGGAAGACAAAACAAAGCCTGTGTCACACGTGGGGCTGCTGAGAACCTCTCAGCCCTGTCTTTGGGAAAGGTCTGGGATGTCACCACAGCTGCCAGAGGTGAGAAGGTGACCAAAACACTCAGCCCAGCTTGCAACACACCCAACTCCTCCCCAGACCGAGGAGAAGCAATGTTCCTAGTGGTTTCTTTTAATTTTTTTTTTATATTTTTTATTTTTTTTTTGGCAAGATTCCTCTTTTCCACAGGTCTGCAGCCTTCCACAGCTGCTACATCAGGTTCTGCTTTGCTTATCTGAGCAGGAATTTGGGGAAGCCAAACTCCAGAGGAGCTGGAGATGCCTCTGGTCAGTCCAGGTCTGGCATCACCTTCCTGGCAGGAGCCCAGGTGTCTCCTCAGAAGCTCCTGATCCATGACATTCCAAACTTCCCTCTGACCATTCCATCATGGAATGTCAGCCCTACCAGCCCCACACAACCAGCCCCAAAATTCTTCTCAGCTTCCATTTTCTCCGGGAGTAGGAAGGTGATAGAATCCCTTCTCCAAGAGCAAAAGCTGTGATGGCAAAGAGAAAAATTAAGCAGTAAAGAGTTATTTTTATTGATTTCAGGGTGAAATGGACCCAAATAAAAATAATTAAGAACAGCAGGGACAGTCAGTTCTTAAAATAAGAACAACTTTCAGCTAAAACTTAGGTAATTGTAACATAACTCCATCACATTAGTCATAATCACTACCAAAAATAGATTTTTTTTAAGGAAGAAAAAGTATTTAAACAACATTTAGGGTTATTTTGAGGTGAAAAAAAAACCCCATCATCATTCTATTTTAGAATCCAAGAGGGAGTAAGACAGTCTGTGCTGGCTGTCAACACCAAAACATGAGATGTCCCCAAAGGGACCACCAGCCACCAAGTTGTGATTCCCTCACCTTCTCACTCCCTTCTTTTTGGGCTGTTTTCCTACAGCTGAGGGAACAAAACCCTTTTGTCCAGGATACAGGGACAAGAGTGGAAATAGGATCCATTCTCCTACAAGAAGAGGGCTGCAAAGCTCTTAGTCAAATTCATCAGCCAAAACTAAATCACAGTGCAGCTCGTGGGCAACAGGGTAAAATTCTGTCAATTAACACAAAAACAATAATGGATTTGCCCTAAAAACTAATTACTAATGGAAAAAATTTTAAAAAGGACCAGGAGAAGTTTTTGACTGTTTGCAGAGGGTCAGCTATTAAAATCCCAGCCTGTCTTGAAACTTTCAGAATTTAGTATTTTGGCCTTTCTTATTGTGTTGCTGCACCCATGAAAGATCCATCAGAGCCCCAGTTTTTCCTATAAGTAAAATAACAAGATTCAGTCACTTGTCTGTTGTTTCCTCTTGGTCTGAAAAAGTTAAATTAAAAAAAAAAAAAAGAGAATATGTAAAAGAATGGATTTGGTACTTACAGAGGGGCAGGGCTGTACAGCACAATCTCTCATTCCACAGTGACTGTTGTCATCCCAAAAGGGACAAGGTTTCTGTAGGTTTACCTGCAAATAACACATCACTCTATTCAATACCACAGCTCCCCCATGCAGCCATGCCAACCTTCCACTCCCCATTTTCCAACAGAAATCCATGTTCTGCACTTGTTTGTTCCCACACCAGCAGCTCCTTGCTGACCCAGATTGATAACATCATTCATAACCTTGTTATCAGCACAGGTTATCCTTTTAATCCTTGCTTGGATCTTTCTGCTAGTGCTTTCCCACACAGACATTTCCATAATTCCAAAATGTTCTGAAGGCCAGAGCTCCCTCTGCTCTGGAGCCAGGCTGGGAGAGCTGGGAATGTTCCCCTGGAGAGGGGAAGGATCCAGGGAGAGCTCAGAGCCCCTTGGAGGGCCTGAAGGGGCTCCAGGAGAGCTGGAGAGGGACTGGGGACAAGGGATGGAGGGACAGGACACAGGGAATGGCTCCCAGTGCCAGAGGGCAGGGATGGATGGGATATTGGGAATTGGGAATTCCTGGCTGGGAGCCCCTGGCACAGGGTTCCCAGAGCAGCTGTGGCTGCCCCTGGATCCCTGGAAGTGCCCAAGGCCAGGCTGGACAGGGCCTGGAGCAGCCTGGGATCATGGAAGGTGTCTCTGCCCATGGCAGGGTAGAACTGGATGAAACCATTCTGGAATTCCAGGATTCTACACTTCATTCAGACCAATCTCAGTATTTCTGCTACAAATCCCAACCCTGGAAAGGTTGGGAGCTTTTCATCAAATCACAATTCTTCTCTTTTGTGAGTTGGTAACAAGTATCATTCTTCCAAAACAATGAACATTTAACAAAATTTGGTAAATTTGGGAGAGAGGGGGATAAATCTGACGGAATGGGAGCAGAATCCAGCTCATGGAATCGAATCCATGGAATGTCTGGCAGCAACAGCCATCAGTGAACCTGAGTGTCTGTAACTAATCCAGGTTTTCCATGTCAGTGGGGAGTCACTGTGAATCCTCTCATTATGGATCACTGGTCATCAACATCTTTAAATCACAGCTCACCAAAGGAAGTCCTCTCATTAATGTGTTGCTTAAGAGGGAAAATGAATAAGAAAATACCTTTGAAATCCTCTTAGAAGTACATTGCATCTTATTAAGGCTCTCCTCATAACAGAAGGGTCCAACTTACTGATTGCAAAAAACTGGGGTTAAAATGCAGGGGTCTGATTTTTAAAAGATCAGCAATAAGTTCATGGGAGATTAAAAAAAAAAAAAGGACAGCAGCACACAAAGAAATACAATTCTTGTAAGAGAAAATTACCTTGTAGTATCTAAAATAGTCACTTTCCAGGAGTTGGTTCAGTCTAGGAAAAAGTTTGTAGTTGTTGAAGGCATCGATGGTTTCTACATCACAGGTGCAGTCATCTAAATAACCAGTAACCTGGGGGAGGAAAAAACCAATAAAATCAAAACCTAAAACAACAAAAATAATAAATTAAATATAAACAACTCAGCCAGAACTTTTTAACACTGCAGACAATAAAATAATTTATCATTTCCTTTTCCCAGTGAGTTAAGTTTAATCAGAATGGATATGGCTGCTGTGAGAGCTGTGAGCCATGGGCTGCCAGCTCAGGATCCCTCCTGGATGAGGCTCAGGAAGCATTTCTGTAGGATAACACAGATGGGACCAGTTAGACAACAATGACACGACGACAGCCCTGAGAGAAAGTCCTTGTTGTTAATCAGCAGGGTTTGATTTGATCAGCACCACAGCAGGTTGATGAGAGGGATGGAGCAGATCTGTGAGGAAAGGCTGGGAGAGTTGGGATTGCTCAGCCTGGAAAAGACAAAGCTCCAGGCTGACCCAGCTGCAGCCTCCCAGTAGCTGAAGGAGCTGACAGGAAAGATGGAGAGAGAGGATTTAAAAGGGATGGAGGGACAGGACACAGGGAATGGCTTCCCACTGCCAGAGGGCAGGGATGGATGGGATATTGGGAAGGAATTCCTGATGTGAGGGTGGGCAGGCCCTGGCACAGGGTGCCCAGAGAAGCTGTGGCTGCCCCTGGATCCCAGGGAGTGTCCAAGGCCAGGATGAACAGGGCTTGGAGCAACTTGGGACAGTGGAAGGTGTCCCTGCCATGGCAGAGCTGGAATGGGATGGGATTTAAGGTCCCTTCCAACCCAGAGCATCCCATGATTCTGTGATTAACTGCAACAGTCCCTCTGCTCCCCTCAGAGAGCCATTTGGCACGAAAACATCTGTTCTAAATCTGATGGATCCTTCTTGCATCATCCTGAACAGCTCAACAGGCTTTGTGCAAGCCCTGAAGAAGAAGAAAAAACACAAAGAAAGAAGCAGTGCAAATTCAGCTGTGGTTTCCTGACACATCCATTACTGGCTGATGACAAAGTTGCTCAATACAGAAGTAGTTTTGCTTCCCCCACACCCCCAGTGAGTCCTTGAGGAAATCACTGAATCCTGGAATCATTCAGGCTGGAAAAGATCACTGAGTTCAAACATTCCCCCACCACTGCCCCATGTCCCTGGGTGCCACATCCACAGAGCTTTTCAATCCCTCCAGGGATGGGGACACCACTGTCCTGGGCAGCTGTGCCAAGGCTGGACAACCCTTCCCATGAAGAAATTTTCCCCAATATCCAATTTAAACCTCCCCTGGTGCAACTTGAGGCCATTTCCCCTTGTCCTGTCCCTGTTCCCTGGCAGCAGAGCCCGATCCCCCTGGCTGTCCCCTCCTGTCAGGGACTTGTGCAGAGCCAGAAATTCCTCCTGAGCCTCCTTTGCTCCAGGCTGAGCCCCTTCCCAGCTCCCTCAGCTGCTCCTCAAAATTCAGCAAGAGCTGCACAATAACTTAAATAAAACCATTATATTTACCACCATGGAAATGGAGCTAAGAGGAGGATGGCAGAAATGGAGCACAGAGTCACATGAAATGGGGAGGTGGGGGAAAAAATAGCCAGAATTCCCTACCCCGCTGGAATAACTCTGTTTTGTTGAGGCAGCATGATTTGGAGGCTCACTCATATTTTAAGTGTTTACACTGAAGCTCAGTGTGTCACCCTCACACATTTACTGAATTCAGTCCTGCATTTTGCATGGTAATGAAGATTAACAGTGATTTAAGATTTCCACTAACCTGAATCACCCTTGTAAAAATAAACAGTAGCAATTTGCTAATCCAGTTACCCAATTTAAAGCTGTTTCAAAATTATATATACATTAAAAAAAACACACATCAAAACAACAAACCGCAGCAAGCCACCAACCAACCACATTTTTATTTCCTGGAATCTTGGCATCCTTCAAGGCAGGAAGCTTAAAAGGTTGGGTCTAAAAGTGGCCTACAAAAAGATTTGTGAATAATCTTCAGCTGCTCTCTGTATCCACACTTGACAAAGATGTCACTCCAAAGAGGGAAGATTGGAGCCCTCACTGGAAGCACCATTTGGGCCAGGTCTGTTTTGGTGACCAATTCAAGCCAGAACCAACCTCATCCTGATTATAATCCAGAGTGAAGCACTGCAGATGATCCCAAAATCCTTAGGACCAGATGGGGGTCGTGTTTTGGAGCTCTCCAAATATCAGTTTATTGGTGGGATCAGCCTCAGGGTCACCCTGAACACATCCATGGGGGCAAGGGACAAAGGAGAAGTGCTGGGAAAACTCCACCTCTGCTCAATCCTTCTTCCTCCAAGGATTTCAGTAAGACTGGGCAGAAATGGGCAATTTCCCCAGCCTGTGTGTGCCCAGCCTAGCAAAGCTCACAGCCAAAGGAGCACAGAAGAGAAGCAGCACCAAGAACATCCAGAGCTGAGGCTCCGCGGAGCCCTGGTGAAAGCCTCAGTGATGCCCCCAGCAAACAGCTTTAAGCTGAGCCAGTGTCAGATCATTTGGCAGGATTTGGTTTTCATTCCAGAGGTTCCCTCTTGCTCCATGACCACCCCAGGACCCATTTTTCAGCCCTGGATGCAGCCAGACTCACTTTGGGACTTCACCTCCTGCTGCCAGAGCAGCTGAGCTCTGGCACGTGTCAGACGTGCCCTCCAGTGGGTGGTACCTTAAAACACTTCCTGCCACCCCAAAAACAAAATATTTACCCACATCTTCATGTGCCAATGAGAGCAGTTGTTTGAGATAAATCATGGATGGATCCAGTCCCCAACACGTGCCATGGCACCGTGAATCACCCAGCTGAGGGGTTTGCTCCACCCGCCCTGGGTGTGAGAACCTGGCAGGAGGCTGAGGGACAGGGCTGGGCTTTCCCACTGGGAAGAGATGCAAGGAGCAGCCGGGACAGACGCGGCAGGAGCGGCTCCGGGTGCTGAGTCAGCTCTGATGGTGACGTGCTCACAATCCCGAAATCCCACGGACCCACCTGGTGTGCTGGGAACACCAACACCAGGGACTGTGCAATCCCTGGGTTTGGCCTCTGCTTCAAGCTCCTTCCCCTCCATCCCAGCCTCCTGTCAGGCTGCTCTTCCCACCTCCTTCTGCTCCCCTGAGTGTCACAGGAACATGCCCTGAGCAGTGGATTTTGGGATTTCTTCTTGCTATGTCCCACACCACAGCCAGGTAGGAAAGGAAACCTTTTTCCTGCATCTCCCACTACAGCCACAACAGGGCACAGGGAAGGGAATGCCACAGAGGCTGAGAGGTTGTGTTTAGCCTGTAAAGAGCTTCCCTGCTCTTCTGGATAAGCCACAGCAATCCCAGGCTGATGGTGAGCAGATGCTTTCCCTGCTCCCTCAGCAGAAGTTTCCTGGCACAAAGGAGCTGGACTTTGATGATCCTTGTGGGTCCCTTCCAACTCAGGATATTCTATGATTCTGTGAAATGATTTCCCTTTCATCCTTGCCAGTGCACTTGGAATAAGTTGCTGGCAGACAGTCATTCCTGCATGTGCCCTGGGAACATTACCTGCCATTCCAGGTGCTTTATCCCCATCTTTTATCTTTTATCCCCATCTTTTGCCCAGAAAACAAGGACTAGGTTTTCCAGAACTCACTCGGAAGCGAATTTCACATGGAAGGCTCTGGATGGGGCCAAACCACGGGGCCTGAAGGGCTGCCACAGCATCCCAGAATGGTTTGGGTTGGAAGGGAGCTTAAAGCTCATCCAGTTCCACCCCCTGCCATGTGCAGGGACACCTTCCACTATCCCAGGCTGCTCCAAGCCCTGTCCAACCTGACCTTGAACACTTCCAGGGATCAAGGGACAGCCACTGCTGCTCTGGGCAGCCTGTGCCAGGGCCTCCCCACCCTCTCATCAGGAATTCCTTCCCAATATCCCATCCCTGCCCTCTGGCACTGGGAAGCCATTCCCTGTGTCCTGTCCCTCCATCCCTTGTAAATCCTCTCTCTCCATCTTTCCTGTCATCTCCCTTCAGGTACAGGAAGGTCACAATTAGGCCACCATGAAGCCTTGTCTTTTCCAGGCTGAGCAATCCCAACTCTCCCAAGCTTCTCCTCGCAGGAGAGCCACTCTCATCATCTTGGTGGCCTCCTGGACTCACTCCAACAGCTCCACATCCCTCCTGCTCTGGAAGGAACACAGAGCTGGACACAGCATTCCAGGAGGGATCTCACCAGAGCAGAGCAGAGCAGGGGGACAGAATGTACCCCCAAAGATCTGCTTCTCTCCACCTGGAAACTCCTCCTGAAGCTGCCCCAGAGACACTGGGAGCTGTGCTAGGAATGAATTCCTGCCCCGGAGGCTGCCGAGCAAACACCAATTCAACAGGAACGCAAGGACAGCTTGAAAGCCTGCCCAGGTAGCGAGGAGGAAACTCTCCATGCCCAGACTCACCCCTAATGACAGTGTCCTGCCCACAGAAACATTCCCAAAGGGAACCAGCCCTCGGCCAGACCGGAAATCTTGGCAAAATCCCCATCTGCCAAACACCTGCAGCACATCCTTAATGCAGCTGCATCAGCCTGTAAACAGCAAATGAACAATAATTACCAGGAATATACAGAAGAAATCTATGGCTGACTAAAGCTGTGATGCAAACAGGAATATCTCGAGGGGGGGTGAGCTGTCTGTAAAGTTTGAGGGGATTTTGATATTGGAATGTTAATCAGAGCTCGGAAAGCAGAAAACAATATTTGAAACACAAACATTTGTAGCAACAGATGGATGTTCCTAATAAAAAGTTTCAGGATTGCTTGGACTGTGAGGGAGATCAAATAACAGTGACAAAAAGCAGGTGAGGCATTGCCCTAGGTGCAGACAGACAGGAGTGCAACACCCATTCCAGAATCACAGGCTGCTGAAGTCAGCACTTGGAATATTGCTGGAGCAGCACTCCCAAAAGTGGCCCTTGTCAAGTGTCCCAGCACAGGCTGACAGACAAGTCAGAGCTCTCCCAGACACCCCACATCGAGGCTTCTTCACCTGAGAAGCTCACAAGGCAGCATGAGATGGTTCACAAGAGGAAACCAAGAGCTGTACCAGGCCTTCAAGGAGCCAAACAAAGGAGGGCAAACCAGATCATTTAAGGCTGGCCCTATATCTTCTTTGGTGGCAAATAAAAACCACCAGACCAGTTCTGCACAAGAGAATCAGCAGATTATTTTTAACCAAAAGATGAGGCAGCCCTTGGGTGTGATTTAAAAGGTTTGGTGGTTAGAAAGGCTGAGAAATGCTGCCTTACATGACACCATTTCCTAAAGGTAATAAAAAATCCTGACCTAAACATTTGTAGGGAAAACCAAGCTGCTCCACAGAATGAAAAGTGTGTTGCACAAATCACCATGCCAGCTCCTCCAGCCCAAGGAAAAGATCCTTCCAGTCACTGCCATGCCAAAATGCCAGTTCAGTTACTGGTTACAGCTCCTTATCCCATTCCACGCTCCTGACTCAACATTAAATCCTTAGGAGACAAACTTCTCTGCTTACAGGAAGCTGCAGGGAAAAACCCTGCAGAGATCCAGCATCTAAATGCATGTTTTTCAATGCTTTATCAGCAGAGCTTTTATTTACCATTTCCACAGGAAGCTGAAAGTGTCAAGAGCCACTCCAGACAGCAAAGCCAAAGCCAAAAGTGTAATTCCATTTGTGTTCTTTCTCCACTCTCAATTCCTGACCCACATTTAAGGACTAGAAATTTAATACAGCAAGAGCAGCCTTTATAAAAACTTCCTGCTTTTAAAGGCAACAAAATAAAGGACTAAAGATATTGTGACAGACATCTTCACTCCTTGATCTTGCAAATGTGCTTTATCACAGGAATTATTCAGGTTGCAAGGGACCACAAAAAACATCTTATGTCCATGGCAGGGACACCTTCCACTATCCCAGGGTGCTCCAAGCCCCATCCAACCTGGCCTTGGACACTTTCAGGGATCCTGGAGCAGCCACTTTGCTTGTGCAAAGCTGTGTCAGAAGGAACTGCAGAGTGATCTCTTCCTTTAATCCAGATGCTTGGTTGACTGTACCCAGTTCTCTCATTACTGTACCTCAACAGAAGCTGCACTGAGTGCACAGTGACACACCTGGCACACAACAAGAAGAATTAACCCTGGAAGAGTTTTAGGGAGCAGAGCAGCCCAGCTCACACCTGGGCATGGAAGGGCAGGGTGGCAGGAGCTTACTGCAGCCATGCTCTCTCCTGGACAGCAGAGCTGGGAGAACAGCAAGGCAGGAGAGGGGATGAAGCAGTTCCCAGGGTTAGCAATGATATCCCTGAAACATCCCAGGAGAGGCATCTGGGTAGCTGGGGAAGAAATGCTCAACAAGTTGGAGCACTCCCCTTTTCTGATGGGAGCAGTTAAGATGGTATGGAAGAGAACCACAGAATCCTGGAATGGTTTGGGTTAGAAGGGACTTGAAAGCTTATCCAGTTCCACACCTGCTATAGGTGGAACTATCCCACTATTCCACTATCCCAGGCTGCTCCAAGCCGTGTCCAACCTGGCCTGGGACACTTCCAGGGATCCAGGGGCAGCCACAGCTGCTCTGGGAACCCTGTGCCAGGGCCTCACCACACTCACAGGGAAGAATTCCCAATTCCCAATATCCCATCCATCCCTGCCCTCTGGCACTGGGAAGCCATTCCCTGTGTCCTGTCCCTCCAGGCCTTGTCCCCAGTCCCTCTCCAGCTCTCCTGGAGCCCCTTCAGGCCCTGGAAGGAGCTCTGAGGTGTCCCTGCTTCTCCTCTCCAGGTGAGCACCCCCAGCTCTCCCAGCCTTCCACACAGGAAAGCTCCTGCAGCCCTCGGAGCATCTCCGTGCCCTGCTCCGGACTGTCCCCAGCAGAGAGAGAGTGCTTCCCGCGCTGGGCACCCCAGACCTGCCCACTGAACCCATGCCAACCCCTCAGCTCCCCCGCGACCAGCCCAGCCGCCATCCCGCTGGCACCCCGTGCCCGGGCAGTGCCCACCTGGCAGAAGCAGCGTGGCTCGGCTCCGCGGGGCAGCGCGGCCGGCAGAGCCAGCAGCCCCAGCAGGACGATCCCCGCCGCCATCTCCGCGCTCGGGCCCGGCAGCACCGCAGGGGCCGCCCCGCTCGCACCGCCCCGCCCGGGGCGCGGCCGCCGCCGGCTACGCGCGGAGCCGCACGGAGCGGGACAGCGAGGGCAGGGCCGGGGGACAGCGAGGGCAGAGCCGGGGGACTGTGAGGGCAGGGCCGGGGACAGTGAGGGAAGATCCCGGGACAGTGAGGGCAGAGCCGGGGGACAGTGAGGGCAGGGCCGGGGGACAGCGAGGGCAGAGCCGGCGACAGTGAGGGAAGATCCCGGGACAGTGAGGGCAGGACCGGGCACAGCGAGGGCAGGGCCGGGGGACAGTGAGGGCAGGGCCGGGGACAGCGAGGGCAGAGCCGGGGGATTGTGAGGGCAGAGCCGGGGGACAGCGAGGGCAGAGCCGGGGACAGTGAGGGAAGATCCCGGGACAGCGAGGGCAGGGCCGGGGACAGTGAGGGAAGATCCCGGGACAGCGAGGGCAGGGCCGGGGGACAGCGAGGGCAGAGCCGGGGGACAGCGAGGGCAGAGCCGGGGACAGTGAGGGAAAATCCCGGGACAGTGAGGGCAGGGCCGGGAGACAGCGAGGGCAGAGCCGGGGACTGTGAGGGCAGTGCCAGGGACAGCGACACTTGCGCGCTGTTTTTTATTTAAAAATATAAAACAGTAATGTGCGCATTACAGGATAACAAACCATCCCACTAAGGACCCAGTGGATGAAAAGCAATGCTAATATTCCAGACCAAAGAAAATTTTCATGAATATTCACACGTATCAATCATCTGATGGCGACAGCAAACCATTTGGTCCATTTGTATAATGGTTTATTTTTTTGCCTTCACAATGGCTGGAGATAGAAAATTAGAGGGGAAAAAAAAACCAATTTACTTCATTCACTCTCTGAGTTGTAGTTCAGTGTATTTTTCTGCAAATAACCTGATCACCAGTACTTTAATATTTTGCTTCTCAAAATCATTAAGCAGATTTAAATTACAAAAGCTTATTATTTTGCCCCATCCTGGAAGTGTCCAAGGCCAGGCTGGATGGGGCTTGGAGCAGTCTGGGATAATTGAAGGTGTCCCTGCCCATGGCAGGGGGTTGGAATGAGATAATTTGACATCCACGAGATCATGGAAGTCCCTTTAAGCCCAAATCACTCTGGTATTCTCGGACACCAAACCTTCTAGGTTTCACTGAAAGCACATCCACTTTGAGGCAGAGCATGAGGAAAAGGTGTCTGATCCCTGCCCGGCAGTGACAGCAGCCAGAAGCGCTTCCCATGCCCCAGCCTTCCCTGGAATACGCTTTGGGATGAGCTCCTGGGGTCAAGCAGGATTTGGGGGAGCTGCTGGTCTTTGGCTCCCTTGCAGAGCCATGGGGACACCCCAAGGGACAGGAGTGAAACCCCCACATTTTTCTTGGCTTCCCGCTGCCAGTGGACAGGGATGGATGGGATATTGGGAAGGAATTCCTGGCCGGGAGGGTGGTGAGGGGCTGGGATGGAATTCCCAGAGAAGCTGTGGCTGCCCCTGGATCCCTGGAAGTGTCCAAGGCCAGGCTGGACAGGGCTTGGAGCAGCCTGGGACAGGGGAAGGTGTCCCTGCCATGGCAGGGGTGGAATTAATTTCAGGGTCCCTTCCAACCCAAACCATTCCACGATTCCTTGACCTCCATCAGGTCTCCCCGCACCTCCTCACCCTTCCACCTCCAGCCACACTCCGCGGCCGCTCTTTACCCCATGCTGCGGCCTCTGAGCGCTGACACAGCCCGTGCCCACCGTAGTCGATATCAGCGACACTCGCGGCCCCTCACGACAGCAGCCGCCTGTCGCGACAGCCGCGGTCCTCCGCGCCAGCAGGGGGCGCTGCGCCGCGCCCAGGGCCGGGCGGGAGCGCCCCCCCGCCGCCATGGCCCTTCCCGGCATTCCCCGCGAGCGGCCGCTGCTCATCATGGCGGACCCCAGAGACAAGGCGCTGCAGGACTACCGCAAGAAGCTGCTGGAGCACAAGGAGATCGACGGCCGCCTCAAGGAGTGTGAGCGCGGGCACGGCGGGCGGTGAGGGGATGGGGGGTGGGCGTCGCTGAGCGCCCCGCGGAGCCCAGAGAAGGGAGAGCGGTGGCCGCGGCGCTGCCCGCGCTTCGTCATGGGCCTGGCCGGGCCCCGGGGAGCGGGGGTGGACGGGGGTGGGCGCTGCCAGCGCCGCGGCTGGGTCCCGGTGCCCTTGGGAGGGCTCCGGAGGATCGCAGAATCACGGAATCATTTAAGTTTTTAAAGATGTTTGGCATCAGCGAGACCATCCTGTGACTGTCACCACCTTGTCAGTAGAGCAGAGCACTGAGTGCCACGTCCAATCATTCCTTGGACACCTCCAGGGATGGAGACTCCAGTATCTTCCTCTGCAGCCTTTCCCCGATGACTGACCACCCTTTCCGTGAAGAAATTTTCCCTAATACCCAATTTAAACTTACCTTAGCACAACTTGTGGCCGTTTCCCCTTGTCCTGTCCCTGTTCCCTGGGAGCAGAGCCCGACCCCCCCGGCTGTCCCCTCCTGCCAGGGACTTGTGCAGAGCCACAAGGGCCCCCTGAGCCTCCTTTGCTCCAGGCTCAGCCCCTTCCCAGCTCCCTCAGCAATTCTCCAGCCCCTTCCCAGCTCCCTCAGCAATTCTCCAGCCCCTTCCCAGCTCCCTCAGCAATTCTCCAGCCCCTTCCCAGTTCCCTCAGCAATTCTCCAGCCCCTTCCCAGCTCCCTCAGCAGCACCTGATACTCCAGACCCTTCCCCAGCTCTGTTCCCTTCTTCACATTAGCTCAAGGGTCCTTACTGGTCCCCCAGTCTCACTCTACCTGCAGCTTTGCTGTTGGAAAAGGCTCTGGTCCCGTGCTCTTGTGGGGTTGAAGGTTAACAAAATCCCGTGTTTCTTTCCTCTTCTAGTAAGAGAACAGCTGAAAGAACTCACCAAGCAGTATGAGAAGTCAGAAAATGATCTCAAGGCCTTGCAGAGCGTTGGGCAGGTACGTGAGGGAAGCGAGGTGTTGGCATCCTGTGCTGCTTGTTGACAGTGAATCTGTCTGGAAGGTTTTGCATCAATGAAAGAGAAAGTGGGAACAGTCCAGGTAAAACAAACAGGGGCTTTGACATGATAGGTTAGGGATGGGTTGCAGTGTGTCTGAGTCCTGCAGTGTTAATTTCTCTTGAGGCTAATGCTGTATTTACTCTTTGACAGATTGTTGGTGAGGTTCTTAAACAGCTGACAGAGGAGAAGTGTAAGTACACTGAACTGTTCTATTCTCTGAGATTGTGAAAATCATGGAACCATGGGGTGGTTTGGGTTGGAAGAGACCTTAAAGCCCATCTCATTCCAACCCCTGCCAGGGGCAGGGACACCTTCCACTCTCCCAGGCTGCTCCAAGCCCTGTCCAACCTGGCATGGAACAAAATAATAATAAGCTTTTCAAGTTTAAATCTTGTTAGTTATGGAGAAGTAAAGAATTAAAGTATTAGTGATCAGATTATTGTCAGAAAAACACACTGGATAGTTCAGAATCACAACTCAGAGGATGAATTGAGTAAATTTGGGTTTTTTCTCTCATTTTCTTTCTCCAGTCATTGTGAAGGCTACAAATGGACCAAGATACGTGGTTGGCTGTCGCCGTCAGGTAATTGGTCTGTGCGAATATTCATTAAAAATTTGCTTTGGTCTGGAATATTAGCATTGCTTTTCATCCACTGGGTTCTTAGTGGGGTGGTTTTTTCTTCTTTAATGTGCACATCACTGTTTTACACTGGTACCTGCTTCCCTCTCCCTGTGCAGTGGTAGCAGTGTAATTTCCTGGTGGAGACAAAATAATCCACAGTGTTCCCAGGATCTTGCATGTGTTTTATGATTTTTTTTTGAGTCAAAATTCTGTCCTGCCTGATCTTGGGCTCTCAGAAAATTAATTATGATGAAAATTGATAATTGTGTAATGTCCTTGTTGCTGGGACTGTTGCTGTCGCAGTGCTGAGCTTTAGTTTTCATGTTATTTCAGTGTATATCATAATAATGGAATAGTTTGGGCTGGAAAGGACCTTAAAATTCATCCCATTCCAGCCCTACTATGGGCAGGGACACCTTCCACTATCCCAAGCCCTGTCCAACCTGTCCTTGGACACTTCCAGGGATCCAGGGGCAGCCACAGCTGCTCTGGGCACCCTGTGCCAGGGCCTCACAACCCTCAGAGCCAGGAATTTCTTCTCAATATCACATCTAAGCCTACCCTCTGTCTGTTTAAAGCCATTATCTTTATCCATATCTTATTTTTTTTCATCTTTCTGGTGAGAAACTGATGTTCACTGCAGAATTTTGGGACATAAGTAAACTTCATCCCTCTCTGGGGCATGTGAGGTAATCTTGCTGTTCTGTGTTGAAACAGAGGTGAATCCTAAGGAATAGGTTGTCCTTGGATGAACCAGCACTTTGGAATTTATTCTTCACTAAAAACACCCTTTTATCTTAAAAGATCCTTGATTTGGTACCAGAGGCTCAAAAAAAAAAATAAAATAGCCCTGATTGTTTTCAAAATGTCAAAATATCAAAGACAAACAATTTCTCCCAGACTAGAAGGACGAGTTTTGATCAAAGCCCTCATGGCTGAGCTGCTGCTGCTCAGGAGGGAGGAGAGCAAGGCTGTTTAAGTGGGAACAAAATTACTTCCCTATCTCAAGTGCATTAGTTAAGAAGGTCAAGTGGTTCCTCTTTGTTTTTTTTTTCTCACAAATAAACTTCAAAATAACTTTTAGTCTGTTGGGCAGAGTTGAATCTGAGAGAATTCCAAGCTGTTACAAAGTTCTTTTGGATAAGAAAGCTGGAAAGAGGGGCCTTAGTAGTGACCCCAGTAAAGGAGGGGGAACAGCTTGATCCTAAACCCTTCCAGAGGGTCAAGA
This sequence comes from Poecile atricapillus, assembly GCF_030490865.1. NCBI lineage: Eukaryota > Metazoa > Chordata > Aves > Passeriformes > Paridae > Poecile > Poecile atricapillus. The sequence continues at coordinate 178,909,927 of NC_081249.1, read as the reverse complement.
ACCCACGTGACAAGGGACCTTATAAATCCCCCAGCAGGTACAATGGGAAACTTCCAGCAGTCCTGGAAAAGGATTGTCAAAATCCTCCCTTAATTCCAGCAAAAATCAGTAGGATGTACTGGAATGTGTTTAAAAATCCCATCAAAATGGAATAAGCAGACAAAAGTTGCTGAGGCAGGTGAGGAGGCATCTGAGGTGAAAGAGCAATAATTGAACAGCTGACTTCAAAGAGGGGAGGCAATGACACAGGAAAATGTTCAACTTTTTGTGAGGGTTGTTTATTTATTCTGAAACAGCTGTTCCTGTGTGGAGGAGAGGGGAGGATTAGATCCCACTGATCCAGTCAGATTGACAGCAGTAAAATTAAAAATTAATGATGGACTAGAAAACAGTCTTCATTTTAAAAATAGTGGAGATAAGTTAATGGCTGCTTGGTGTGTCACTCTCTAGCCTTGTTTTTTCTTGTGTGTGATGGAGAAAGGAGTGCAAACTCCAGTGAACATCTTGGCTAAAATCAGGGATTGTGTTGGGAGTGGGGTTCTAATAGAATTCCTTTTTTTGGGACTAGCTTGACAAGAGTAAGCTGAAGCCAGGGACAAGAGTTGCTCTGGACATGACCACTCTGACTATTATGAGGTAGGATTTTTCTCTTCTTATCATAAAAAGGAAGAAAAACATTTCACAAAGACTTGAATAATCACTTCTGCAATATTTTGTAAACATTCTCTGCAAAGCAGTGCTTAAGTAAGGACTGTTACTCTGAGGGAAGACTTGTATATCTGTTTTATATGATTTAAAAAGAAATTGGTTCTTCTTTAGAAAAATAATTGCAGTATTTTCAGCCATGTTTTAAGCTGTGTGTTAAAACTTTAAAAAGTTTGCTAGGTTTGGGGGTTATTCTGTTTTTTTCAGCATGTAAACTGGGAAGGGAAGAAATTATGTTCATATTGCTGTAAAATTTATGGGAATAACTTCATGAATTTATAAATGTATCTACACAATAAAAATATCTCCTCTCAACTCTTGTGTTCCAGATACTTGCCCAGGGAAGTGGATCCACTGGTTTATAACATGTCTCATGAAGACCCAGGAGACGTTTCCTACTCTGAGATCGGAGGCTTGTCAGAACAAATCCGAGAATTACGGGAGGTAACCAGTGCCTCAAACCCCCCATCAGATCCTAAACAATTCTCTCAGTGAAGCTTTTCAGGGCAAAAGCACCTTTCTGATGTTTGTCCTCCACCAGCATGGGGCTGTTCAAGGATCCTCTCAGATCAGTGCTTTCCATGTTTCATTTAAAGTGCTTGGATTGGGATTAAAATGAAGATAATCCCTTAGGGAAGAGGGTTTAAAGGATCCAAGACCCTTTAGACTGTGGGAGTGCCTTGAAGTCAAGTGGGAGCAAAGCAGACTGGATTTTTGCTCAAAAGCTACCAGGATTGCTCTGGGGAGTGGAATTGGGAAGTAGGGATGTGATTTGAGCAAAGAGCATTGACAGGAAGCAGCCATTGCAGACCCAGGGCAGGAGAATGAATCTATAGAATCTACAGGATCTCTGACATTTCCTTATTAAACTATTTCTCACACAAAAATGCTGCCAATAAATAAGAATGCAGATACATGAGAAACAGGCTGGCAGGTGCATCACTGACTGTTTTAAAACTCAGAGGCTCAGTTTGTTTTCTGTCCCTTCACAGGTCATTGAGCTGCCACTTACAAACCCAGAATTATTCCAGCGTGTGGGAATTATCCCTCCAAAAGGCTGCCTGCTCTATGGCCCCCCTGGTGAGTCTCAGCAAAGGGCAGTAAGTGTTTGGTTGTTGCTTCCAGACTGTGGCAAGAGCCTTCTTTGTTTCTCCTTCTTTCCATTTTTATTTTTATTTTTTCCTTTTTTCTTTTTCATTTTTCTATTTTCTTTCTTTTTCCTTTTTCTTTTTTTTTCTTTTTTCTCTCTTCTCTCTCCTCTATCTCATCTTTGGTTTTTGCTTTCCCTTTTTCCTTTTTTCCCTTTTCCTTTCCTTTTTTTAATTTTACTTTCTCCTTTTTCTCCCTGTTTCTTTCCCTTTCCTTTTCCCCCTTTCCTTTTCCCCCTTTCCTTTTCCCCCTTTCCTTTTCCCCCTTTCCTTTTCCCCCTTTCCTTTTCCCCCTTTCCTTTCCCCCTTTCCCTTTCCCCCTTTCCCTTTCCCCCTTTCCCTTTCCCCCTCTCCCTTTCCCCCTCTCCCTTTCCCCCTCTCCCTTTCCCCCTCTCCCTTTCCCCCTCTCCCCTTTCCCCCTCTCCCTTTCCCCCTCTCCCTTTCCCCCTCTCCCTTTCCCCCTCTCCCTTTCCCCCTCTCCCTTTCCCCCTCTCCCTTTCCCCCTCTCCCTTTCCCCCTCTCCCTTTCCCCCTCTCCCTTTCCCCCTCTCCCTTTCCCCCTCTCCCTTTCCCCCTCTCCCTTTCCCCCTCTCCCTTTCCCCCTCTCCCTTTCCCCCTCTCCCTTTCCCCCTCTCCCTTTCCCCCTCTCCCTTTCCCCCTCTCCTTTCCCCCTCTCCCTTTCCCCCTCTCCCTTTCCCCCTCTCCCTTTCCCCCTCTCCCTTTCCCCCTCTCCCTTTCCCCCTCTCCCTTTCCCCCTCTCCCTTTCCCCCTCTCCCTTTCCCCCTCTCCCTTTCCCCTTCCCCTTTCCCTTTCCCTTTCCCTTTCCCTTTCCCCTTCCCCCTTTCCCTTTCCCCTTCCCCCTTTCCCTTTCCCCTTCCCCCTTTCCCTTTCCCTTTCCCCCTTTCCCTTTCCCCTTCCCCCTTTCCCTTTCCCCTTTCCCTTTCCCCTTCCCCCTTTCCCTTTCCCCTTCCCCCTTTCCCTTTCCCCTTCCCCCTTTCCCTTTCCCCTTCCCCCTTTCCCTTTCCCCTTCCCCCTTTCCCTTTCCCCTTCCCCCTTTCCCTTTCCCCTTCCCCCTTTCCCTTTCCCCTTCCCCCTTTCCCTTTCCCCTTCCCCCTTTCCCTTTCCCCTTCCCCCTTTCCCTTTCCCCTTCCCCCTTTCCCTTTCCCCTTCCCCCTTTCCCTTTCCCCTTCCCCCTTTCCCTTTCCCCTTCCCCCTTTCCCTTTCCCCTTCCCCCTTTCCCTTTCCCCTTCCCCCTTTCCCTTTCCCCTTCCCCCTTTCCCTTTCCCCTTCCCCCTTTCCCTTTCCCCTTCCCCCTTTCCCTTTCCCCTTCCCCCTTTCCCTTTCCCCTTCCCCCTTTCCCTTTCCCCTTCCCCCTTTCCCTTTCGCCCTTTCCTTTTCACCCTTTCCTTCTTCCCCTTTCCTTTTCCCCCTTTCCTTCTTCCCCTCCTTCCTTCCCTCCAGGCAGTGTTGAGTTAGTAATTAAACAGCTTTATTGTCTGTCCAGGTACAGGAAAAACCCTTTTGGCCAGAGCAGTTGCCAGCCAGCTGGATTGCAACTTCCTCAAGGTGTGTAATGGCAGTGCCCCCACACACATTGGGTCTGTTTGCTCTTCAGTCTCCTCATCCACATCCTCTGTCCTTCCCAAGGTGGTGTCCAGCTCCATTGTGGACAAATACATCGGCGAGAGCGCTCGGCTGATCCGAGAGATGTTCAATTATGCCAGAGATCATCAGCCCTGCATCATTTTCATGGATGAGATCGATGCTATTGGTAAGGCTCATGGCCTGAGGGGTGGCTGGGCTCTCCTTTTAGGGCTGGAGTCGGCTATAAAGCCAATTCCCCCTGATTAAAAGGCAAAAATCAAGCAGCAGAGCTGATGGGTTTGGTGTGCTGCAGGTGGGCGCCGCTTTTCCGAAGGCACATCAGCTGATAGAGAAATTCAGAGGACTCTGATGGAGGTGAGTGTCCAGTTCCTGACTGTGGCCTGAACAGCCACATTAAATAATAATACAGGTGTGATTTGTTACCTGGGATCTGGTTTTGTAGAACCTTTTCTGGGTTAATAATCTCAAACTAGAAGTGAACTAAGTGCTGCTTTCACAAAAGGCAGCTGCACATCCTGGTGACTCAGCCATGAGTTCAGTGTGGAGACAAACTGAATCTTTTAAATTGCTGAAATCATTTGTGATATTTTCTTTTGCTTACTGCTGCTCCCTGCATCTTTGAAGGTTTAGAGAACCCCCCCTTCCTGTCTCTTTTAGTCCCAGAAACACCCAGTCCATAACATTTTTTGGACTGTTCAGCTGGATTTTCAAAGCTAGGAGGAACATTTGTATTTCTTTGTTTCTGTATTAATTGCTTTGATAAACTGGGTTGTGTGAAGAGAATATTAAAACCACTGCTGACAATTAGGAATTCTGAAGCTAATGAGAACCTTCCTTGGCCTGTGTTTGCAAACAGTTTGCCTGGTTCAAAAGAATGTCTGCCTTCCACAGAGAATTAAATCACTGTGATCAAAGAGCAAGTGCTTTGAGTGTTCACAATGAAACGCCCTCCTGTGTGTGGATTAGTATTCCAGAGGCTGTTCTTCAAGTCTAATTGGAATGTCCTGGCCTTGGTGCTCTACAATCCAAATGTGTCAGGCAGCCACTGGCTCCTTTAGTCCTTGCAATATTTTCTTTGTCTCATTGTTTTAGTCAAGTGTTTCACGTTTGAGCTCAGCTTTGCTCAATGTCCTTTTCTCTGGGCAAAGCATTTTCAGTGTCTCTCTTCAGCCCTTCATTGCTTGGGATGGAATATTCAGGGAGCTCAAGGCCTTGTAGGATTTTTTTTTAACTTCAGAGCTTTTCATCTTGATGAAGAATAGTTAGGCAGGAAAACAAATCAGACAGGGAAGATTTGGGGTTGTTTAAAAACCAAAGTTCTGTTCCCTGTTAGTTGTTGAATCAGATGGATGGATTTGACACTCTGCACAGAGTTAAAATGATCATGGCTACCAACAGACCTGACACCCTGGACCCTGCCCTGCTGCGGCCCGGAAGGCTGGATAGAAAAATCCGTGAGTTTCTGCTTCCCAGTGGCTGGAAGGAGGGTGTAATCCACGGGAATTGTGGGTTTCTGTTTTTATTGAAGCTGTAATTCTTCCTAGATATCGATCTACCAAATGAACAAGCCAGATTAGATATTTTGAAGATTCATGCAGGTCCTATCACTAAACACGGTGAGATAGGTAAGTAGGAGTTCCCTGGCTGTCATTCCTGCTGCTGTTTGTAGAGATGGGAACAGGGTGAGTTGTTACAGTGATTCTGACTGTATTCCCACCTTTACACTGCCCACACAGCTTCCCCTCTCAGAATTCTACTTGTTTTATTTTTTAATGCATCCTGATTGAACTGTTAAGTCTTTGAAAAGGAAAACCCAGTATAAACCCTTGGAGCCCAGCTGGAAACTGGAAAATCAACGTGGTTCTCATCAGGCAGTTCGTGTTTCTAATGAAACGGCTGAGTGCAAGTAAAGAGTGTTTTCATTCACCCCTCAATGAAAGAAATAGTGTTAATGAGGAAGCGTGAAAGCAACAATCATTAAAAGTCAGGGAGAAACCTCAGAGTTTGGAGATGGCATAAGCAAAATTGTCTGGTAGTGGCATGGATCGTTCTCTCAGGAGTGTAAGGGGAGAACAATAGGGCAAAATGGGGAAGGTTTATTTAAGGACTGTGTTACTCTGAGCTGCCCAGAGTCCTGCTTTCCCAGTGACTCCTCCCAGCTTTCCTGGAGGAAACTGGGGCTGGGATTTGCCTTTAAATCAGCGCTGGCTGCCTGGGAGTGCAGCAGTGCCCCAGGGCCCCGTGCCACCCCCGCCCCCTCTGTGCTGACAGCAGCGATTCCTGCAGCCCCTGGAGCTGATCCCGGTCACCATCTGGCTGCATCAACAGCTGCAGCTCAGCCCAGGGACAGCAGGAGCGAGCTGGGGGAGGGCCAGGGGTGGGCATTGCTTTTCTTAGCAGCAGTGTTGGCTTAAACCTGCACGTGACTGCAGGCTAAGAGACAGAAGGAGCTCCAAAGCAAATCGTGAGCCTGAGGTAAAGTTCTTGGAGAGAGACTTTTTATGAGGCATGGAGTGGCAGGACAAGGGGGAATGGCTTCCCACTGCCAAAGGGCAGGGATGGATGGGATATTGAGAAGGAATTCCTGATGTGAGGGTGGGCAGGCCTTGGCACAGGGTGCCCAGAGAAGCTGTGGCTGCCCCTGGATCCCTGGAAGTGTCCCAGGCCCAGTTGGATGAGGCCTGGAGCAAGTGGAAGGTGCCCCTGGCCATGGCAGGGCTTGGAAGATGATCCTGAAGGTCTCCTCCAACCCAAACCATTGTAGGATTCTGGGATTCTACTTCATGCTGTTCTCCTGTCTTTGGCACTGGGGTGGAAGAGGCTGGGGTCATTCCTTGTGCCATTCAGCAAGGTGACGTGTCAGGCCCTTGCTAAATTCCTGCATGTGATGTGGAAAGACTGTGATGCTCAGCTTTGATAGCCCAAAAGGAAGGCCTGAATTTAGCAGCAGAGTGAGGTGGAAATTGGATTAAAATCCAAAGATAAGGATTTGCTCAAGTTCCAGCATGAGATTCTCCTGCTTCAATCCTGGTGTCTGCTGAGAACCCTAAACTCACAAACCTTGCACTGTTCAACTTTGTTCATTCTCCTTCCTGATGTTTTTTTAACTTTCCAGTTATGAAAATAATTTTTTATATGACATTCTACTACATGGAATTAAAATACAGCTGAAGATTATCTCTTCTTTAGGAGCTTTTAGATTCTTGAGATAAAAACATTCAGTTCAAATGTTTTGAATTTTATACAGAAGGGAAACTGAAAAGTTTTCCAGGGAGTTGATAATTTTAATGAGCAGCCTTGCAAAAATCAGAACTTGCCGGAGGCTCAAGAGTGGTTTAGAAATTGAATTCCACTGAATTATAACCATGGCCACTCTTTCAGTAAATATATGTGCATAAAATATCAGGCTTAATATATTAAGACACTAAGTGCCTTTATTAGATGGAGTGTTGGAAGTGGAAAGGGACTGATTTATGACCACTTGGAGATAAGTTTTCTGGGTTTTTAAAGCATTTAAATGATAAGAACATTGCTTTGATGGAGCTTTTGCACTTCATGTTGATTGTTGTAACCACAAGTTGGTAACTTAGGGATTTAATTGTATAACATGAGCTTTTGGCTGCCACACATTTCTGTTTTAATGGAAGGGCTGATACAGCTGCTGATTCCAGTTAATTTATCAGCCCAGTGGGTAGCTCTCTGTTTGCACTGAAATCCAAGTTTGGTAGCTGGATCTGTATTTTATTGGCATTCCTAACGGGAAGGGTGATTTATTCCTAACGGGCATTGGTGTTTTATGAACAGATTATGAAGCAATCGTGAAGCTTTCGGATGGCTTCAACGGAGCAGACTTGAGAAACGTCTGTACTGAAGCAGGTAATTCCTTAACTCTTCATTTGGATGTGCTAAATCTTGGATAATGCTGAATCTTGGAGCTGTTCCTCTGTGGATTAAACCCAGGAGCTCAAAAACGTTCTGCTGGAACATTTCACTTGAGCTGATCTGAGCCAGCCACTTGTTGGCTGATCATGATGTGTCCCACTGTCTCATTAGAACCAGATACATTCCAGAAACAGGGATTGTACCCATTTTTCTCCTCTCTGTAGAGAATTCAGGGCTCTTGGTACCTGTCTGCTCAGAGAGTTGATGCTATTTTATGCTTTTTTCACATGGAAATTTGTGCACTTGGGGTTTGCCTGAATGGGCAGGCTGAGTAACACAGTAAATACACACTCAGAGTTCAAACAAGTTTTCTTTTTAGTAATCCCCTGGTTCAGAAAGGAAAATTCCCTCTTGCCAGCATCCAAGACATGGGAAAGCCCACAGTGTAACCTGGATGTGTTTTCATTTGATTTTGAGTGAAACTTCATGTTCTGTCTTGTGTTAAATCCTCCCTCCCAGGGATGTTTGCAATCCGTGCTGATCATGACTTCGTAGTTCAGGAAGATTTCATGAAAGCTGTCAGGAAAGTGGCTGATTCCAAGAAGCTGGAGTCCAAGCTTGACTACAAACCTGTGTAAATTAACCATAGAATTTTTGATTGATTGCACACATCCTACTGGTTTAATGCATAAAACAAGGAGAGAAATAATGTACCTCTTGATTATCATTGTAAGGTGTTTGTGTAGCATGTAGCTAGTAATTTTGGGAATGCTAGTTGCAAGTTGGCTACAGGAGTGTGTTTTCTGTACAATTCTGAAATGCAATGTTCATTACAGCCCAGGCTCAGTAAAAATGTGTGGAGATGTGTTGTTCTCTTAGCAATTATGGTGGGAATTTATAAATGTGCCTGAAGGGATTCACAAACAGAAGTCAGTTCATTTCTTGACTTTTTGTATATCAGTAAACCTCCTTTCCCCAAACAGTTTATGAATAAAATCTGTTTAAATCTGTTTATCCTGGTGGACATTGTGTCTTGCTCTCACAGAGAGGTGAATTTTGTGTCTTCTGAGTTTGAGGAGCAACTTTTCTCTGATGTGAGGATTGGAGTCCTGTGCCTCCTATACCAAACAGAGGCCGCCTGACCCTTGGAGAGAGAATGGACTGGTGGGGTCTGGACAATCCTTTCCATGAAGGAATTTTCCTTAATATCCAATCTAAACCTCCTCTGGCACAGCTTTAGGCCGTTTCCCCTTGTCCTGTCCCTGTTTCCTGGGAGCAGAGCCTCCCCTGGCTGTCCCCTCCTGGCAGGGAGTTGTGCAGAGCCAGAAATTCCCTCTGTTTCCCCTTTTCTCCAGGCTGAGCCCCTTTCCAAGCTCCCTCAGGAATTCTCCAGCCCTTTCCCAGCTCCCTCAGCCTCTCCTGGGGCTCCAGCCCCTTCCCAGCTTTGTTCCCTTCTCTGGACAAGCTCCAGCCCCTCTTTGTCCTTTCCAGCACAGGGGCAGTCACTGCCCTGCTCCTGTGGCCACTCTGTGGCTGGCACAAGCCAGGTGCCTTTGGCCTCTCTGCCCACCTGGGCTCACTCACTTGCTGCTGAATTCTGGAAAGAGGATTTACCTGAGCTGGTGTTTATTTATTTTAAGAAATAAACAAGGTGGTGGTGGTTTTAAGTGCATCTGCTTTATTTTTATTTTTATTTTCCAAGCAGTTCCACCCTGAGGGGTGCACACAGACCCACTGCACTGTGCAGCTCACCTGAATGTTGGACTGGAGCAGCAATGCACTAAATTGCACTTCTGGCTACTTCTAATTATCCTAATTGGATTACTCTGGGCCTGCTCAGCTGACAGGCAAGTACATTAGATTACCTCTTGACTTCCCAGGAAACACACAGCATCTCCCTGGCAATTTTAACAGCTGTGGTTTTATTTCCTTTCCCATCACAGATAAAATAGATGGTGTAAAGTCTAGAATAATTAAAACAGGACAGGCAACAGTATTTCCCTGTTTATATGGCTGTTAAAGGTCTTTCTCCCTGTTGTGGCTGTGTCAGGAGTGTAAAGATGCAAATTTCAGGTTTTGTTTCAACACCCTTTTGAGTGCAGCTCGTACAGGCGGGAACAATGAAATAAAATAACGTGAAATAAAAGTCTATTTTTGAGCAGAAGAGTGATGTGAACAGTGAGCTGAGCCTCTGGCTGAGGGAATGGTTGCTGAAATGTGACTGTTGAAGGTTTCTCAAAGTTTTATTTAGCAAAAACAGCAGAAAGGTGCACTAGAACTAAAAAATGAGACTAAAATTCCAGGGCTAGTATTACCAAAAGGACACTTCCAATTTTATTTAAGCAACCACCCCATTGCCTTTGCTTGCTTTGACTAAGCTTCCCTCAGAAATTCCAGTGACACCAAAAAACAACGGAATGAAAAACTGCAGCTTAAAGTGAAATCTCATAAAATAAATTGGTTTGGGTTGGAAGGGAGCTTAAGGACCAGCCCATTCCAGCCCCCTGCCATGGCAGGGACACCTTCCACTATCCCAGGTTTCTCCAAGCCCTGTCCAGCCTGGCCTTGGACACTTCCAGGGATCCAGGGGTATCCAAAGCTTCTCTGGGCACCCTGTGCCAGGGCCTGCCCACCCTCCCAGGGCAGAATTCCTTCTCAATATCCCATCCATCCCTGCCCTCTGGCACTGGGAAGTCATTCCCTGTGTCCTGTCACTCCATCCCTTGTCTAAAGCTCCTTTTCAGCTCTCCTGGAGTTCTCAGAGCACAGGACCTCAAAAAGCACAAAAGCAGGTTGTTGCCCCAACACTGAGGTGTCTGTGGGCATCACTCCTCCACAAAGAGGAGTTGACTGGAGATCCCAGAGTCATTTAGCTTGGAAAACACCTCTGGGATCATCGAGTCCAACCTCGACTGTTCCCCAGCTTGTCCCAAGCCCAGAGCACCGAGGCCACGTCCAGGCGGGGACACCTCCAGGGCTGGGGACTCCACCACCGCCCTGGGCAGCCCAGAGATGACCCGCTTGGCGCTGCCAGCTAAAATGTGAGGCAGCATTTCACAGAAAGCGTGAGCGTCATTCCCACGGGCGATAAAGCCAAGATGGAAGCGGGTGTGTGAGGAGAAGGAGCCCTCGGGAATGTCAGAGGACGGCACAGGGAGCGATAATGGCCGCGCCATGGCGGGAGCGCGCCCGAGCCGGGCCCTGCTCACCGTTAACAGGCGAAGCGCCCGTTACCGAAACTTTGGGGTGAATTAGCCTGAATTTGGGCTCGCGACTTCATTAAACGAACCGCGGCGGCAGCTGCCCGCGAGAGGAGGGCAGAGCGCTGAGGGCGGAGCGGGGCGGGGGCCGGGGGAGCGGGGCCCGGGGGCGGGCGGGAGGCTGGGAGGAGGAGGAGGAGGAAGAGGGGGCGGAGGAAGAGGTGGGAAGAGGAGGAGGAGGAGGAGGGAAGAAGAGGCGGCAGCAGCAGCAGCAGCAGCATGGCGGCCGGGCGCGAGCGGCTGAGCGCGCCGCCGCCGCCTCCTCCTCCGCCGCCTCCATCTCCTGCCGCTCCCGAGCCGGAGCCCGCGGCCCCGCTGCCCAAATAGCCGCCCTGCCCCGGGTCCTGCCCCGCCCGGACAGCGCCCGGCCATGGAGCTCGCCAAGCCGGCCTTCCCCGCGCTGCCGCAGGCCAAAGAGGACTCTGAGGTGAGCGGGAGCTCCGGTCCCGGCCCCCCTCACATGCCCGGCCCGCGGCCCCGCCGGGGCTTCCCCTCACAGCCCTGCCCGCCCTGCGGTGTCTCCCGCGCCCTTTCCTGTGGGATCCCCGCTGGGATCCATCGCAGGCCGCGGGTCCGCGTCCCGCCCTGTGCTGGTGACACCCCATGCGACCACCGACCGCATCCTCCTTCCCCTGGTCGCTGCCGGGCTCTGGGGGCTCTATGGCCGTCGCAGACCCCCGGCCCTCCGGCATCTGCCCTCCCCGGTGCCTCCGGCCTGGAAGTCTCCCACTATCCCAGGCTGCTCCAAGCCCCTGTCCAACATGGCCTTGAGCGCTTCCAGGGATGGGGCAGCCACAGCTGCTCTGGGCAGTCTCGCCACCCTTAAATTCAGGGAACGGATCCCCTCTCTTCATCTCCTTTGGCTTTTGCCCACCCATAGCGGCCCCCACTCTATTTTATGTCCTCTTTTCTGCGTTCCGTGTGTCACAGCCTGGCTGTTCCCCGCCCTTTCGCTCCCCCTGCGTGTCCCCCTGCCTTTGTGAGGCCCCGAGCCGTGTCCCTGTGCCGCTGTACCTGCGTGTCCCTGTCGAGCTCTCGGTGCCTTCCTTCTCCCCAACCCTCCACAGGCGATCCGGCGCTCGGGTGAGTCCATCGGGGAGGTATTTTCACGGTGTTCCAGAGCCAGGACTTCTCTGCGGACGAGGACAGGTGGCAATGTGCGCTCAGACTGAGCTGTGCGCTGTCACAGGAGCCGGGGCAGCGCGGTGTCTGATTTCTGAACTTGGCTGAACTCCCCGGCGCTGACCCTGGACGCTGCTCGTTTGTTTTTGTGTGTCACAAACCCTCCCCCGAGTGTCCCCCCCGCCGGACTTTGGTGGCCGCAGATATTTAATTTGAAATGTCACAGCTTTCGTGAGGGAAGCTGAGTGTCTGAGCTCTTCAGACGTCTGCAGATTGTCATGCATTTTCTAAACATCAGCATTTATTTCTGTTTGAACAGCATTGCTTAATGCTGTTATGGTGCTAAATTACCTGAAATATGGGAGTGACTCTTTTTGTTCTGTTTTTGTTGTTAGGAGTTAATATTCCCCATCGTTTCAGAGCTCTGGAGGTGTTGCAAGTCATTTAGTTGTTCTCACAAAGCTGTAATCACTTTGTATCTCAGCACAAATCATCTACCACCCTGTGAGGTTTATAATTTGTTTGTTTTAAAATATCTTTTCTTCCTGGAGAAACAAATTGTGTTATCCACATTTTTGTCTGAGAATGGTTAACTAAATTAGCCTGGGTGGCTTTTCATCTAAAATGGCTAAAGAGGAATGTGGGGTTAAAATAAAAATGAAACCAGAGCTCACTGCCAGTCTAACAACTCTTAACTGATGGAAACTGAGATTGTAATATAGTGTCTTTCAGAGTAGCTTTTATTTTGGGCTTTTTTTGTGGGCTAGCTCTAAATAATATGATGTGTAATGTGTTAGAACTTTACATAGTGGGGGTTTTCAAGAACTGATTCTAAAAACTGTAAGAATTTCTTTTCAATATGCTACATTTGTGTCTGACTCGATCTAAATACAAGATCATGTAAATAAATTCCAAGCTCTGAATACAAGATGATAAATAGTTGGAGTATGTGGGGGAAAAAGGAAAGTGGAAGCCAGTGGTGAATGTCAAAAGTTCTTGTGGAGGTAACTTGTTAAAAGCAAAGTGTAGGAGACTTAAGCCCAGTTCTTATGACAGTGCTTTGAAAAAGCAAACTGAGGAAGCTAAAATCATTCTGCCCACAAAATCTAGATTTTCCTGGAAAGCAGAAGATCCATTCTTGTGCATTGCAGCGAGGAGGCTCTTGAGTGAGGGGTAATCCCTAATATTTCAGGAAGTTGGCGATGGATGGTTTAATGCTGGCTTGGCAGATTTGATTTCAAGATACTGGGAAAGGGAGGAGGGAGAACTTGGGGAATCCCTGGCTGACTTCCTGCTGCTCAAAAGTGCAGCTTTGTCACTTCTTTAACTCAGCCCAAGTGCCACCCCCAGCTCCCTTCTCACAGCTGACACTCGTAACCATGTCACAGCTTTAATAATAATTAAAAATAAAGCCAAATCACTGGTTGGCTGCACAACATCCCATTCCTTCCTGGCACAGGAGAAGTGTTGAGGGGAGAGAGCAGTCTGGATTGACTAGGGCAGGCTGCAGGGATGTGCTCTGGATAAATAGGTCACTTTTCCAGCCTGGATGTTGTTTGCCCTGTCCCTAATCCATAGTGTGGTGGTTGAGATTGCTGGATTTTTAAACCTCCTGGCTGTTCATACTTTTGGGAGCTTGGGAAATGCTGGAAAACCTGGAACTCGTCATTCTGGCAAAGCTTTTCTGGTTTATACTGGGAATGTTTGTGAACTGTGTGTTCTTTTACAGTCTGGTGATAGTGAATATCTCAGTTTTATGAGTAATACTGATTAGATGTGATGTGGAACCATTTCTAAGCTTAGATTTTTATATTATTTTTTCCTAAAATCAGCACATTTTCCAAGGTCAGGTCTCAAACTTTCTTAAATTTGAGAGGTTCTGTGTTACATGTTTATACTGGGAGGAAAAAATATGGCTAAAAACCCATTAAAAAGGGGCAGGTTAATAACAATTAGTACATGTTGGCTTATTAATACTGAGATATCTTGGTACTTCTGGTAAGAAGGTCAGTAAGGACTGGAATAATTGAAGGAATTTAATAGAAATTAGTTTCCCATTAAATTTTCAACGAAAAACAAAATAACTAGGATATATATAATGAGAACACAGCAACAATTACCAGTTTATTTCTTTGTTAAAACATATTTGCTTGAAATCAGGCTGAGCAAACCAAGTATTCATGATGTACTTAGAATTTTTTTAGGACTCTCCATGGGTTTTGTAATTAAATTAGCAGCCTATTGACGAAGCAGACATATCTGCCTTTTTATTATGCATAAAAGCTGAGTTCTTTTTAGCACATGGGGTTTTTCTTAAAAAGAAATTTACATTTTTGACAGCTATATTTAGTCTGAAATGCTAATGTATTTCTGCCTGCTTTTTTTAACTATGAAGTGATGCAGCCCATCTAAAGGTGGAACAAATCTATTAAACTTTTTTTTACTCTCACTTTTGATAGGCAACACAAATAAACCCCTTAAAACACAGCTTTTTCCCTCCTCTGCAGACTCTTTAAAGTAAGTAGGAAGCCTGTATCATTAGAATTATTTTACCTGCCCACATAATAGAGCCCAAAAAATGGAGAACAAATGCTGTGTTGTGCTGGGAAATGTAAATCAGGTGACAGATTTTGATCACAACTCTGTGGGATACTATCAGACTGCTTTGCATAAATCAGAAAAGTGCTCTGTGGCAGCTGAAGTTCAGCAGTCTCTCAGTCCTGATTAATTTGTGCCTCCCATCCAGGCTCAGCAGAGCAGTTTGTAGAATTTGGGAATTAAAGCATGTTTGGGGTTTTTTAGCTAAACGAGGACTGTCTCAGTATAGCCCAAGTCATGAATTAAAAAAAGGAGGGGCATGAAAAAGGCCATTCCTGCACCATTATAAACAATTCTGATAATCTGTGTGAGTGTGGCACTCCAGGCACTTGGCTTTGTGCTTCCTGATAGCTGAAGGATTCTGCCTCCACTGCTTTATTTCCAATTTTATTGGAAAAAAAAAAAAAAAAAGTCTGATGAAAGTTTTTATCAGTGCTGCTGATCCTGTGTGCTGATGGTATTTCATGAGGTGTCTTTAGGACCAGTGTCAGAGAATGAGACAAATAGGAATTGTTTTGTTTCTACTTTCCATTTCTACTTTTCCTTTAGTTTGACCTTTTATCCTTTTTCTGTGGCTTGTGTTTCTCTCTGCTAAAATAACATTTCTTTCCCTGTTGTCCTTCATTCCTTCCTTCCTCCGTGTGCTTGGTCATCCCCACCTGCTGTTATTCCTCTTCTCCACCTTCCTGCTTTTGTATTCCTTTGTATTTTCAATAGCAAAAATGTCTCTGGTGGTGCCTTTCCGCTGTCTGAGTGCTCTTGACAGACACACAGAATTCCCTGTAAAACTCTTCCATCCCTGCATTGTTTCCTGAGTGTGGTGGCCATGGGATGGGACAGCTGTGCAGGGTGACAATGTCACCTCCCCCTTTCTCCTGCCCCTTTCTCCAGCCCTCAGCCACTTTTGGGATAGCAGCACTGTCCAAACATTCCTTAAGCTCTGCTCATGTTAGTGCCACGCTCACGCCTTCAGGGAGTTAAAAGATTTGGTTTAATTTTGTGTATTTTATATACTTGGACCACGATTTTTATCTAGGGAAAAAAAATTATATATTTGGGCCTGCCATCATCAGGTTGTTTTAGGTCCCTTCCAACTGAAATAATTCTATTTGTATAGTAACCCCCATGTTTTTATTATAACTGTCCAAGAATAGGAAGCATGACTGAAACTGAAGACACAACCTTTCACTTCACTCCTGTTTGTAGCTAATTTTGAGGCTCTTAAGTACCACGTTTCACAGTGATAGATGTGACAGGTTTTGGTGATACTCAAATATTTTCCTTGAATATTCTTTCAGTGCCTCATTTAGTTTGTCTGCTTTCTTATTAAAATGTGGCAAGTGAGCGTGCTCTGCTACTGCTTTACTATTTCAAGATTTCTTTTGCAGTCGTTCCATTTTACAAATACCGATTTTGATTCTTGTGCAGGTCCTTGATGATAACATCCCTCCCTCTCCTCCACTTTGTTGGGCTATGTAAAATACCGTGTAAAACGCTCTCAAACCCAAGGTGTGATCTCATTTCATCGTGTGAATGACACTTAAAGCTGCCAGGAATTAAACCTTTGTGTGGAGGTGATTGTTGTGGGAGCAGGACCCAGCCACAATCCAAGCTGCAGCCTGGGCAGGGGGATGATGGTGCTGCTGGCAGTCGATGCAATCCTGTCCTCTGAGTGCTCTGATAGAACAGGGCCAGGCTGCAATTTGAATTTCCTGTGCAATTCTTAAAGGCAGAGGCAGGAGCTCGCTTGGCCAGAGCAGAGGCAGGAACTGGAGCAGGTCAGAGCCCCTGGCTGGCGCTGCCGTAACAGTTTCTGCTGCTCCAACTTCACAACTTGTAGCAGGTTTGGAGAAGAAGCTCGGAGTGTTAGAGGGAAACAGCTTCAGGCAAGAGGATTCTGACAGCCCTGGATTTTTGAGGTGCTGAATCCATCCTGCAGGAGTCCTGCTGGGATGAACTGTGACATGAAGAGAAATCTGTGTGGAGAGGGAAGTGATGCTATAAATCAACAACAAAAAGGCTGTCTGGGAGTTGGGAGAGGGTTGGACACCTGGAGTGGTCAGGGAGGATTTACTGGGAGCTGTGTGCAGCTTTTCCAAAGGATCTGAGTGATGGTCTGGGAGGCAGGAAGAGTCATTGTAGGGGATGGGTGATGCTGAGCAGGTGAAAAGCAGCAGTGAAAATCTAGAAGAGGTTTCCTGATGTCATCTCCTCTAACTACTAATTGGATTTCTTTTCCTGGTGGTTTTTGCGCCATCTCTGGGAGCTGCTCCCTTCACCTGGGCCAGCCTGTGGCTTGCAGGCTCTATTAATTATAGAGGAGGAGTTGAACCATCCTAACTGGGCTTGCTTTTCAGCCAGAGCTGAGCTTTGACAAAGACTGGGGCTGCACCTTTTATGTGTGAAAATCAGATGGGTCTGCAGACTTCAGCTGTCAGTGAGGGACCAGTTAAACTGTGTCACGTGGATCCATTTCACTGCATTCCTTCTGGAGAGGCATATGCAGCTTGGCTGTTGTGTTTAAAAACCACATTCTTTGCTTTGGTACAGAGTCTCAATGTCAGGGCTGGTAAACTAATTTAAAAAATCATAATATAATTTTTTTAGATTAAGTCCTAGACAAGATCACTCTTACAAAAAAAACTTCATGTCACTTTTTGCCATTAAACTGTTCTAAGGAAGAACAGGTGTTGGTGTGGCAAAATATGAACAAAATAACCCAAACTGCTGGCAGAGCTGCTTGTGATGTAGTTTGGATATTGGATACCACAAAGCTTTTTGTAGTGTGGACAAGTCTTACCTATTAATTCATATTTTCCATTTATTTCAGCTGGAGATTGGCTGTGGATGGGGAAGGGAGGGTCTTTGAAATGTGCTTTATTTCCCCTTCTGCATGTTTGAGGAGATCTGTCAGAAGGGAGTGGTTCATCTTAAAAACTTTGGAGTTCTAGGGATTATTTTTTTCACTCCATCTCTTTGATGTCTTGCAAGTATTGATGAGTGAGACTTCCAGTGAGTTGTCACTTGTTCTGGAGAACCTCCCAAATCCTTGGCAGCAAGGAATGCTGTTCTTCCCTCCACCTCTGGCATCACCCTTTGTTTTCTTAGCAAAATTCTTGCATTTGATCTGATCAAAAGAGAAGCTTTCAGTTGTTATTTGCCTGCTGGGTGCTCCAGACAGTGTGGAAAACCTGGCTGATAAATATATTCCTTAAAATGGGACCTGTGCTTGGCTTCAGTCTCCATTAATAGATTGGGTTTTTTTACATAACTTTGCATAACATTTGAATAATCTGGCATTGTTGGTTTTGAAAGCCTTGAAGAGATGTCAGCAGTCACCAAAATCACTCTTTCAGTAGTTTGTGTACTTGTCTCAGATTAAATGTTTTCCTTAAACACTGTCTTTCAGAGAGTTATTTTGCTAAATCCCATTGGAAACTGTTCCTTTTTGGCTTCTTGGAGGGTGCTGAGGACCAATGTCTGGGGCCTGTAGTGATATTTTTTTTCTTGTTCAGAACATCTGTGCTGTCTCTTGGGATTTGGTTCCCTTTGGACTTGCATTGCTCAGTTCTTACCTATTTATTTTGCACAGTTTACAGCTATTTGAGCTAAAAAATTCCTGCCTCTGAAAGGAATATTTGCAATGTGTTGTTAATCCAAAATAGTGATGAGTTTGTGTTTTCATTGTGCTCCAGATTAAGATTTCTAAATTCTACAAACAGTAATAAACCCAGTAAAGTACTTTCATATTCCTAGAGCACAGCCTAAGCTTTTCAGTGTTTATTGCTCTTAGGCTTGGTTTTGAACTTGGACAATCCTGGGGTTTTCTGGCTTTTAGAGGGGTGAATGTTGCTTTTGTGTACAGAGCAAGCCAGCAGCCTTGTGCTGAACCCTCTCAGGCCACCCTTCAAAGGATACAGTTCTGTAAATATCATCCTTTTGTCACAGCATTTCTCCTTTCTACTTCCAGGAGTTTATTATTCCAGCTGGAACATGCAGAAGTAATTTAGCTACTTGTGTGTCTTCAGCAAAGCCCATTTCAGTGCATTTTATTTCCCTGTTTGTGCTGCCACTTTAGGTGCTATCCAAAGGATTGTCTGGATTGGCTTAATGTTTGTTTGCTTTCTTTTCCAGAATAACTTTACTGATACCAAAATCCTTCTTAATTCCACTACCAAGAGCTGGAAAATCCTCCCTGTGCACTGTGGGGGTGTCTGAGGGAAGCACAGGATTTTTGTTGTGTTGGTAAAAAGAGGTTTAATGTGAAATTAATGCTACTGGGACAAGTGTAGGTGCTGAGGTTAACAGTGCTGCAATTTAAGGAATTCTTCCTGCTGTAATCTCACCCTCCCTTCCCAGCTGGAATATTTGGAGTTTAACTTCCCCATTCTTTTGAGGACATCAGAACATAGGGGAAGTTTTTTTCTTAGCTGCTGGTGTGTGTGTGAATCAAACAACAGAGTTATGTAAATAAATGTATGCAGCCCATTGGATATATTTGACTATTCCCTTTTTTTTATTTTACCTCCAGATGGTAACTGGGATCTCAGCTCCAACTCCTTCATGTGTGAGGGTCAAGGAATGAGTAAGAGCCTGTTAATAGAGGCCAGTGGGAGTTGTAGGGAAGGAAAGACAGGAATAGTCTCTGCCTGAGCAGTTTTCTGCTCTGCTTTGGCAGAGCTCACAATGGAGCAGAGGATGGAAGTGTTGATCCTGGCGTTTGCTCTGGGCAGTTCTGGTGGTGATTGGGAGCTGAACCCTCCCAGTCCTGGGGGTCTGGGCTTCTGTGGAAGGGGGTGTTGGGCTGAAAATGTCCAGCAGGATCATGGACACAGGAGTTTTATTTACTGGGTGGGATGGGGAATAGTGGAGACTCACTCATGGCTTGCTGTCATCACAAATTTCTGGAATTGTTGCAGTTGAATCCTGACTGTTCAGTCAGAGTGGGTTGGGTGAGGCAGTGTGGATTTTAAGGGAGTTACCTGCTCCACTTGTTATCTTCTGTTACTTCAGTGGCTGCAGGAATGCATCAGCCAAAGGAATTCTTCTCTGACCAGTACTGAATGTTCTAAAGCTTTTTTTCCTTTCTCTTTCCCCCCTCACTTCAGAGTTTCTCAGTAGAAAGCTGAGGTGTGGATGTACAGCTGATAAGGACCTTTGCCAGCCTTAAAGATTCTTTGTAGAATACTCAAGGTTTCTTCACATTAACTTTCCAAATAGTTTTCCTTGCACTTGGGTGGTGCTGGCATCCATGTAGAAAGGTAGCAGGGAGCTTGTACAGAACTTGTGATTATTTTCTATAAAATGCATGTACACATCTCTGCCTGAATGTTTTTCTCTGTGGTGTATATATAATTTTTTTTATTTTTTTATTTTTAAGGATTGGACCTATCCCATGAGGAGAGAGATGCAGGTAGGACACTTTTATTTAGTATTAGTTAGAAAAACCCATGGAGCATTTAATGGGGAGAAAAAAGAGCTGGTATCAAAATCAGTCTTCACCTGTAAAGTGTCAGGCAGCACCATGGGAGACAGAATTAATTAGTTAATTAAGGTGAGGATTTCCCAGCTTGGAATATATGTGTGTTTGCATCTCTGTGCAGGTACTAAAACAGAAATTCTCCAAATATCACATTTTTGTCTTTCTGAATGATTTTAGATGATTACTAAAAATGTATCAGAGCTTTGCCTTCTACCTTAAACTTGGAAGCGTTCTCCAGTGGGACAGACAATTAAAATTTTCCTACCATGGTGTCCATTTTAACCATAAACGGTTAAAAACTGATATTTTCCCACTGCTAGGTCAAAGCTTGAAGAATTTCCATGTGTGTATCTCTTTACTTGAGAGCAATTTGGAGTTAATTACAAGACAGGATTATAAACCACGTTTGAGGGTTATAAACCACTTGATCTGGGGCTGGGTGAGATTCAGGAATCAACTTGGAACTTAGTCCAGACCAAGGACTTTGTTCCTGCTCCAAAACAAGATCTCCAGCACCAAGATCATGTTTCTTTTATCCTGCCAAACCATTTTTTTTTCCTTGTCCTGCTATAAATGACATTGATTACACATTTCAGTAATATGTAAATTATTTGTGTCTGAGTGAAATGTGTTATTTCAAATCATTTGGAGTTGGTATTAAATGTCTGTTCTTCTCCTGCCTCCTAGGAAATCTTACCTGGGTTATTTTTAGGCCCATATTCTTCAGCTATGAAAAGCAAGGTATGATTTTCAGAATATTCTCTCACAGGGAAGCTTTGCTGTGGTGATTTGATTTGTTACTGTGGAGATCTGCTCGAGTGTATCTATAGAGGTGCTGGAACGTGAAAAATGCCAGAGTGGAAGGAATATGTGGTGCATTTGTGGGATGGTCTGAGCTATTTGTATTAAAATTGAGTCTTGAATATAATTTTTTTAAAAAAGTTAAACCATTTGAGATACTTTATCCATTCCTATTTCCTTTGCTAAAGCATTGCAAGACAAATAGAACTGGTCACTTGCACATAGACATGAAAACAAGGAAAATTAAATCTACAGTAGAGTCAAGCACTGCTCAGGCACAGCTTGGCTTTGCAAATTTGCCTCATGGTTGAAATGATCTTATTTTCATGGTCTGATTTCAGCAAGAATCCAGTGCTGGCTGCAAATTCCTCCCTTATTTAGGGACTTGAAATTTTTGAAAGGTGGGGAGAGACAAACAAGTTCATTGAACACCTTCTTTTATTGCCATTTTTCCTTTTGAATTCTCGAAAACCAGCTCAGAATTTCCTTGCTGTAGTCCTATTTTGTATTTAAGCACAGCTTTTCTTTTTATTACTGTCTAATAGATGATGTATAATTTTAAAAAGATATTTTTTTCTTTCTCCACAGCTACCTATACTCCAGAAACATGGAATAACCCATGTAATATGCATACGGCAAAACATTGAAGCAAATTTTATTAAACCAAACTTCCAGCAGTTATTTAGGTGAGAAATGATCAAGATTCTTTTATTTTCCTTCTGCTCTTTCCAAATATTTTCACATTGTCAGAATTATTTGAAAAATGTGCTGAGGTGCAGAAAGACTTTAAATCCAAACCATGAATTTTTATTCATCCTGAAGGAGTTTGTAAATTAGAATTATCCATAGTTGGCAGTAACTGTTTTCAGTTTGAGGTGGAATCTGTCAGGGGGTCCTTTCCTCACAAGATTCTTGGTTGAATTTCTGGAGTTTAGAGCAGGAATTAAAGCCAGGGGGTTGTGCTGGGTTCCTCCTGCAGTGGAGGGGTTGTAGCAGCTCCCAGGAGCAGCAACTCCTTGGTGTTGTGTACTCACAGGAAATTCTCATTGCAGGTATTTAGTCTTGGATATTGCAGATAATCCAGTGGAGAATATAATCCGATTTTTCCCTATGGTGAGTAGATGGATTGGGAAGGGAATTGCCCAAGAGTTTCCTGAATTTACAGATTCCACTTTGACATTTGGGATTCTCAGCCTGAGGCACCTGGAAGTGCTGCCAGCTCTTGACTTTATTATTGACACTTTAATAAGTGCAATTAACTCCTTTTTACAAGTATGGAAACAGGTGGAGTTGTAAGAGCTGCTTCTTTTTATGGTATTAAAAAAAAAGAAATAAAAATTAAAAAAGACTAGCCTCAAAACAGATTTGGTTATCAGGGAATTTTGGGGCCCCTTGACCTGGGGGAAACTTCTATTTGAGCCCAAGAATATTTACATTTCTTGCATCAAATTCAAAATATTAACTAAGTTTTATAGTGTCTTAAAACATATTTGCTGCAGAGGAATTAAAAAGTAACTTGTAAATTAAACAATGCTCATTATTGGAACAAACCCCTGGTTTTGAACTGTGGGTTTGTATATTTATTTTAATTCAATTTGCAACTGAACAAAAGGATTTTGTTCCTTCTTCCACCAAAAAAACCCAGCAGAGCCTTCAGTGGTTTTGTACTGACAATTTTAAGGATAATTAAAAAAAAAAGAAAATAAATTTATATATTAAATTTACTTATTAAAAGAAATACATATGTCCAGTTGAAGTGAGGTTTAAGTCTACATAAAGTGCATTATTGTCACTGTAAATAAAGACTGATATAAAAATTATACCAAATTTAGAAGTTATTACTACTTGCACTTAAAATAATCTGAAAGTTTGAGTCTTGTATTTTTTTTTCTTTTCAGACTAAAGAATTTATTGATGGAAGTTTACAAAGTGGAGGTAAAATTAAATTATTTTTTCCCTCATTTATTAAGGTATTGTTAAAGCCTAAAAACAAACTTAGGGGTGTGTTTTAGAGGCTCTCAAATACGAGCTTTTCTTAAACTTGGGGGGTTTATTATGCTTGATTTGAACTCCATTAGACAAATTCAGAGTAATTGTTCTTTCCTTTTGCCTCTAACTGGAAAATCAACCTCTGGGGTTTGGGGTTTTTTCACTTGAAACACAGCTGAGTTCTGTGTATGAAGTTTTCTTGTCCCCCTATCTAATGCAGGAGCTGAAATCTGCATTCTGTCACTCAGAATCCTCCCAGGAGCAGGAATCCCAGCTCCTGTATCCCAAAGGACAGATATTCCAGAAATTCAGGGTCAAGGAAGACAACACCTGTTTTTCTTGGATGTGCCTTGCTGCTGCCTGGTTCTTCATAACATGGGAAAACCACACTTCAAAGAATTTTATTCAATTTATACAAATATGGTTAATTTTGGTTGTTTTTTTTATCTTCTCAGGAAAAGTTCTTGTCCATGGGAACGCAGGGATTTCTAGAAGGTAGGAAATGATCCATCCTGATACGAATATTTTTAAACAATTAAAAGATATTTTACTTATTTATTTGTTTGGGTTTTATTTTTCCAGTGCTGCCTTAGTTATTGCATACATAATGGAAACATTTGGGGTGAAGTACAGGTAAGAAGAGCTATTCAGGTTTTAATTCAGGTGGTGTGAGTGAATAATGATTTTGGAGGGAAGAGAAACTGTTGTGTTTTCACTCAGTCTCAGTGCCTTACCTAAGACTTTACCAGGGGCTGGAATAATAAAATTATTCCATTTTACTTCACTGCAGTTGTGTTTACACACTTTTTTTTTTTAAGAATTAGGGCACCAGCCTCTATCCATGGATAAAACCTTGGGAGAGGCCCCAGGGGCTGTTCTGAGCCTGTGTTGAACAGGAAAATGAGATGAGCATCGGGGTGGGCAAACAGAATTGTACAACTGCTGCTTCCTGCTTTGGCCAAGCAATTGCAGTTGTAAAAACCAGCTCTGGGCAGAGTTTAGAGGTTCTGAAGAACTGATAATCTGAAGGAAGACTCAAACTGACACTGAGACTTTTATGTATTTTTCACTGAAGTGTTTTCTCCTCTTTTTAAGGGATGCATTTACTTATGTCCAAGAAAGAAGATTCTGTATTAATCCTAATGCTGGATTTGTCCATCAACTTCAGGTGACTTTTTTTTTATTCCTAATCATAACTGAAAAGCCATTTAATGAATCATCTTCCTGCCAAACAGACATTTATACTAATATGCTTCAAGGAAATGTCAGGAGCAGGAGTAAAGCTTGGGAGGAAGATGAGTGGGCACCTCAGTTCCTCAGACTGAAGCTTTGGACAAAGCAAATCCAGGAATGGAGGAGAAATAAAAATTCTGATTTGTGCAGTGATTAAGAGGCTCTGAAATGTCTTCTTTGGTGTTGAAGGAGCTGCAGAGGAAATGTTGTTTGTTCCTTAAATCCATTTCTTTAGTCATCCTTGAACTTTTCTTTTCCTCTGACTTCCTGATGGTTTTTGTCATTCATGTCAAAGCAACAGAGAATTCTCCTCCTCCCAAATCTGTGCCTGAATATGAGATATTCTCTGAATTAGCCCTGCTCATCCTTACAAAGCTTTATGCCAAAGTAATTCCAATCAACATTTTTGGACCTTTCCAGGAATATGAAGCCATCTATCTAGCAAAATTAACCATCCAGATGATGTCACCTCTGCAGCTGGAGAGATCCCTCTCAGTCCCACCTGGCAGCACAGGTGAGAAGCTTCTCCTACCGGGGCTGTGAGGTGATTTTTAAGCAAACCTTTAGCAGCAGAATCCCAAACTCTTTGGTGTTCAAGCCTCTTAGTTTAAACTTTAATGTGAAGTGTTTAAATATCCTGGTTTCCCATGGCTGAAGTTCCCTCTTGCCTGCTGCAGGGAGTTTGAAGCGGATGCACGAGGAGGATGAAGACCTTGGCACCATGCAGGTGGCAGCAGCACAGAACGGGTGATGGCTGAGGACAAGCGCTGGTTGTAGTGAGAATTCCTGCCAAGAAAGGTGAAGGAAACTAGGGGAAAAACAAAAAACAAAACACAAATTAATGCAAAACAATGAACACACATAGCTTCTTTTCAATTACATGTTGCTTTCAGATGTAAATCTGCCTCTGCAACACACTAAGCATCATTTTTAAGATGTTGGACTTCTTGAATGAATAGATGGCACTGATTGTTTTACTCCTTTTTTACACTTTACAGTTTTATTCTAAACCAAGATTTTTGGACTTGCAAAGAGGTATTATTGCAATAATGCACTTTTCATACTTGAAATTTCTTTATTTGTATGATATAAAGTTATTACTTTAAACAAAATGCAAGCGGGGGGGGATTTGTTTATAAAGTTATTTGTGTAATTTATAACGAGAGACTTTAGTAAAGAAAAAGTTTGCTAAAATTCACCTTGTTCTCAGTATGTATTTACCAGAAATGTGCTGTAGGAATATAAACATAGAGGGTAATTCAAGTTGATCTATCTAGAACATCCTCAAACTGGTTTTCAAGGAGTAGTTGCTGTTGCAAGGCAGTAGTAGCATAATTAAAGGTAAAAATTGGATTTGAAAACTGAAAACTCTTTGAAAACTGAGGCCCAGGGCAGTGCCCATGATGGGATCAAGACTTAAAGGATTCAGCTCAGCCCTTGTAAAATATTAGACTCAGCTAAGGAAATGCTTCTTGGTGCCTTGAGCTTTTCTGATTGGGGATCAGGGTGGTTTGTGCAGCTGTAACTCTCCTGTCTCAGCAGCACAGAGGTGTTGTGCAAGCACAGTCCTGGTTCTGCATCTGCTTTATTCCCAATGTTTGTTGCCTAAAAGCCAGGGCTGGAATGATTTGGGAGCACTGTGCTGTTAGAAAACAGGCACAAGGCTGTTAGAAAAACTTGTGGTTTTGGGAAGTCTGAGCTTGGTGAGCAGACTGTGTTTTACCAGGGGAAAAACGGGCTCAGGATTTGGGGATCAGAGCATCCAGCAGCACATTCCCATTCCTGCTGCTACCCTGTGCCACCTACAGCTGTGATGGAGGAGAGTCATTCCTTCAGGGGGGAAAAAAAGTCTGCAATAAATAAATAAATAGTGTGATGCTTTTGTTGGGAACTTTTCAGCTGGAAAAAGGGAAGTGCTTTATCTCCTGGAGAAGTGCACTGTGTCAGTGTCCTGTGCTGGTTTTGCAGTTGTAGAGGGTTTGTTCCTGCTCTGAACTGATCCTGTGTGAGGAATGCTCTGGGGTGTTGGGAAATGCATTCCCACATGGCAGCGGTGGGGCTGTGCCTGGCCCTGCACAGCCCCCAGACACTGAGCTGCTGCTGGAACTGGGCTGGGAAACATCAACTCCCTCTCTATTTCAGGTCCCTGGGGAAGGGGAGGGATGAAACACAGATGGAAGGCACTGATTCATCTCTCCAGACTCTTCTGTGTCTGGGTCTGTTCTCTCTGGGGTCCTGGGAACACTCCCTTCCTACTGACAAGCTCCATGACGAAGGATTTTTCATCAATCCAGTTTTTTTTCCTGGCATTACCCCCTCCTGGTGCCTTTTACAGTCATTCTGGTCTGTCTGCCTGTCAGATCCTAAGGGATTCTGAGATTTAATTTTCCTCAGATCTATTACTAAGCTGTCTATTTAAAACTTCCTGTGTCTGTCTGCTGTAGTTTCACTGCCAGAAGATGTTTCAATATTTGTTTTTAGGGGTGGAACTAAAGGCAGGAATTGGAAGCAGGGTCCCTCACTGTGAACTGGAAAGAGAAGTTGGAGGGTGAATTATGTTTGATTTCCCAGGTACAAACACAAAACTGCAACGCCCAAATTTTTGGGAATCCACAGCTCTTCAGTGAGGGGCTGAAATTGCCTTTTCCAGCTTAAGGGGGGGAAGCAGAGTGAGGGAACTGGAGATCTCTCCCTCAGGGTGGGAAAGGTCTTAGGCAGAAAATTTAATTGCAGGGAGGAGTTAACATTCAACCTCTGGAGAAGCTGGTAGTGCTGTTAGGGCTGGTTCTGACAAAAAAAAAAGTGTTCCAGGCAAGGCTGGACAAGGCTTGGAGCAAACTGGGACAGTGGAAGTGTCCCAGGGCAAGGGCTGGAGTGAGATGGGCTTTGAGGTCCCTTCCAGCCCAAACCAGTCTGAGATTCTCAAGTATTATCAACTATGCGTCCAAATACTGCTGGTTTTATATCTATAGTATTTCTATGATTATATATATTTATATTAAAATATATAAAGATATCTACATAACTATATAGAATTATATATAATCTAAAACAGAGGTACCCAGATGCTTGTGTGTCCAGGGAAGAGCTTCCCAGGGGAAAACATTTATGAAAGGTTTGGTGTTTGCCTCAAGGAGGTCATGGTTGATTTTATATATACATATATATAAAATTCATATATACATATATATGTATAGTCTCTCTAGATGTATATATATAAAATATGTATATATTATGTGTCATATATAGATTTTATATATACATAAAATACATAGCCCTAATAGATTTTATATCTACATCTACAATATACATATTTATATCTTTATTTTAGATCTATTTTTATATATACATAATAAATAGATAGGGGCCTTTGCTTTTCCCTCTTGAGCCGGTTGCACTGTGGATAAATTCACAGGAGCTGCTGCAGTTTTTCCAGAGGGGTGGGAATGTCACCTCTGGGATGAACAAAGAGCTCTTGAGCTGCTCTGAGGGGGCTGTGCCCGGCAGGGCCATTGTGTTGCAGCCACAAACCCCAGCTTTCAACCCCATTCAGCTGCTTGACAACGATCTGAGCGATCTGAGCGGGGCCACAGCACCTGCTCCTCACTCTGATCTTCTCATTAACTCTTAATGAGGGCCTGGGGCTCTTGAGATGGTGTAGATACCATGGAATTCAAATAATCCACTTTAAATCGGTGGAAATTCTGAATTAATTAAAACTCTGAAAGGCAAAAAATCAACCTCAGTCACTTGGGCCAGCAGAAAGCAGGAGTTGCTTTACAGAACAAGAGTCAGGGCTTGAGGTGTCAGAGGAGCACATCTGCTTTCTCCTGGGAGAGAAATCCATATGGAATTGCTAAAAGTGTTCTTTTCAGCCTAGGGAAGGGGAACAGGTAACTGCAGCAGTGCTGCTCAACAAGCACATCCTCACTCCATGAAAAACAGTCCAGATCCAGGTAGCAATCATTTATTCAGCTTAAACAAAGCTATTCTTTAAAAAAATAATCAATAAATAAAGCAGACATCACCAAGGAGACAGTGGATGGAGTGGAGAACCCTCAGGAAGATCAAGCAGAGCCCCCAGCACTGTAGAGTCGCTCTCCAGAGCACAAAGCAGGACAGTGTGGAGGCCCTGGCTGCCCACAAACAGCCCAGCCTGGGTATAATGCCCTATTCATGCCTGTGGGATTTGTCACTCCCCACACAAAACACCACTGTTGGCACCGGGGCTTTGGACGTTACTTGCTTTCCACCCCTGGCAAAAGTGCTAAAATCATTGATCCAATCTTGCAGCAAGAGGGAAGCTCTGCAGCAGCAGCAGCAGCAATCCCTCAGGAGCAGAAGGAGGGCATTTCTCTCCTGCTTTGCTGTGCCAGGGTTCAGTAAATCCCAGAATGGTTTGGCTTGGAAGGGACCTTGAACTCATCTCATTCCAACAGGGACACCTTCCACTATCCCAGGCTGCTCCAAGCCCTGTCCAGCCTGGCCTTGGGCACTTCCAGGGATCCAGGGGCAGCCACAGCTTCTCTGGGCACCCTGTGCCAGGGGCTCACCTCCCTCACATCAGGAATTCCTTCCCATTATCCCATCTCTCCCTGCCCTCAGGCAGTGGGAAGCCATTCCCTTTGTCCTGCCCTCTCCCTCCTTTTTAGTCCCTGGAAGTGGCTCTAAGGCTTTTCTGGGCTGAACACCCCCCGCTCCCTCATGTGAATCTGCTCATCCCAATCCCCTTCCCACTGACAGCCAGAATCCCACTCCATCTGGGACACATTCCTTCAGACATTCCAGTTTCCCAGTTACCCTCTGCCCTGCTGCAAACCACATCTGGGGTTTTTATGTCAGAAAAAAAAGTAATTATCCTGAAAACCAAGTTATCAGCTAAAGTGCAGGAGCCCTGCAGTGAGAAGCACACATCCATTTTTAGACTGGGAATTCAGCACAGCCTTTAAGGATTCTCCCTAACCTGTACCAACAGTAACAGATCCAGTCTTGGAAAACAGTGCCTATAAAACTTCTGATGCACCACCAGCACTTCCATGAGATGTCATGGAAAAAGCCAGAACTAAGGCCTGTTCTGTGTCACTAATTCTGCATAAGAGAAGCCTCATCCCTTCCCCAGCTACGTCATCCTTCCATCAGCACAGCCAGGACAGTCCCAGGGGCTGTCCTTTGGCTACTGAGAAAAGAAGCACAAACCTTTAGAAAAATACAATGCAAGAAAAAATTTGAGATAAAAATATATACCTTTGGTTAAAAACCATCCCTTTAACGAGTCCTTTTGTAATTCAGCTAGAACAGAAAAGCTTCACCTCGACTCCACAGTAGTAAAAATTAGTTCTAAACTTATTTTCTAACCCAGAGGACCCTTTCTAAAACCTCAGTAATTTTTTTTTTCCCCTAAGATTTACACATTTGATGTTCATTATTTAGAGGGATTGTTACATTTGCAGCAATAAACTATAGAAATTTTCCACGGAGAGAATGTTTGTAGCACTCCACCAACAGTCTTTCCAAGAAAAAAAAAAAAAGAACCCAAAACACCTAGAAATTGTTAATTAAAGAACCGTTGAAACATGTAGTTTTCTTCAGATACCAAATAGCCAAACTTCTTGTAGAAATCCACATTTTTGGGCAGACACTCAAGCGTGATTTTGTAACAGTTCAGTCTCTTACTTAGCAGGGTGAGAGTGGACGTTAATCTGGAAAAGATAAAAAAATCAGGAGTTAAATTCTGGGTGAGTGAATATTTAATTAGTTACATTATCACACCACTGAGGGCTCACAGCACTGTCTGTGTTTTCCTGCAGATCATTTTATTTCCAGCTGGTGATCCCTGCTGGCTGAATTCTTCCCAGGTGCTTGGCAGGAAGGTGTGAGGTGTAGGGAAGGGCTTGCTGAATGGCACAGGTGGGGAATACTCACAGTTTTCCAAGCTGCTTCCCTCTGCACTCCCCGCTGACCACCACATCTTCTATCCTGCCTCTCTGAAAGCACAGGCAAGTGTCTGTTAGTCCTGGAATTGCCCTTCCAGCTCCCTGTGTTCACAGCCTGGCTGGGACTCCCAGCACGGAGATCCTCAGCCATCTGCTCTGTCAGAACCACGTCTGACTCCTTCACAAGCTCACTGGGACAGTGGGACACATCTCCAAGTGCTCCTTTTCCTCAGGAAAATCCAAAGTTCTGTTTGATATCAACTCAGCACTTGAGGTTTTTTAAATACACAAAATATTTGATCTTTTAAAAATTACATTTTCTGAATATTTCCATTTTTAAGGTTTGAAAAGCCCTTCAACACCATTGAGCCCAATTGTTCCCCAGCACTACCAAGGCCACCTCTGAGCCGTGTCCCCAAGTGTCACATCCCCATAGCTTTTAAATCCCTCCAGGGACGGCTGCTCCAGCACTGCCCTGAGCAGCTGTGCCAGGGCTGGACCACCTTTCCCATGAGGAAATTTTCCCCAATATCCAACCTAAACCTCCCCTGATAAACTTGAGGTTGTCAGCACACAGTAACCCCATAAACCAACACTCCCAGAGTCAGGGACAGGATCTTTTCCTCCCTTCCCAGCTGCAGGAATTACCTTGGCACAGGAGTGAGTGAATTTATGTTCTATAACCAGCGTTGCCGTAGCAACGATCTGCCCCAGGTTTGTGTCCTCCACCACGGTAACGTAGTAATCTCCAGATCTCTTCATGTGCTCAAAGGTTTCTGTGGGAGCAGGCACAGAGTGGAACAGGCAGTTCAGGCTGACAGTGAACTGCAGTTAAGTCTGCAGCAGTCTCTGACTGCAAATCACTGTGGGATCACAGGAATGATGCACCCAGGAGCCCAGAAAATGAAAGCCCCAGAGCCAGACTAACCCATGAAAAAGCAGCAATGACACAAACTCATTTTCCTTATCTGCCCAGAGAACCCTCCTTGCTGATCAGCTCTGCATATGGGTGCTAAAACATCGAATCATGGAATGTTCTGGGTTGGAAGGGACCTTAAAGCTCATCCAGTTCCACCCCCTGCCATGGGCAGGGACAATTCCACTACCCCAGGGTGCTCCAAGCCCTGTCCAACCTGGCCTGGAACAGTTCCAGGGATCCAGGGGCAGCCACAGCTTCTCTGGGCACCCTTTGCCAGGGCTTGCCCACCCTCACAGGGAAGAATTTAATGGAAAGTTTTCCAGCTGTGGCACAGCTGCCCAGGGCAGTGGTGCAATCCCCATCCCTGGAGAGATTTAAAACCTGTGTGGATGTGACACCTGGGGACATGGATTAGTGGTGTGTTTGGCTTAGGTCCTGTGACTCCCTGCATCCTTGGGCTGCTTCCCCCAACCTGTCTCGCCCGGGAGTGGCATCTAAAGGGGACCTAAAGTAGGTTCAAGAGAGCTGGAGAGGGATTTTGGTCAAGGGCCTGGAGGGACAGCACCAGGGGAATGGCTCCCCCGTGCCAGAGGGCAGGGTTAGATGGGATATTGGGAAGAAATTCTTCCTTTAGAGGGTGATGAGGGGCTGTGTTGTCCAGGGAAGCTGTGGCTGCCCTATCCTGGAGAGTGTTGCAGTCCAGGCTGGAGGGGCTTGGAGCAACCCAAATTCAT
Source organism: Poecile atricapillus (assembly GCF_030490865.1). NCBI lineage: Eukaryota > Metazoa > Chordata > Aves > Passeriformes > Paridae > Poecile > Poecile atricapillus. The sequence continues at coordinate 178,878,517 of NC_081249.1, read as the reverse complement.
CCCAAAAAATCCATGCTCCCAGCTATCTAAAGCTCAGTCTAAAAACCAGTTTCACAATTTAAGCCCGTCCCAGCCAAGCAGCCCTTGGGGATAGCTGCAACTGGATCCAAGGCTGAGTGCCAAGGGCTCCCTCGGGGGAGCTGAACCAATCCCTCCCTCTGGCATCAGGAGCCTCACACCTGAGCAGCTTTGCTGTCAGCATCAGGATCCTCTGATTCCCTGCAACCCCTATGGAAATGCCAAGGAATAATGAGGCACTCACTGATGAACTGCTCCGGGCTCACAACTCCGGTTTCCGTCAGCTGACCCAGAACCTTGAAAAAGCCTGTCAGGAAAGGAGGGGGGAAAACAACATTCAGTGAGGGACAGACACACAGCCAGCTCCAAACAGCAGGGAACAATCCAACACAGCTGTCTGGAGAGGCACATCCCATCACAATGGGATTGAACAATGTTGAAGGACTGGCTAAAGCTCAAGTAAGCCTGGAATAATGAGTCCAAACCAAAGTTTTTATCCAAATTCCAGAACATTCCAGAACTGAAGGAGAGTTTATGCACCAAGGTGCTCGTGCATGTTGCTTTGAAAACCATGGTGAATGGGAACTTGTGGATTATCTGGAAGATTTTACTTGAATTTTAGGATTAAAACAGTAAACTGAATTTTTAGGGTCACCAATCCATGATGCCAAAAGCTCAAATTCAGAGATGTGGTCACTGCCCCAAAGCTACCAGAGCCCAAGGGATGTTAGGACAAGGCACAGAGTGGGATTGTTGGGGTGCCCTGTGCAGGTTGAGGAGTTGGACTCTGATCCCTGTGGGTCCCTTGCAACTCAGGATGTTCTAAAATTCCATCACATTGTTTACTGATAAAAATAAATCAGGGAAAACGAACAATCCCAACCTACTGTGAGCTCCTGCAGAAATCAAAGTTACCAACTCAGCCCCACAGTGTCATTTCTGGCAAAGATAAAGCAAGATTCTACCTCGATTTAAATCAGCTGTGCAAAGTGGTCTCAGGACCAGCCCATCCCCTGGATCCAGGGGAGAAATAGCAGGAGAAAAGGTCGTGGTGTTCTCGCTCCAGTCGAGTTCCTGCAGGATGCTGGGGTCAAACATGGGCGTGTCATCGGGCATCACGGTGGCCACGGGCATCATGGCTGCAAACGGCGATCTGCAACGGAATGAAACGGGTAAGGCATGGTTCTGTCTCTAAATCAGTTGTTTCCCCTGTACCATGCCGTGGGATTGTCCTCAGGGATTTCAAGGAAGGTGAATACATTGCTGTTCACTTTATCTGCTCAGCCTTCACCTGCCAGGTTAACAGCGTGTGCACCCGGACACGGCACACGTCAGCCGGAGTCAACGCACGGAGCTTGTGTGTTTATCCTGGAAAAATCCAGCCTGATAAGGCTTTGAGGAGGGTATTTAACATCTATGGCCCTCTGGAAAGGAAAGGATCACCCTCAAGAAACCTCCCAACAACCTGTCCAGCCATCATTTGCACTCCTGTTCAATTTAAAACCTGCAGTGGCAATAATGCGCTTTTTTCCAACCAGTCCCACCCCACAAATATTTAATCTCTCGGGCACAAGGTGCCACATCCCACAGCAGGTGATGGCACTGCCCAACCTGCCTCTCCTGGGCTGTCCTGTTTGCTGTGTGTGTTTGCAGAGCCCAGCTGCCAAGCACAGCCCCACAGTGTCCAGGAAAGCCCCAGTGCCAAGGGGACAGTGAGATAAATGTTAATGATTAGAGAATGGGGAGCTGGGGGTTATTCTGGGTGACAAGGGGATGGACTTTCCTAATTGCATTCAAGGCCAGCTTGGACAGGGTTTGGAGCTACCTGGGATAGCAGAAGGTTGTGGAATGAGATGGGCTTTAAGGTCCCTTCCAACCTGGAATTCTATGATAAAGGAAAATAGTTCTTACTCTATCCCCTGTGAATACCTGGTCAGGGCTCTGGTATGAGCAGAGCTCATGAAAACTTCTAATTTCTTTATAAATCTTCAGATTGCCTTAGCTGCACCATGAACAATTCAGCAGTCACACACTAGTGGTCAGGCCAGATAAACAGCAGAAAGAAAAAAAGTGTTTGGGATGACACTTTTTAAAATAAGGCACCTCACAGCCCAGAGAAAGAACAGAATGTTTGCTGTGAAACATCACAGTGTAATGAACCTCAAAGGTGAAAGTGGCTCCAGATACCCAACTGAAATTTCTTAACTAAAAAGACCAACACATAATCTTTTTCTATGCCACCTGCTGGTACACACTGGCCTTTAAATCCCAGCTCTCATGCTAATTTTGCATATAAAAGTAAAAGAAATTGCTGTTAGAGCAATTAAACAGCAACGCAAACTCTCATCCCATGTGAATTTTCAAAATGAAGCAGCGGGAAAGATGAATTACAAAGAGAAACATTTCAACAGATTTCACCCTTAACTTGTCCAACATTGCTTTTCCTCTGTCCCCCAGAATTCCCAAGTGTCCATATCAACATTCAAACAGTGTCTGTACAGAATAAAGCAAACCTCAAACTCCAGCTCAGGGTTACAGCACACCAAGGGAAAAGCACATAGAGAAAATAAAATTTTTGATGCTCTATGAGCAATTAGTGACCAACTAAGAGTCATTTCCCCACTACTTCTGGCACAGCTGGAGCAGGATGGACCTGTAAGCTACACTCATTTTCTCGAGGCAGGAATATGACTTAGGATAATGGCAATTAAAATAATAATAATAATAAAAAAAAGGGATTAAGGTACAGAGACTAAGAGCTTGTCCTGGTGCACAGTGAAGTTTCCCTGGAGCATCCCAGGATCCCCATGTGTTGGCAGCAGGGTGTCCCTGAGCTGAGCTGCTGGGGGACACCCCAAACCCCCTGGGAGGGTCAGCGGGCGCCTGGCCAGATCTCTGCCAGCCCCCCGGTTTTGGGGGACGGGGTGACAGAGCCCAGCTCTGCCCCTGGAGGGTCCTCACAGCTTTCCTCAGCTGAAGCAGCCCCTTAGGACAGAACCCACTACACAACCACAACCTCTCGAGGGGCTCCCCCACCCCACACATGGCCCCTTGAGGGGAACCCCTCAACCCCTTCCCTCATACACAGCCCTTCGGGGGGTCCCACACCCCCTCACCCCACACACGGCCTCTCGAGGGTCCCTAGAGCTCCCCTCAGCTGAAGCTGCCCCTCGGGGGTAGGACCCTTCCCCAAACCAACCCCTCAGAGGGGACCCCTCAACTCACACATGGCCCGCTGAGGGCACCCCCTCACTCCATCCGCAGCCCCTCGGTGAAGGAGCATCCGGTTGCATCACACGCAGACTTTCGGGGCGGTCATATCAAGGCCCCCCCCACACGCGCAGCCCCTCGCTGGTGTCCCCACATCGCTCCCGGGCTGGAGCAGCCCCTCAGGGCTGAGACCCCTCCCCAAACCGAGCCCTCAGAGAGTTCCCCTCCCGCAGCCCCTCAGGCCCCCTGCCCGCACTCACCCGCGCGCGCCGGCCCCGCCGCACGCGCCGCACGGACGTGGCAGGGTGGGCGGGGCCATGCCGGGTCCGGCGCGCGCGCGCGCCCGCCCCCTCCTAGCGCTCAGCCAATCGCAGCCCTCCGACGCCAACCGCGGCCAATCGTCGCCGATCTCCGCCCGCTGGCCACGCCCCCTTCAGCGCCTCGCCGGCCTCGCGACCTTTGGGGCCGCCCCGCCCCCTCGCGCGGGTTGGGCGGGGACGCTGTGGACACGCCCCTTCCCCCCTCAGGGAGGCCACGCCCCTTCCCCCTCACAGAGGCCACGCCCCCTTCCCCTCAGGGAGGCCACGCCCCCTTCCCCTCAGGGAGGCCACGCCCCCGCCCCGCCCTCAGAGAGCCGCCAAGATGGCGGGGGGTGGCGTGTGGTGATGGGGGGTGCTGTCCAGGCTGGGCGCTCCCGCCTCTCTTCCCGTCACCTCAAGGGTCTTTTCACCCTCTCAGAAGCCCCAGTGGGCTCGACGAGGAGAAGGGTGAGGGCGAGGCACGACAGACCTCAGCTCACACACACACACACTCCCCTTGCTCTTTGGCACCTCAGGGGTGCCAAGGCTGAGGCGTTTGATGGGTTTGGAATTACCAGATCGTGGAATTCCAGACTGGGTTGAGTGGGAAAGGACCTCTAAAGATGATCTTGTTTTACCCTCTGCCCTGGACAGGGACACTTTCCACTATCCCAGGTTGCTCCCAACCCTGTCCAGCCTGGCCTTGGACACTTCCAGGGATCCACATTTTCTCTGGGCACCCTGTGCCAGGGCCTCACAACCCTCACAGGGAAAAATTCCTTCCTAATATCCCATTTAAACCCACCCTCTTCCAATTTAAAGCCATCACCTCTTGTCCTGGTCCTCCACGCCCTCACTTTGATAATTTTTATCTCGGTGGGATTGTTTTTGGAGGTTCCATTTCTCTGTTTGGACAGGACTGTGCTGGGATGGGCCTTGTTCATCTTCCAAGGCTGACAGACTTTATGAGTGAAGGTTTCAATTCCTTTTCAATAAAAAAACCCAATGCTGGGATCATCTCAAGAGACACTTTCATGAATAGCTGAGGTCAGGGCACGCATGTAGCCTGCAGCAGGAGAACTTGTGAACGCAAAAATGACACAAAACGCTTCTGAGACATGATTTTCATTTTCCATGTGTCTCCCCTGTTACTTTACCATCAGAATGAATCATTCTGTAACCGTGGAAACAATCAACATTCCTTATTTTTTACTTCTTCAGGCCCAGAGTGACCAGATGACACACACCAACCTCCCTTGGTCCAGGCACACCCAAAATCTGGGGGCGAAGCTCCCAGATTGCAGCCAGATGAACCACTACAACATTTAACCTTTTACTGCAAGGGAAAAGCACAAACTGGGTGTGAGTTTCCCCTCCTAACCCTTCTTGTTTGTTTTGAGAGATTCAGAGGATTGGGAATGTCCCATCCATGCTAAAAATGAATATTATGTTGTGCTGCTTTGCCTGGTTGAACAGGGACACTGGGAGGGTGGACACATTTCCATGGTGTGAAAAATGATAGACAGAGGTTTAGCTTAACTCTCACCACAGTGCCTTTTCCTTGATGGAAAGATTTTATGGATTTGAGGTAGATTTTACATTTTTGTCGGAATAAGTGGAAAGTTGATGCTTTTTAAAACCAAAACCATGCCATAACAAGGCCATGACCACATGGGGTCAGCCCAGCTTTCCCCACTGAGGCTCAGAGCAGAGGTTCTGGACCTGCAGCAGGAATGCAGCGAATTTTGGACAATCCTTACCCAGGTGCATCCTCCCAGTCGCTGTGGAGGGACATCCTGGCCCAGAAGGTGCATCTGGCCTGTGGGATTTAACAGCTGAGCAGTGTCCTCTGTGTATCCCAACTTCTGATCTCCACTGTGTGCCAGTGGAATGTTGAAAAATGAGGGGAAAATGCTTTATTTTGGTTAAAACTCTTGCTGTGCCCCAGCAAGGCTGAGTTTGTCAGCCCTGGAAACCAGTGCTGTCCCGTTTCCCACCACAGGTGCTGACAAACCTTTTTGCACGTGGATTTTGTAGCAGCAAGAGTCTAAACCAGAGCAGGGGGATGATCTGTATGAGAAAACCTTCCTTGTAATTCCAGGCCCTTGGAAATAGTCTTTCTCCATGTTTTTTGTAGGCTTCCTTCAGGCACTGGATGCTGTGATTAGGTCACCCTGAAGTCTTTTCCAGGCTGAACAATCCCAGTTCTCCCAGCCTTTCCTTGCAGGAGAGCTGCTCCATCCCTCTGATCAGATTGGTGGCCTCCTTTGGACTCACTCCAACAGCTCAATTACATTGATTGGTGTTCCCAGAATGGGAAAAATGGGATCAGGGATCAGCCACTTTGCTGAGTCCACACTTGAAATGGGTTTTGCTTCTTTGCTGAGCAGGGACAGGACCCAAGGAAGGGCTGGAGCTGTGCCAGGGGAGTTTAGTTGGATATTAGGGAAGGGTTCTTCATCCAGAGGGTGCTGGGTGACATTGCCGAGGCTGCTGGAGCTCCAGGAGTGTGGGGATGCCTCTCCCAGGGATGCTCAGTGTGGGATTGTTGGGGTGTCTGTGCAGGGCCTGGAGCTGGACTCTGATCCTTGGGGGTTCTTTCCCACTCAGGATATTCTGTGGCCAACAAGGATCCACAACTCCCTGCTATCTCTGAGGCCAAGATTTGGGAAAATCCAAGGGGAAAGTTGAAATAACACCTTTCCACCGATTTCCTCATTTCCACATCTCTCCACTGGTTCCACTGTGGCATTTTCTGTTGCTGCTGGGGAAAAATCCCAAAACTCCAGCAAAGTGATCTCCTTTGGCCGCTCTGGATTTGCCAGCACGGAAATTGCAAATCCATGCCTGTGGGACAGCCAGGAAGATGGGAAGGGAGCCATGCACTTGTTTGATGTAAATGTCAGAGCCTGACACACCCTGCTTTATGAGGAGAGAAGAAAAAGTGCTCTCCTTTTCCTTCAGCTTCATGACACAAGGCAGGAAGAACGGAGGAATCCTTGCCACAATAGAAGTGTTTTTCTGTTTTGGAAACATGCTCAGGGCTTGGAATACCCAGGGATCGGCCTCTTTGGTTCTTCTAACCTCTCATAGACAGGGATGCATCCAGCCACAAACAAATCCTGAGGGGTGGAAATGTCTGAAGAGCTTCACAAACCAGCTCCAGGCACCTGGATTTTGCAGAGGATCCTGTTTATCTCCTGGAGAGAAAGATGCTGCTCTGCCTCCCCAAGTGTTTCTTGCAGACAGATAATGAGGAACTAAATACCTGCTCCAGCTTAATAAAGTCAAGAGGAAACCTGGCAAAGCTCTGTTGCCAGCCAGATGGCCTCCTGGGCATGGGAAATGGCATTTCCTTGGGCTTTGGGATAGTGTTAGTGCAGTTAAGGAAGGAGAAATGCATCTGGAGCGTGTCTGCCTCACTGGAAATAATTATCCCATCTTTAACCAAGCAGCCAAATGTAATTTAACTGCCCAGAAAGTGTTTGGAGCCACAGGGGTGTTGCAGCCCCAGCTTGCCATCCATGGAGGCTGGAAGTGTTTGGTGTCTTCAGGTTTTCCCATCTTTGCTGCCCATGTCCCAAACTCACTCTTTTTTCAAGGAGAAAATCTCTACCAAAAGCTGGCAACATCTCCCCTTGTTAATGCTCCAATATCCTGGCTCAGAGTCCAAATAAATGCTTAAAAAGTACAACAAAAAAAGCTCCAACAAGAAACTTAATTCTGGCTTTCACCCTCCTTTGGATGTGGCTGTTTTATGGGAAGTGAAATAGTATCAGCTGATCCCAAAAAATGGGAGCTGGGATCAGATCTAGCAGGAATCTGGCCTCAGGGTGAGAAGTGGGGGATGAAGCCCAAATGGTGCTTCTGGTCCCAAAGTGCTGCAGGTACAGGGGTGTGCACATTGCAGGTGACTGCAGAGATTTGGGGTGAAAGGACATTTTCCCATCAGCCACAGGCAGAGCAGTTGGGATGACACATCTTCCCGTACAAAATGAGCACACTGTGGATTCCCTAAGCTGTTTTCCTGGATTGGTGAGTAACTAACAGCTTTTACTTTTTTCCTTTCCTCCAGGGTGGCACCAAGATGGCATTTGCCCAGTGGCTGCCTCTGCAGTCACCTGATGTCCCATCAGTGGGACACTTAAGGAGTGCTGTGTTTCCCAAAGGTTGTGTTTCTGTGAGCTCCAATAAATTCAGGATTGAAGCTTCTCCAAAGGAAATACAGCCCTGATCTCTTGCCCTCCTCTTCCATGGGTATTGGGGAATATTTAAGGGATATAGGTGACTGTCCCAAGTGAAGGACTTGAATCTTCTGTGTGAGACCAGTGAGGGGCAGCTGTTCCTGGGGGTGGAAAAGGACAGGTGGCTTTGGGATTGGAGCCAGCCATGGGATCCCTGGGAACTGATGGTCTCAGATACAGCCAAGGGACAGAGCATGGAAACTGAACGAGGGGAGGTTTAGATTAGAGATTAGCAAGAAATTTTTCCCTGTGAGGCCCTGGCACAGGGTGCCCAGAGAAGCTGTGGCTGTCCCTGGATCCCTGGAAGTGCCCAAGGCCAGGCTGGACAGGGCTTGGAGCAACTTGGGATAGTGGAAGGTGTCCCTGCCATGGCAGGGGGTGGCACTGGATGGGCTTTGGAGTCCCTTCCAACCCAGAGCATTCTGTGATGCCACAATTGTGTGATCATGCCTGTGTTGTCCCATGGCCATCCCTGTGTCCAGGCAGCAATGGCTCCTCGGTGCCACCAGGATCGGGAATGTGCTCAGCCCTGCTGTGCTCACCCGTGGCCTCTCCCTCCCAGTCCTTTTTCCCTCTAGGTGGAGTTATTACACATCAGATTTCAGCTTCTTCCGTGCCTGCAGCTGCTCCTGCAACCGTGCAGAGAACGAGAGATCCCTGCCACTGCCTGGGTGCTTCCCTGGAATTTAGAGACCTGAAGTGAATGAAGCCCAATGTACCTCGGAGAGCTTACACGTGTTGTGTGCGTGGGATGGGAAAGGTGAGCTGTGCTTTGGGGGGTGTGTGGACCAGGGGAGGATGGGGGCCCCTCAAAATGAAAGGAAAATGATTAATCAGGGATGCTCCATGGAGCATCTTCCCTTAATTCTGCTTTACAAGCTTTTCCTCCTTTCTCTTGCCTTGTGGCACAGTTGTAGGGGAGGAAGAGGAGGCAGGAAATCCCTCAGGGTTGTTTTTGAACTCTGCCTAATTAACAGCGTCGTTCAGATTGACTTGGTCACAGAGGGCTTGAAGGACAATTTTAGATGTGAAGCTTCCAGGTGCTCTCATTTCCAGGTCCTGTGGACATCTGGGACAATGTGGGTGCTGGGGGAGCACTTGGGGCCGGGTATCCTGACTTCATCTCCTCCGCATTCCCCCACCAGCCACATTCCCTGTTCTCACTCCAGTTCTCTTCCAGGATGCAGCACTTCAGTGCTTTGCAAGATTTACACCCCTCTCCCTCCTTGCCATCACTGCTCTGTCTCAGACACATTCCCACCCTCTCCTCCTGTTTATGGGAAGGGAAAAACATTCAGGAGATAAAGCAGCTGCCCACGGCCGTCAGCCGGACCCTGCGGCTCGCCCTGAGTTCCAGAGAGCCCCCGGCTGCATCCTTGGAAGGGCCTGACACGTGATTTTCAGCTGGGAGATGATGTGGATCAGATGTGGTCCCTCCAGAGGGCCACCCAGGGTGGGACACAGCATGGCTGGGGGCTGGAGGTGGCCTTGGGAGAGCCCTGTCCCTCTGCATGGATGGGCAGGCTTCTTCCCCGGGTTGCCATTCCCAAGAGCTCTCCTTGCCCTCACTGCCTTGGCAGGGAAAAACAAAACTCACAGAACTCATAGAACTCACAAAACTCACAAAACTCACAGAACTCACAAAACTCACAGAACTCACAAAACTCACAAAACTCACAGAACTCACAGAACTCACAGAACTCACAGAACTCACAGAACTCACAGAACTCACAAAACTCACAGAACTCACAAAACTCACAAAACTCACAGAACTCACAAAACTCGCAGAACTCATAGAACTCACAAAACTCACAAAACTCACAAAACTCACAGAACTCACAGAACTCACAGAACTCACAGAACTCACAGAACTCAGAACTCACAGAACTCACAAAACTCACAGAACTCATAGAACTCACAAAACTCACAAAACTCACAGAACTCACAAAACTCACAGAACTCATAGAACTCACAAAACTCACAAAACTCACAGAACTCACAAAACTCACAGAACTCATAGAACTCACAAAACTCACAAAACTCACAGAACTCATAGAACTCACAAAACTCACGAAACTCACTCACAAAACTCTTGCCTCAGGGTCACAGCAGCTCTTTGCCCTCCTGCCTAAATCTGCTGAGAGCCATCAGGGATACCAGGAACCTGGTTTTTCCCAAGTGTCCTGGGATGCCCCTGTGGGATGAGGATGAGGATGAGTGAGCAGGAATTAGATGGGCTCACCCCACTGGGACCAGCATCCCATCTCCCTCTGGTTGGGGAGAGCTCAAACCTGAGCTCAGTGGGCTCAAATGCTCTGAAACAAAAGAAGATGTGGAAAAGAGAGCAAGTCTAGATGGGATATTGGGAAGAAATTCCTGGCTGTGAGGGTGGTGAGGTGGCCCAAGGTGCCCAGAGAAGCTGTGGCTGCCCCATCCCTGGAAGTTTTCAGTGCCGGGTCAGATGGGGCTCTGAGCAACCTGGGATAGTGGAAGGGGATTGGAATAAGGTGGGGTTTGAAGCCACTTCTAACTCAAACCATTCTGGGATCCTGTGATGATGATGAGGAAATGGCACAAGGGGAACAACAGAGCCACTGTTACCCCATTCCCTGAGCCCAGTCTGGAGGGCAGTGCGATGCCTTTCCCTGCACAGCCTGGGATCAGAGAGCTTCACTTTCTCTGGGCACCCCTGCAGTTCCCCTGTGGCCCCTCATGCTTGTTCCTGAGCTCTTCCAGTGCCTCTCTTTGGGACGTGTCCCCAGGCAAAGGACTAATGGGAGTAAATCCCAGCTGGGATCACTGGTGTGAGTCAAATTTCTAACCCAGATCCTCTCCCATTTCTCACCCCCTTCTCCAGGCAGGAAATCAAAGCCCAGCTCACTCATTAGGGACGGACCAGCTGTTGACCAAAAGCCAAAAATAAAACCCAGAGCAAATGCTTTATTTGCTCAAACTGCTGCGTTCTCAGAGGAGGGGGAGTGGGAGTTTTGCAAGCAGAGGCTTCCCACCAGCTGGGAATCTGCAGCTTCACCAGGAGCTGACAGCACAGGGGAGCTCTGTTACCAGCTCTTTGTCTTAGCTGGGGATCAAAGGGAAAATTTTCTGAATGATTTCAGTTTCTGACAGGTTCCTGCCTATTTGAGCCACTGTGAAATATGGGATTGGCCTTTCCGAGTCACTTGGGAATTTGGGAAATATTTTGCTGCTCCTGTGTCAAGCTAAAAAAAACTCCTGAAATGCAGCCTCTTCCTCAGATCAGACCAAATGCCGATCACACTGATGTGAGCTCCCTGGCAGCTTCCCTGGGATGAATTTGGCATGTTGGGGTTTCAAGTTCTTCTTAAACTGGCGTTTCCCACCCTCTCCCCCCACAGCCATCAGTTTGCAGCTCCAGGTTTGCATCCCGAGGGATCGCAGACCTTCGGCCTGGGAAAAGTCCCCGTTTGCATCCTGGAATTATGAAAAGCAGACGGGAGAGCTTAAAGGAGCAGTTTCTGGGGGGAGGCTGAAGCCTGAAATATGTGGAACAGCTGGAGGGATGCAGGGGATTTCAAAGGGAAGGCTGGGATGTCGATGGAAACGGGAGCAGGCGCAGGGGCCGCATTGCACTGGTGCTTACGGGAAGCGCTGCGAGCAGGGGGGGCACTTTATTTGTTTCAGATCTATAACATCCAGCAGATATTTATGGATCTTTTATCTCTTTAGTGCCTCGGGGCCCTTGTGAGACTGAAAGCAAACAAATAAAACCCCCACTGGTCTCCAGAAGGGTTTGGAGCCGCATGAGCGCGGTCACCGATCCGCCTGAATTTAATTAGACCCATTAAACCTCTCCTGGTGTCGTCACTCTGGAGGGCTTTGGATCCTCACCGTCCCTTCCTGCATCGGAGATGAGGGATAATACACCTGGGAAATGAGGTTTGTCTGAGCCAGACAGAAGCAGGCACATCCACATCCGTGTGCGGTTCCAGCGCTGCTGTGCTGGATCCTGGCTCTGGCGACGCCAGGTCTGGCTTTCCTGCATCCCTGATCAATTCCAGGAAAATCCCTGGTGGTCCTGAGTGCCCTCAGAGGGTCCCTCTGTGGGGCAGCTCAGGGTGAAAGGTGCTGCTGATCGCAGCCCTGGGATGCTCAACCCCAGGAGGGGCTCGCAGAGGTCGGACAAGGCAGGGCAAGGTGGGATAAAGCTCTCGCATTCCCCCTTGGTGTGTGTGAGCTCCAGGAATTTGGGAGATGTCTTTGCACACAGCCAGGGAAGTGCTGGTGGCCACCCAGGAGCCCCTTCCCGGCCTGGAGGCTGGAAAGTCTCCAGTGTGCTTCGAGACACTGGGGTGACTCATCTGCCTTGGGTTTCCTACGGATTAATTTAAGGATTAATTTTAATCTTTTCAGCCCCTGCCCACCACAGGAAAGCCCCTGGGGTGGCCATCCCAAGGTGGGAGGAAGAGGAGGGCTTTTGGGAGCCCACATGTCCTGGGTGTAGGGAATAACCCCGCTCCTTTTGGAGTGCCTGGGGATCAGTTTGTGTTAGAGAATCGCAGTCACGGAATGTTTGGGCTTGGAAAGGACCTTAAACATCATCTCTTTCTGACCTCCTGCCATGGACAGGGACACCTTCCACTATCCCAGGTTGTTCCAAGCCCCATCCACTTAACTTTGAAAATTTCCAAGGATGGGGAGTGCTTGCCCTCCCCACAAACCAGCAGCTTCCCCAAATGTCCCTTTTCCATCAATTCCTGCCAGCAGGGTATCTCCATACCCAGCTCTCACCCCCTCCCTGCTGCAGGGATTTTACTTTTATTGCTGTGTTTTTAAAATCTCTGTGCAGACCTCTCCCGCACCCAAAACTCCGCCGATCCCGCTCCGATCCCGCTCCGGCACTCGCCCATCTGCGCGATATTAAATTACTTGGGATTTAAAACGCCCTAGGAATCCCAGCCGACCCCCCAGGCCATGCCTGCCTCACACAGGCATCCAAATCCCCTGCTGCATTCAGAGAGGTGCATTTTCAGCCTGGCAGCCGGTTTGCATCAGTACCTTGCCAAAAAGTGATTTATTTTTTCCTTTTCCCCTCCTCAAGGCCCTGCAGCGGGGTCAGCAAGGGAGGAACATCATCCCCCTGGCCCTGCTGCTGTTGGAGGGCTGCAGTTGTCCCATTTTCAGGCATCTCTGTCACTTATTTTGTTAAACCGAGGTTTGAGCAGCTCTGTTGGCTTTGAATCTCCCTCCCCATCACTGGAAATTGGAAATAATTCCTCTTTCCCAAGCACAGCCACTGGTTTGTGTTGGCTGAGTCACCCTGGGGGCTGGGGACACCCACGGGCTGGCTTCTCCAGGGTTTTGGGTTTTAATTTGGATTACTCCTTCAATTACCCAAAAGAAACAACCACAGCCAGATTTCCCTGTGTCAGCAAAATAAATTTCTGTGTCTTTTTCCAGTTCTGGAAGAATGGGAAGTCCTGCAGGATCTGAGACTTGCCAAGACCCTCCTCATCCTCTGCTGCTGGGTTTGATGCCCAGACACCCCAAACCCACCCGGCCTGTGACTCCCACTCACTGGAAACCCTCTGTGCACACCACATCCTGGTTTTCCTTTGGCTCAGGATCATGGAGCAAACAACCACAAACCTCCTTGTCCTCACTGCTGCCTGTCCCTGGGGTGGATCATCCTTCCCTTCCCATGAGTTCCAGCTCTCACCATTTCCCTCCTTAATCCCTTTTCCTTCCTCACATTTCCTTTCCTTCTCACCCCTGTCCATCCTCAGCCCATGGCCATTCCCATCTGTGCCATATTTTATCTGCTGTTTCTCCAGATTTTAGGAAAACCACATCATTTCTTACCCCGCTCCTCTCCAACATCTCATTACCATTTACATCTTTCCATCCTTGGAGAAAGGAAGTTTTCATCTAGGAAAGATCCTGGAAAACCCAGCAGTCTCCTTGGGATCACCTCCAACCCCCTGGGATCCTTTCCTGCAGCTCCAGCACCGCTTCCCAGTGGGCTTCTCCCAGCTCCCACCCTCGGGAAGGGCTGTGGTTGACAGCAGCCTCTGCCTTCCCATGGCCCTTCCCCGACCTCCTCTGCTTTTCTGCTCGGTGTTTCCTGCCCCATCGCTGTGGGCCGGGCCCTGCCGAGGTGCCTGGGGACGGATGGACTGTGGACATCTCCCCATCTTTTCACCTCCCCATCCTGCCTAACCTCAGGCTGGGCAATAGGAGGGAAATATTTTCCAGGGATCCATCCCCATCACACACCCAGCTTTGGAGCTGTTCCAGAGATCCTGGTGCTCCCTGCCAGGAGCGTGCTCGCCGCCCTTCGCTCGCGTGTCTCGGAGCTGCCCGGGCTTGCTGCATCCCAAAGAACGAACCCGCGGGCGTGGGGCAGGATTGGGAGAATCCCTGGCATGTCCTGGCTGCAGTGGGAGGAATCTCCCAGCCCCAGCAGGCCACCCCTTATCCTGGATTTTATGGAGCAAGGGTGCAGCCTGTCCTGGGAACCATGGTGGGAAAGGACCAGTGCAGAAATGGGGAGATGAGTTTGTCCAGGGGAGGTTTTGATTTGGTATTAAGGGAAATTCCTTGATGGAAAGGAAGGTCAGGCACTGGAACAGGCTGCCCAGGGTAGCTGTGGAGTCACTGGAGGGATGTAAAAGCTTTATGGATGTGACACTTGGGGACACAGTTTAGGAGTTTGGCTTAGATTTGATTCCTTGAATCCCTGGGCTGCTTTCCCACTGCCTGGCCAGGGAGTGGGATCTACAGGGGACCTGAAGGGGCTCCAGGAGAGCTGGAGAGGGACTTGGGACAATGGCCTGGAGTGACAGGACACAGGGAATGGCTTCCCAGTGCCAGAGGGCAGGGATGGATGGGAGATTGGAAAGAATTCCTGGCTGTGAGGGTTGTGAGCCCCTGGCACAGGGTGCCCAGAGCAGCTGTGGCTGCCCCTGGATCCCTGGAAGTGTCCAAGGCCAGGTTGGACAGGGCTTGGAGCAGCCTGGGATAGTGGAAGTGTCCCTGCCCATGGCAGGAGGTGGAAGGAGATGGGTTTTGAGCTCCCTTCCAACCCAAACCATTCCAGAATTTTATAACTTTTTGTTGCTTTTTTTGTGGCATTTGTTTCAGCAAACTTGGGCTAAGGCAGCAGGAGGGAGCCCAAGGCTGGCATGGGATGGCTTCATCCTACAGGAGGTGTTTATGGCCTTTCCACAGCACAGTTAGACCCCAAAAACCAGGAGTGGCAGCTGAATGTTAAATAAAAGATTTGACTTTTATTTAAAATAAAATGTATTTAAACATAGTCTTGATACCACGGACTACGGGAACGCAACACTGGTCTTTCCTTGGCATTAGGTGGGCACAGAATCCCTCCTCGTTAGCATTAATGAATGGCTTAATGAACCTGGTAGTCCTCTCCCCAGGGATGAGCTACTGAGGGTGATGTGGCACAGCTCTGGAATCCCCTTGAATTTAGATCAAAATTTATTGGGCTGAAATTGTATTTTTTGTGGGTTTTTTTATTGGTTTGTCCCCGTACCCCTTCCAGACATCCTACAGTTACTGCTGATCTATGCAATATCCTAGCTGGTTTGTGAGACTAGTTACAAAAACTGTACAACTTTATAAAATTTGTGGTTTTTTTACATTAGTTACACAAAAACCTTTACTTCATAAACCTTTTACTTCATATCGTAATGAAAAAATTTGCATATCAGAGGCAGAACAGTGGCTATGCTGGTGAATACTAAAAGTGTCATAATACAATACGGTGTACAAATAAAATTAAAAAAAAAAAATAAAGACAATATAAATGATTATCAAAAGGCAAGTTAAACAAATAAAACCAAGCTATAACAGATTAACAGAAGAACATCTTCGAGGCCACACAAAACTATCCTCAAAGTCATGTCAGGCACCTTCAGAGTCCTGGTGTAGTGTGAGAGGAGAGATGGCAGCTTTGCTTGGGAGCAGGACGACTTCAAACAGGTCAAATGTACAGAATAAAAACACCAAAAAAAAGGAAATAAAACACTCATGCATTAAACATGATAAATAGACTTCATATAGGTTAGCCCTGGATGGCTTTACAAGAAGATGGCTTAGAGTTCTCTTCAAAAATTGGCTTTTTAAAGTCAGTTAAATCTTTATCCTGATCTGCCCATCTGAGTCTGGATCTGCACTGTCACCCTGCCCAGACATGGTCTGGTTATAGCAAATTAACAGAAGTGCTCATTAGTGCACACAGATTAACTGGTCTGGTAATGCAAAACAAAACAAAACAAAACCCCCCAAAAAAAAACCAAAAAACAAACCCAAAAATCCAATTATTTAAAAAAAAAAAAAAAAAAAAAAAAAAGATACATTTCAAGCTTACTTTATTAAGCAGCATTATCTCAAAGGACAGCTTTGGAAAGTTAAACATGAATATGGCCATGGGGGTTCCTGTGGGGCGAGGCTGGCGGGGCTCACACCCAGCCACTGGTCAGTTTGTAGAACATCTCCTCATCCAGGCTCTCGTTCTGGTCCTTGGCTCTCGTGGACAGGAAGATGTAGCCCCCGATGAACTCGTGCACCACCTTGCAATCCACCTCGGTGCAGATGAACGACACGCGCACCTCGTCCGCGAACTCCACCGTCACCTGCGCGGGCACACACAGCTCAGCCCCGGGGAATCGCTTCTTCCCTTCTCCCCCATTTTTCTGGCTGTTCAGATGATTTTCTAATGCCTGAGCAAAATTCTGTGGTGCCAATGTAGGAGTGAGCCCAGAGGACATCGAGGGGTGGAGCCCCTCTGCTCTGAGGCTGGGAGAGCTGGGAATGTTCACCTGGAGAGGAGAAGGCTCCAGGGAGAGCTCAGAGCCCCTTGCAGGGCCTGAAGGGGCTCCAGGAGAGCTGGAGAGGGACTGGGGACAAGGGATGGAGGGACAGGACACAGGGAATGGCTCCCAGTGCCAGAGGGCAGGGATGGATGGGAGATTGGGGAGGAATTGTTCCCTGTGAGGGTGGTGGGGCCCTGGCACAGGGTGCCCAGAGCAGCTGTGGCTGCCCCTGGATCCCTGGAAGTGTCCCAGGCCAGGCTGGACAGGGCTTGGAGCAGCCTGGGACAGTGGAAGGTGTCCCTGCCATTGCAGGGGGTTGGAATGAGTTGATTTTTAAGGTCCCTTCTAACCCAAACCATTCCAGGATTCTGTGAACGGTAATTTGGCCTTGAGGATCTTTATGAGTTCCCTCCACCTTTAAATTCCTGTGACTCCAAATACTTAGATACTGAAATACTTTTTATTGCCTTTTTTATTGTTTTCTATTTATTTATCCATTCATTTATTTATTTAGATTACCATTACCCCTTGTATTCCCCCATGACTCAGAAACAATCCCCCTGTGTGTTTCCACCTCTCCATGCTGAGCACATGGCCACACTTTCCCTGCTTCCAGAAAAACAGGGATTGGGCACAGACTTGTCAAAATTTGGGATTTCTTTCTCCTTTTCCTTGGTTTCCTAAGTTGAATTTTGGCCACAGAAATACTTTATGGTGGCTGGGGGAACTCATTTTGAACAAACCATTCATTTATTGATGCTCATTCTCTTTTTGTCCCCCCATCACTGACAGCTCTGCAGGAGGGATGGGAATTCCCAGCAGAGTATCCAAGCTGGATAATTGGGATATCAGGGCTTGCAACTGAGTCAAAACAATGACTCTGAGGCAGAGGGTGAAGCCAAATAATTTTTCCAGCAACTCTTAATGAGCTGCAAACTGCAGGAGAGCAGCCCTCATGTATCCCTGGCAATTTTAATTGTGTGTTCTGCCAAAAAGGAGCCCAAAAATTTGTGCATCCAAATGTAACAGCAGGGGAAAAGCCCATCTCAGAGCCTGGGGAAGTACCTACTTGGGTTTTTTTTGCTATTTACATGAAAGTCTGAGTTGTACAGCAAATGAAAGGGATTTCAGTATGGAGAAGGCCTTGTCTGTTTGTGTTGTGGGTTAGGATGGAGCCCAAGCATCAGGGCTGAGGTTTCACTTCATTTAATTGTGTGGGGCTCAGAGGATGGAGAAAATAATTCCTGGCTGCAGGAGAGATTCAGGGTT
Organism: Poecile atricapillus; assembly: GCF_030490865.1. Taxonomy (NCBI): domain Eukaryota; kingdom Metazoa; phylum Chordata; class Aves; order Passeriformes; family Paridae; genus Poecile; species Poecile atricapillus. Next base: position 178,860,664 of record NC_081249.1, on the reverse strand, counting down.
TTTTCTTGAGGGTCACACACAATTCCACCACTGCCTAAAGGGGCTCCAGGAGAGCTGGAGAGGGACTGGGGACAGGACACAGGGAATGGCTCCCAGTGCCAGAGGGCAGGGCTGGATGGGATATTGGGAATTGGGAATTCCTGGCTGTGAGGGTGCTGAGGTCCTGGTACAGGGTGCCCAGAGCAGCTGTGGCTGCCCCTGGATCCCTGGAAGTGCCCAAGGCCAGGTTGGACAGGGCTTGGATGAATCTGGGACAGTGGAAGGTGTCCCTGCCATGGCAGGGGGTTGGAACAAAATGAGCTTTCAGGTCCCTTCCAACCCGAGCCATTTGGGATTCCAGGACTCTGGCAGTGGTGCCTGTCTCAGTGACAGGAGCAGGGGGACAGGACAGGGTGTCAGACACCATCTCACCATTTTGATCTCCCAGTTCACGTTCCACTGTTTCATGTTGCTGAAGCGCCAGGTCTTGACGGCGTCGCCCGTGCCGGCGTCCATGCGGATCAGCCGGTTGTAGGCGATGCCGATCAGCTCGTCCTTCTTCCCACCCTGGAACCTGGTGGTGGGATTGATAAAAACAGTGTGAGGCACATAAACCCAGCAGCAGAGCTTACTTGTAAAATCATTTGTATAAATCTGTGCAGCTCATGTTTTTAACTTCAGCTGCAGAGCAACTTCCCCGGCCAAGGATGTGCACAGGGATGTCCTTCCCCATGGCTGGGGGCTGGGATGAGATGATCTTTGAGGTCCCTTCCAACCCAGTCAACCCAATTTAACCCAACCCAATCCAATCTAATCCAATCCAATTCAACCCAATCCAATCTAACCCATCAAATCCAACCCAAACCAACCCAACCCAATCCAATCTAATCCAATCCAACCCAACGCAATCCAACCAATCCAATCCAATCTAACCCACCAAATGCAATCCGATCCAACCCAACCCAATCCAAACCAACCCAATCCAACCCAACCCAATCCAACATAATCCAACCCAATCCAATCCACCCTAATCCAATCCAATCCAATCCAATCCAATCCAATCCAATCCAATCCAATCCAATCCATCAAATCCAATCTAATCCAACCCAATCAACCCAACCCAACCCAACCCAACCCAATCCAACCCAATCCAATCCAATCCAATCCAATCCAATCCAATCCAATCCAATCCAATCCAATCCAATCCAATCCATCAAATACAATCTAATCCAACCCAACCAACCCAACCCAACCCAACCCAACCCAACCCAATCCAATCCAACCCATCAAATCCAATCCAATCCAATCCAATCCATCCCAACTCAATCCAACCCAACCCAACCTAATCCAATCCAACCCAACCCAACCCATTCCACGATGATTCCAGGATATTTATCCCACTCCCTGTCCCCATTAAGGAAACTCCCCCAGCCCAGCCCTGCAGCCCCACCCACCTTGCGTTGAAGTGCGTGATGCCGAACTCGGGCAGCGACTGCCAGGCTTGGATAAAGCGCATCTTGGCCTCGATGAGGCTCATCTGGGCCACGTTCTGGTGAGCCTCCAGGATGCGTGCCGTGATCTGTGGGCCACGAGATACAGCGGGGTCAGGGGACCTCGGTGCCACCTCCGCTGTCACGCGCACGGGAGCATCTTGGGAGCCCCCAAGGATCTGAGCGCAGATAATCTGTAATTCCTCCCCTGAGCTTTGATTTCAGCTCTGCCTGCTCCGAGCCCACGTGGAGCTTCCCATCTCCAGATACAGGAAAGCAAATACAGATCAGAGCTGTCTGGAGGCAAAGAGCCACTCGTGCTCTCGGGAACTTTAAGATGTGAGCGAACAACAAGGCAAATTTCTGGAGTAGGGTTTCCAGTTTCACCCCATAAATCACTGGGGACTGTCATAAAAACCAACCAGGGCCCAAGTGTCACAGGGAGGGTGCAGGTTTTGTTAGTGCTTTCACCGCTGCTCTCTAAACCAAAGGGGTTCTAGATTAAGTTTAAATTTATCTTAATTTTATTGTTGCTGTCACTTACCAAATCTCTTACATAGCCTGGCTGAAGATGGCAAGGCGAAATGAAAAAAAAAAAAAAAAAGAAAAGGAGGCAGAAAGAAAAAAAAGCAATCAGAAATATGGCAACAAAGCAAAGAAAAAGTGTAAATTAACTGCAAACCAAAGTTCAAGCAAAAAAAAACAAAAACCAAACCAAAACAAACCACATGCACAATTCCTTAGGTGGAAAAGCAGCCAAAGGGAATGTGAGCAGGGACAAGCCAGCAGAGATTTGCCGCTCGTGCCGGCCCTGCTGGAGCACTGGAGTGATCCCAGCTGGGCCCTGGCATTGTGGAAAGATGGTTTTGGTCCTGAGATGGTTTAGGGTGATTTCAGAAAAAGGTTCCTTCCTCAGAATGTGCTGGCACTGCCCAGGTTCCCCAGGGAATGGTGACATTCCCGAGGCTGCCGGAGCTCCAGGAGCGTTTGGACAGCGCTGCTGGGAATGCCCAGGCTGGGATTTTTGGGGGGTCTGTGCAGGGCCTGGAGCTGGACTCTGATCCTCGTGAATCCCTTCCCAGCCAGGATATTCCGTGTTCTTTGGTCCTGCTGGGGGGTGAAGGGGAGGGCGAAGCTGCCAGTTCAGACGTGGCTTCCTGACTCACTTTCCTCTCCACGTCTGCACAAACTCAAGGCCACTCTCTGGCTGGGGAAGCTCGAGAGGAAGCTCAGGAGCTCGCTCTGAGCTCAGCAGATCCTATTTGGGATATGTGGAAAAATGATTGGGATGTTGTTTGGGATAACAAGCAGATGGAAGGAACATCAGCTGCGCTTCCCAGGGATGTGGCTGCCCTTGCTGGCTCTGACACCAAGCTCTGGCAGGGCACCTGGAACCCTGAAAATCCTTATTTTGGGTTGGTTTTTGTTTATTTTTATTTAGGATTTGGTGTTTCCAATCCCAACCTGCCACCCCTACACTGCTGCATGTGGAGACAAACATCACCCCAGTGGGTTTGGGGCTGGTGAGGACCCGGAGCCTCCATAAATCCACGGCCAATCCTCATTCCAGCACTCCTGTGGGCTGCACAGCCTCCTCCTCCCCCTCCTCCTTCCATGTGCCGGGGCCACAGAAGGACCCTTGAGGTCGAATTCCTGACATTCCTGCAGCCTCTATCCCTCATTCCTCTCAGCAAACATCCTCTGCTGCTCCAAGCTTTGCCTCTGGCCACCGAGGAAAATCCTAAATCTGCTGCTTAGCTGATGCCTGCTGTCCACACCATGGCCACATCCTGGCTGGGATCATCCCCATCGTGCCCATCCCCACGATTCCATGGATTTTATTTTTAAAACCAAGATACCTGCACAGTAAGCAAATTTTCCAAGCTAATATTTTCCCAGGTGCCTCTGTTTTACCGGAAATTTAGAAAGTATTTTAGATATATATTAATATATCTATCTATATATATGTTAAAATAGTCTATTTATGCAGCCTCTCCTCCATCCAAGTGGATATAAAGGCTTATTCAGGAGAATAATAAGGGCTATATAAAATATAACTCTACTGCCAGGAAATCATCGTGCTGTGCCAATAAAAAGTTATATTTTTCCGGCTTCTCTGACTTGCAGCCTTCTTCTGGGCTTGGAGAAATCATATCCAGCCCCAGCCAGCAGCCTGAAGGATTTAAGTCACCAAAAGGCCACGGAGCAATGCTTTCCTTATTTTTGCTGCTGTTCTGACATATAATTCTCTTTGAGAGAATCCTTTATCCCCAGTGCAGAACAGTTCAGCCCTGTCAGGCAGGGATCAGATGGAGCGTGGATGGAGTTCAAGCACGAGTCACAGCAACTCAAAACCGAAGCAATGTTCCAGGGACTGGCATTTGGAAGCAGTGGAAAAGCAAAGAGAGAAATATGCAAACCGTGTTACAGCCAAGTGTGGATAAAGCACTGCAAGCAACTGCAACTCCTCTGATCCCGAGGATTTCTCCATGGATTCTGTGCAGGGGAAGGGGTTTTAACCCCAGCACCGGGCAGAGATGGGGCAGCTGGGGCCAAACCATTCCCGGAATGTGTTTAAAATAAACAGAACCCAATTTCAAATGTATTTCCAATCGAAGGTTCCCCGCCGTGTCCGTGCACTTCACAAAGCACGCGGCAGAATCCCGGTGCTGGGCGCCATCCCCAGGTGCTGGATCCAAACCACACCCTTCAGTCCCACCTCATTTTAGTACCCACGTGCATCCCAGTGAGTGAGGACATCCAAACCATCCAAACCACGCCGTGTTAAACACCAGCCGCCGCCGGGACGCGTGTCCAGCCCAGCCAACGCCAACAGCAGCACCTACCTGCTTGTTCTTGTACTTCTTCAGGTAGCGAGGAGACACCAGGCACTCGGGGTTGATGTCGGTGTTGATCTGCTCCGGGATCAGCTGCGGGTCTGGGTTCAAATGCTGCATTTTCAGGAAGGACAGGATGTTCTGCACTTCCATGCCGTAGGAGCTGTCGGCCATGGTCTTGCCCTTGGAGGCCAGGCGGCAGGCGGCCATCCAGCTGGCGTACTGCGTCTCCTGCCCCCCAAAACAGGGACATGTGTCTGTCACAGCCATGGGGGGATCAGCAGGCCCCTCAAAAAACACCCCATGGAGCCCTCATTCCCCTCCCAGCCTCAGGAGACTCCAACACGCACAAAGACAGGCAGAAACCAAACCAACGTGTGGCCAAAAACCACACGACAAAGCCAAGGCTGAATTTTCTGCTCTGAACTCACAGGTGACTTGGAGCACATTTGGAATGCTGAGATTAGACAGGTGAGAGGATCTTCTATTTGTTTTTTAAAGAACAGCACCTGAGCAGGATGGTGGGCAAAGGGAAAAGAGGTGGCCGGTCCAAGAGACGAACTTACGTTGTCGCAGCGCAGCCAAATCTCGTTCATCCCCTCCGCCACCGGAATCAGGAGCTTGATGTTGAACTTCTGACCAGAGATGTTCACATCAGGGGTAACTTCACATCCTGCAGTGAGGAAGATGGAGTTTAGCAGGGGTGTGAGGAACTGTGATTTAAAAAGCGGCAAAGAAAGAGAAAATAGGAAAAGAAAGAGCCAGGCTCCCTGACTCAAGGGTCTCGAGAGGCATCTCAGTGCTGCCAAAGGTTTGTCCCACTGATGGGATGAACCCTCCATACCGGTGTCAGATGTCCCTTTTTCCAAGTGTCAGGAAAACAGGGGGAAAAGCAAGACCTGATCTGAAAGCAATGAAGCCAAAGCGAACGCGCACCCACAGAACTCCTGGATCCTGCCTGGAATCAGAAATGGATCCAGTGGCTGGCAAACACCCCAAAATCTTCATGAAAGCACAGGAAAAGGTGACTGGACGGGTGCTGCCTCTCACCCTGAAACCCCTCTGTGTTATTTATGAGTGATGGGATGCCATGAAGTGTTTCAGGCCAGGCTGGGTGGGGCTTGGACCATCCAAGGTGTCCCAGCCCGTGGGAGCGAGGTGGAGCTGGATGGGCTTTAAAGTCCCTTCCAACCCAAACCATTCAGGGATTCCATGATTTGGCTGCTGCAGCCAGCAGCGAGGTGTGAGCATCCCGCTCCTGGTGCCTGGAGAGAATTCCAAGTGGTTGTGTAAACACAGGGGGTGAGGAACCGACCCAGCCATGGCAGCGTGGGCGCCGCCTCCCAGATTTCTGCTAAGTGCTGTCACAGCAGATTTGTCAAAAAGCTCCCAGAAAGGTCCTGGGGGCCAGGCCTTGCTCCCACAGCAGCCTGAGGTCGCCTGGCATCCCCCCTGCTCCTCTCTCCACGGGGAGAACAGACGAGCTCACGGCAGCTCCGCGGCTGCCGGGGCAGGAATGTTTCACTTGACGCAAGGACAGGCAGCCACCGTAGGAATTTCAGCTCTTGAGTGAGGCTGCTCCCAACCAGCAGCAGGGAGAGGAGGAGAAATAAAGGCAGCAGAGGAAGAAAGTGGTCTGCTCTTTCCAGTTTCTGCTGTGCAATCCTTTGGGTAACTGACAGAAAGGGCAGGTGGAAGGTTGGAACAAGGTTTGGAAGGTCCCCTCCGACCCAAACCATTCCATGGTTCCCCAAGCTCTCTTCCCAGGCTATTGGGGGGCTGGTGGTGATTCCCCATGGATCACATGTAGCCACTGTTTGAAATTCCAAATCTGTGCCACGATATCAATCCCAGCCACCTCATTCCTTCACACACCTTTACCCAACCCCAGGATGGAATTCTGAGGCGATAAAGCAGCGGGAAAACAAGACACAGGAGGAGCAGCCCATTCCTGGAATAAAAAGCAGCTTCTCTTACCCCAACCTCGTGCTTCTCTTACCTCTCAGGTTCATCTGGTGAGCAGGAGTCCCGTTGGATTCCTCTTTGCTTTTGTAGCAGGAGATGGAGGTATCTTTGAAGGTGCACCAGTAGGGCTTGTAGCCTTTCAACGTCAGCTTCTTGGGCCTGCAGGACACGTGGAGGGACATCTCACTTGGCCTGAGCTCCTAAAACAAGCTGCTTCCCAGGAAACCTCAGCATTTCCTCAGAATTGCAGCCCTGGCAAGCTGCTGGCAGCAGCCTGGGTTATTCCCACCCAGCCTGGGGGCTCAGCCATCCCTTCACTGCTGGCTCAAGGAGCTGAGCTCCAATTCCAAGTTTGGACTCTTCAATCCCAGGGAGATAATTTGGGGCAAGGTGGGGGGAGCTGGAGGACTGTGCTACAAAAACAGAGGAGTCCATGAAGCACTGCAAAGTCTCTCCAGCCACCACATGAAACTGGAACCTCTGCTCAGCTCTGAGGGGAAGCAGCACTTCCAAGGACGTGTCAGTCACGCACACGCCTGAGTGCGCTCCTTGTTTTCTTTTTAAACACTCCAGAGGCACAAAAGGTTCCGTTCTTTTCTACAGAAAACACGGATTTTGCTCGATTCTGCAGGAGAACTGATGGCCCTGAAAAGTGAAGCACCCTGAACTGATCCCAACACAAGCCCAGAGCCTTCACAGAGCTCCAAGTATCAGAGTATTTTAACCTTCCTGAGTTCTAAATCTTATTCTAAGGCTGGATCTGCAGCCTCTCACGCATTTCCTGTATTTTCATCTCAGAAACAGTGCTGAGAGTAGTTTAGATGGGAGACTGGGAAGAAATCCTTCCCTGTGAGGGCAGTGAGGCCCTGGCACAGAGAAGCTGTGGCTGCCCCTGGATCCCTGGAAGTGCCCAAGGCCAGGCTGGACAGGGCTTGGAGCAACCTGGGGTAGTGGAATGTGGAACTATCCAGGTGGTGGAACAGGATGATCTTTAAAGTCCATCCCAACCCAAAACACTCTGTAATTCTATGATTTTAGCTGGCAAAGGCAGTAACCTGGCTGGCAAGGGGAGACAGAACCATTCCAAACCTCTACAGCCACACCAGGCACACACTGGGACACATTTACAGGAGTTAAATATATGGAATACAAGGAATGCTCCCCCAGTCCTCCTCCCCAGCTGAAGTGAGACAAGAAGCACATCCAAAGCTGGGACAGCTCCAAGCATTGCACCTTTCACACTGGATTTCTGGCACTAAAATACCACCTGAGCCCTGTTTTTAGGAGCAAATGGAATTCTGTGTTCAATCTGACAGCCTCAAACCCCAGGGTTTAGGGCTGAGTGAGGAACCAGCAGCTTCTGGCTGCTCCATCCCCTGGCACTCCAACATGCAGGCAATTAGCTCCCGGAGTGGTGCCTAATTTGATTGGCAAATCAGCAGATCAAGGGGAAGAACAAGTTTTTTGTTTGTTTGTTTGTTCAAGGCAGGGAAGAAACACCCACTGAGGGGCTGGGCACAGCCTTGAAACCTTGCCCCAGTTAATCCAGACCACAAGCCCAGACAGAGGCAGAGACCTCATTAATTCACCTCCGGAGAGGGAGAAGGAGTTTTCAGAGCACAGTGCCAGGTTCTGGCTCCAGAACCAAACAATTCATAAAATAAAGGCTTGTCCCAGAGCCACTTCACTGTCTGCAGTGGTTTTTTCCCCCCACTACCCTACAGCTCTGCTGTGAAATCCCATCAAGTGTTTCCAGCTTCCAGAACTTTCACTGCAGCAGGCAATAAATTGCAAAAGACAGTTGTGGCTGCCAAAAATGTTCCTCCGAGTCCAGACGCTGCCGTTCCCGGTCTCCATGAACCACCAACCGAGTCAAAGCAAGCTAAAAAAACAACCCTAAATCCTGAGCAAGCTGGGAGAGGGGCAGAATCAACTTAACCTGCTCCTTTTGGCATGGAGAGACCGGGATCCCGGCTGGATAGAATTCCTCCAGCCTCCTGCAGACCAGGAGAAATCTTTGAGGGAGGTTTTTAAGTTTCACTCCTCATTTTAGGATGGTTTGTTCTCTCCTGGGCATTAAATGTGTTAAGGAAACATCCCAGCACACACTGTTGGCTATGGGATGCACCAGAGCAGGAAAACACCTTGAATTTTGCGTTTAAGTTTAAATATTGAATATTTTGAGTACCATAAGGCAGGGAGATAAAAAAAAAAAAAAGAAAAAAAAAGAAGGAAATTAAGAGGCAGGACCATGAATTATTCACAGCCATTACCAGTTCCACAAGCAGCTCTTCCCATCAGCACTTACTTGAAGACTTTAATGTAGTCGGCGAGCTCTGGGATGGAAGTGATGTCACCCTGGAAATCAAAGATTATCCCACTCACTCGGAGCAGTGGGATCAGGAGGGAAGGGATGTGGTGCAGGGGAGGAAACCAGGAGCACCATCAGGGTTTAGAGGTCGTGAAACTGCTCCTGAGAAAGCCCCAGGAGAAGAGAGCAGTGAAAAATCCAGCTCTGCTGTTTGGAAGGCAGAGGACAAGGCTTGATTTTCCTTTGAGGAATTCCTGCTGCTGCTGGAGCCAATTCCCAGCCCCGGGGTCAGCGGCGGCCACGGCAGCAGAGTTTGCACAGGGAATTTTCTCCTCCCTTCAGTTATTCCTGATGCTCCAAACAAAAGGGGAAGAGGCACCTCTGGGGAAGGGATTTTTAAGATTTTTTTTTCACCCCCCTCCCCAAAATTTTTTAAATATTGAGTTTAAACTCCCTTTTTTTTTTTTTTTTTTTTTTTTGCATCAGGGTGGCACTTGCAATTCCCAGAAACTGGAAATAAAAACAAATTTCAGGGGACAGGCAAAGGGAGGATTGCTCCAGGAGCTTCCAGTAGCAGGACAGTTTACTTTCAGTCTGCAATGAGAAACTGTTTACAGATACCACAGGGAAAAAAAAAATGCAGAATCTAAACAAACAATCCAGTAATTGCCCATTATCCAAATTCAATTACTCGAATGCATCTGGAAATGGCTCCTGTTACAAAGCCCTATGGAAAGGGATGGGGGTTTTTTTTTTGGATGAATCATTGTCCTCTTCACCCCTGTCTGGCAGGGACTGTTCCTCAGTGATGTGCTTCAAATCTGGTTTTGCAAAAGGAATTAGAAAATATGTCTTGGTGATAAAAATTTGTTATTTCTGGTTTATACTGCAAAGCTCTGCCGTTGTTAATGCAAATAAAGCATCTAAGGATGGATGGAGCTTCAAAAAGACCCGTCATAAACACTTAAAAAATTATATGAAGTGTAAAAGTGGAAAATTTCAGAGATTTTAGGGTTGGAAAGAGATGGTTTAAATGTGCAAAATGTCTGGAAAAGCTGTGCTGGGCCAAGGCTGACAGGACTGAGTCCTTTTAATGTCCTTTAATTTTCAGGCTTTATATTTTTAAAGGTGGAAAACCAGTGTTAAAACAACTTCAATATAAAAAGAAAAAAAAAATTTCCAAATGCTCTGAAATACAGACCTAGGCTAAAATCCAGTCTAATAAAAATAGGGTTTCATAAGCCTAAATTAGTTCTGAAAATCCAGCAGCTGCTTTAGGTGCTGTAAAAAGTGAATTAGAAACAGTGGAAGAGGAACCTCAGCGTGGAAAACTCAGTTATTTGGGAAAGTCAGTAGTCAGGATAAAAAAAAAAACTTAATTTCTTAATTTAGTTTTCCATTATTTCATCAAGAGGGTGGCTTGGTGCAGGGAGGATCAGTAAGATCCTGACTCCTCCAAGACTTTTCCAGATGGGTTCCCTCTTTCCAGAACTATCCCTTGGTATCTAAAATCTCTGTATTTTAAAGAAAATACTATTGGGGTGTGAGCAACTTCCTTGTAAGAATTAGAATTATAAAAAGAAATAAATGAGGTTGGATGCCTGGAGAAATTCCCTGCAGCCCTTACCAGGATTGTGGACGTTTTGCCACCTTCCAGGGTGATTTCCAGGTCCGAGAGCGCGGCGTCCACCTCGTCCACGTCCTTGTCACTGTGGTTCAGGTGGTTTTCCGAGGACATGATGGACAGCTTGTTGATGTGGTACTGCAAGGCAAGGCCAGGGTCACACCTGGATGCTCCTGTCAGCCCAGGATCCCGTGGGATCATCGTGACACAGCTGCCACGCTTGGGAAGCGGAGTGGGACACCAGGAGCAGAGGCCACCAAATCCTGGAGGGTTTGCTGGGTCAGGAATGACCATCTTGGATGTTTCCAGTCCAAGGGGTCTCCAGGCACTGATCCCTGAAGGAGATCTCTGGACTCCACAGGGCAGAGCTGCTCTTTCCACTGAGCTGAGGTTGGGAGGGACCTCTGGGGGTCACCTGGTCCCACTCCCTGCTCCAGAAGGGAGCTGCTGTCCAGGACCACATCCAGAACCACATCCAGGACCACATCCAGAACCACATCCAGGACCACATCCAGGATGACATCCACCACATCCACCACATCCAGAACCACATCCAGGACCACATCCAGGATCACATCCACCACATCCAGGATCACATCCACCACATCCAGGACACATCCAGGACCACATCCAGGACCACATCCATCCCATCCAGGACCACTGGAGTAACTCCAGTGATGGACAGTCCCCAGCCTCTCTGTGCCATCAGTCACCCCCTGCCATGAAGACATTTCCTGATGTGCAGAGGGACCCTCCTGTGTTCCAGGCTGTGTCCATGGCCTCTGCTCCTGCCACTGGGCACCTCTGCCCGCCCCCTTTCCTGCCTCCCACCAGGTGTTTATGGATGTTTGGAAGGGACAAAAGATTCCCCATCCCTGGAAGTGTCCCAAGGCCAGGTTGGATGGGGCTGGAACAACCTGGGATAGTGGAAGTGTCCCTGCCCATGGCAGGGGAGGAACAAGATGACCTTTAAAGCCCATTCCAACCCAAACCATTGTAGGATTCTATGTCTTTGCATCTGTTTTCACCCCAGAAAACCAAAACATCCATAAAATCTCACAGGAAGTGCCCAGCCCACTCTGGAGCACTTGGATGTAAACTGAGTCATTATATTCCTGCTTTTCTCTCTTTTTTTTTCCTGGGAGGGGCCCTTGGAGCAGGCAGCCCTGTTCCTGAGGGGGATATTTCTGCATCCTACAGCTCCAAGGTGTGCCAGACCACACAGAACAAATGCCTGCCATCCCTCTCGTGGAAGTCAATAACAGGTTGAGCATTTATGCCAAATCACACTGGGTATTTCATAAAGCAGATAAATAAATAGTTCTGGGAAAGCCACAGATTATCCCCAGCTGGTTTGGGGGCAGAGAGCCAGAAAGGCACAGTTCAGTAACCCTGTGCTCGTATGGGATGGGTTAAGAAGGACAGAACTAAAAGTTAAGATAGATATAAATATGTTTGGTAAAAGCAGGTCAAGTTCTTTTTCATGAGGGATATCCAGTGGCAAATATTTAGATTATCTCATAAACTCAAGTGAGGATCTGGAGATGGGAAATGATCCAACTTCTACCAACATGAGAAGGCCAAGCTCCCACCAGAGACAAGGTGAGGCTTAAAATATGATTTTAAACTGAAGAAGGGATGGTTTAGATGGGATATTGGGAAGGAATTCTTGGCTGTGAGGGTGGAGAGGCCCTGGCACAGGCTGCCCAGAGAAGCTGTGGCTGCCCCATCATTGGAAGTGTCCAAGACCAAGTTGGAGCACCCTCGGATAGTGGAAAGGGATTGAACTGGATGGGCTTTGTGGTCTCTTCCAATCCAAACCATTCTGGGATTCCATAATTTCCTTCATCAGATTAATGAGCAGAGAAGCCTCCAAACAAAATCAAGTGTAACCCAAGCCAGGGCAGTCTGGGGCTGTCTCTCACCTGCAGAGCTGCAAACATCATCATCTCCTCCTCCGTGCACTCGATCTCCTCCAGCAGGATGGCCCACTTGGACTGCTCGTACAGCTGGTTGATCCTGATCGCGTCGTACTGCGGCACAGAAACACAGAATGCTTGGAAAACCAGGAGCCCAGCTCAACACAAACCACCCCACCAATAGAAGCTGTCCCTGCCCAGGGCAGGGAGCTGGAATGAGATAATCCCTATGGCCCGCTCCAACCCAACTATTCTGGGATTCTGTGATCTCTCATCTCAACACAACACCTGGATACGAGACTGAAAATCCTCTGCCACTGGCTGTAAGAACTCTTTAAACACCTCTAGCAACACCTAAAAACCCTGGTACATTGCAGCACAAATCCTGGGTTTGGTGCCCACACAACCAATTTTCAAACTTCCACGTTCTCTGGGAGATTTACCAACACAACAGCACGTTAGAGATCCAGGCATCCCTCACTCCAAAGGACGGAAATTTCAAAATGCAAGCGGAATGAGGAGCTCTGTACCTTTGGATTCAGGTCAAAAAAGCTGTAGTACTTGAACCGGAGTAGCAAAGCCTCGTTTTCTTTCACCTCCTGCTCCATCAGGGATCGGGATGAGTCCAGCCACCTGTGAATTGCCAACACGGGATAACACACGGAATGCTCTGGCAGAGTCGCCACGACGCTCTCGAGAACACAATCAAAAATCAGCAAAAAAAAACCCCCAAATCCTCAGCTCCTGAACTCACCCTTGGTTGATTTTGGCCTTATCGAGCAGCGTCTGGGGCTTGTACATTTTGGCTAAGGACTCCGGGGAGGTGACGGGCTGGCTCACGGCCAGGATTCCCGGGTTGCCCTCGGACAGGGCGCTGTCGCCGAACCAGGCGGACGTGGGGGACAGGGGGCTGCCGTCGTGGGCGTCGTAGGTCGGCGTCATCGTTTTGCTATAGAGTCCTGGGCTTGAATAGATATTTCCTACCAGCGGGGGGAATAAAAGCCGGGAATTAGCCCAGGGCCAAGCCCCGCCTGCTCCCGGCCACGCCGGCTCCGCGCAAACCCGGAGCCGGCCGACGGAAAACTTTCCCTTTTCATCTTTCTGCAATGGGAAAACGCTGCGCTGCTTGTTCTCCCGTGAAAACCTGTCCCTCTCCTCTCTCTCTCTCGGCTCTTCTCCAAGAGCAAAACTGATGGAAAACTCATTCCAGCCCAAATGATGGGAAAAGAACTCAGGTCTCCCACACCGGGAAGCTCCTGCCCCCTGAGGTTCTGTGGCACCTGGGACATGAGCGGCCCCCGACTTACCGGTATTACCTGTTGCTTAAAGATTTTGGAAGTCAAAAGTTTTAGAGGAGCAGGAAAATAAACTAAGGGTGCAGCCAAAGAGACCACAGGCAGAGGGCAAAAGTCCTATTGAGGTGGAGCTCACCTTTGACGGGGCCGATGTAAAGAATATCGGTGCCTATAGAGAGGGAAAGAAAGGAGGGAAGTGAGAAGGCGAGAGAAAGTCACCCGGAGAGCAGGAGAAGGACAGAAGCCAAAAATGGGCATTTTTGGAAGAGGGCAGAACAGCACAGGTGAGGTTGAAACACCCTAATGGAGCGTTTGCAGCAGCGCTGGTGGCAGCAAAGCAGCTGAAGTGACTTCCCCGTTATTTTATTCACGTTACGAGGACAGCCGGGCATGGAAATGCGACATTCCCGGATGGAAAAGCTTGCTGAGGTGGCCACACAAATTCAGGATTAATGTGCTGAGTGGTGCAATGTGGTGCCAAACTGATCCCAAAGCACACGTTAAATCCCAGGCCTTTCCAAGTTGCACAGCTCGTACCGACTCAAAACAGATATAAAAACAACCAAACATTTAAAAATTATTGATTTGAAGAGAGAAAAAAACCAAATCCAGCTCAGTATCTCATAGCTCAGAATAGCTGAGAGTTTAACAGAGAGGTTGTGGCTGCCCCATCCCTGGAAGTGTTCCAGGAGAGCTTGGATGGGGCTTGGACAACCCAGTCTCTGGAATATGTCCCTGCCCATGGCAGGGGATGGAATGAGATGAGCTTTAAGTCCCTTCCATCCCAAACCACTCAATGGAGCAGCCCCTCTTCACCTCACATGGACACCAAATTTTATATAAAATCCAGATTTTTAGACTAAGGGAGGACCAACCACCACCTCCTAATGCCAGGAATTCCACTGCCCATCGGGCAGAGCTTGCCCAGCATCACCTCCTGGGCACAAATCTGCCCACCAGAACCAGAAGGTCCAACACCACGCTGGAGTTTTGGGAAAGGGCTGTGTCCTTCCTAAACCACGAGCCTGCAACTCAATGCAGCCAAGCTCTCCCTCCCAGAGCTCTGCTGAGGGTGTTGAAGATGATGACAGAGCTGAGATGCCAAAAACAAGGAGGCTTTTTGTGCCACCTCCTGCTGCTGCCCCGAGCCACCACCTTGGGCCACGCTCCAGCTCTTTGCTCCAAACCATCCCTCCCACCCTCACAGCCAAGGAATGACAGAAAACTGAGCTAGACTGGGAAAGTCCAGGACCAAACCAATGGAAAAACCCCTCTGAACTCTCATTTTGCACCGTGGGCATCTCAAGGAGCAGGAAGAACAGTGTGAATCAGCAGCATCAACGTTGGTGACAGCCAACATCATGGCTAGGAAACTCCAAATAATTACAAACCTGATTCTAAACTGCCTGGGAAGGTGGAAAATGTGAGGGAACGCCACCAAACAAGGATGCTTTTAATGCTCCTGCTCGTTTTGCTGGCATCCCAGCCTGGATGAATCATTTGGGGACCTGTAAGCACCATGGGGACCTGTCACCAAGACAGATCCAGCAAACCAGGCATGAGCAAAAAAAATGGTCAAGGGATGGAAAAATCCACCTTCATTTGCAAGGAAAAGACAAGGAATGATTTCCAGCTTTTTAGACCAGGCACTGTACTTTGGGAGCTGGAACTCCACGGGATGCTAAGTGTCCCTTCCAACCTGAGCTATCCTGTGGTTCTGTGATTATAAAAGCAGCAGAAAGGTGCTCTCCCCATGGATTGTTACAGCACTGGAGCAGAGAACTCCAACAAAAACCAGCCATAAACTCCCATCACCATCCATAAACCACTTCCCAAAAGAGCTCTTCCCCTCTCCCCATCCACCCTCACTGCAGCTTCAGCCTTTGCATGGCTCAAGCACACAAGGCTGAGCATCAACTGGACCAACACAAGAAATTCCCACTTTTTGCCCCAAATTTTGGGCCAGTTTTTCCATGAATATCCCCCACATTCCTTGACTGAGTGTTTGCTCCATCAGAGCAAAGCTTCCCCTGCACTGTTCTCCTCATCTCTTTCTCCAAACACCTGAAACATCTCAAAAGAAGCTTGCCTTGAAAAATTTGCCCCAGGCAGGCGGTGTCATGGAAAGTTCCAGCAGAAATAGCTACAAATTTGGCTAATTTATATAAACAAGTGACTACAGGTCTTTTGATGGAAAATGTTGGGCAACACATCCTGTGGGTGTATTGACAACTCTGCTCACCGGGATTTAAATGGTTTCACTGCCAGGTTTGGGGTGCTCAGTGACAAAACACTCCCAAGACATTGAAATCAGCACCTCCTGAATTATTAATTGGTTTTCCAGAAGCTTTCAGCACACAAACTGCTGTTGGAACAACGTCAGAAATGATTTATTCAGATGAAACCCACGACTTTTATCAAATGGCACCTGAACAGGCAGGAATTCAACCTGCTGTGAGTGATTTCATTCACAAGGAGAGCAAAACCAGCCAAGTGACTCACTGCAAGAGCCATAAATAATTAAAATAAACCCCAGCTTTTGCATACATTTCCCCCAAAGGAGGCCAAGTCTTTGCTATTAATCTAACAGAGGTGCTCTCTGTGAAGATTGGCTGTTGGAAAGGCTCAGAATGGACTTTCAAGATGAAAATGCCAAATGGAAATGAAAATTGACTGGAGCCTTGCCCGAATTCTCTGAGCCAGGAGTGGAAGAGGACAAGGCCAGAATAATTTTTAAGTAGCTGAGAGGAGAAGGAGCAGGATCAGAGCAAGAGGAGGATTATTTTTCCTTGTTCCAGAACTGTGGTGCACATCACCCTGCACAGCCAAAACCTTCCTTTCTGCAAGCCCTGTGCCACCACTGGCATTAACCACACTCCATGACCTTCCCTGCAGCTGGTTTAACATCAATTAATACAATTTTACAATTCCAAAGTAGTTTTTTTAATTACAGCTGCCCTGCTGCCCTTGGATTGCTGGATTTAAACCCAAGAGCTTTGGCAGCCAGACACGTCTCTCCTGCTCACCACCGTGGCTTTCTCCACGAATCAATTTGGGATAAAGTGTTCCCATTGGCCAAAATTCTGGTTTAAACTCCTGCCATTTGCCTTCAGACACCAGACTTCCAGCAGCCATGGAAAAAAAGCTGAAAAACCCCTCTGCCTGCAAACACTTGCATCAATTTGCTGCCTGTGATAATTCCATCGAGGATGTTACTTCATCAGGGATGTTACTCCACCAGAAATTCCCTTCCCAATCCTGCTCTGGATCAGGAATCCAGACTGGCCAAGCAATAAAAGGATTTATTTAACATCACAATCCACAGCTACACTGTTGATGTAAGACAACACTAAAGCAATTAATAAAACACTGCCCTTGCTGGGCTGTAAATGCAGATCAGAACGGTGGCACAGCCAGGAATGTTACACCAGGAACCATTTCCCACTGAACTCCTTCCTCATCAGGGTAAGAAAAGCTCTCAGCAACACCATGTGAGGGTTCAAGTGGCCACACTCGGGCTCTGCTGGGCTCTGTGAAGCTCTGGGGTTGCTCTGCTCCCGGGAATGCGTGACAGCTCCAGCTCCAGCTCCAGACATGCATCCGTGCGACCGCGTGCTGCAGCCCGCCACGACTCGTGCCGTGGATTTGGGGTCTGTTTCTTGCACAGACTTTAAGAAATTCCATCAGCCCCAAGTTGCTGTGCTGGTTTTTGCCCCACTCCCAGTTTTTTTCCCAGCTCACCGGACCCCGGAGTGATCAGCGGCCCCTCCAGCTCGAAGGTGTCGTCTTCACATTGATCGTCCAACTTCTTCTTTTTTTTCTTTGATGGATCTCTGGGTTTCCTCAAAAGGGAGAGTTCTTCTGGATGCCTGATGTCTGGAGGGGAAAATGGATCACTTTTATAATGGCAGGATGGAAAAAAAGGAGAAAGAAGGGGAAATAAGGGGGAAAAGAAGAATATCCTTCCATTAGGAACCACGTCCAGCAATGTCCAATATCTCCCTTGGATGAATTTCCTGCTCTGTAATGGTTAAAAATCAAATTAAGGGCATTTTCCCTGCAAGCCTGTTGGAAACATGCACTGTCCTTGGCTGGAAAGGTAACATAACATTTGGATAAAATGTGGAATTTCCCAGGCACAGCCACTCAAATGTAAACGTGAGCACTGGTACACCCTGCCACAGAGCCTAGTAACACCTTCACACATTAAATATAAATAATAAAAATAATAAACTACCAGATTAATAATATAAAATTATAAATAATATATTATATAATAATACACAATATTATATAAATAATATAAATTAAAATCAGCACACATACTTAGCCATGTGGGTAACAGACCAGACCCTCTCACTTCCATATGAGCAATCCAAGATTGGATTAAACCATTTATTTACACATTAGACTGGAAAGTTTAAAGCCTGTAATTTACCCACTTTCTAAAGATTTTGGCTGAAGCATCTCCTTTCTAGAGCAAACCTCTCCCATTTTCCTGCCTGGGATCAACCTGAACAATGTAAAACCCATTTAAAACAAGAAGCATCCCATTGTCTTTGTGTTTTAAGCCATGAGAATATGGGGAGCGAGGAAAAAGAGAATTTTTGTTTCCCACCAAGGGAGTACTTTGGGTCTGCTGCACTCAATTCCAAGTGGGAAGGAGTTTCCTGGGAAAGCAGAGCCTGCTCTCTCTTGTACCACTGAAACCTCTGAGGGACTGGAGCAGGAGCAGAGCCCCTGTGCTTGGTCAATGTGTGGGAGCTGACCTGGAAAAGGATTCACCTGGGCATGGAGCCATCAGCTGCAGTGGTGAAAGGCTGCAAAAAGCTTGGAGAGCTCTGAGATACAGCTTGGATCGGGAAAAGACAGGATGAGAGGGTTGGGGGTGCTCATCTGGAGAGGAAAAGGCTCCAGGGAGAGCTCAGAGCCCCTTGCAGGGCCTAAAGGGGCTCCAGGAGAGCTGGAGAGGGACTGGGGACAAGGGATGGAGGGACAGGACACAGGGAATGGCTCCCAGTGCCAGAGGGCAGGGATGGATGGGAGATTGGGAATTGGGAATTCCTGGTTGTGTTGAGTGAGGAGGGGCTGGGATGGAATTCCCAGAGAAGCTGTGGCTGTCCCTGGATCCCTGGAAGTGTCCAAGGCCAGGCTGGACAGGTTTGGAGCAGCTGGGACAGTGGGAGGTGTCCCTGCCATGGCAGGGGATGGGATGAGATGAGATTTAAGGTCCTTTCCAATCCAAACCATCCTGTGATTCTCTGATGATTCTCTGGAGATTATGGACATGCCTGAGCCTGGAAGGAGTTCTGGAGTCTCCTCTGCAGCTGCCTGTCCATGCTGAAGCTCCTGTGTTGTTTCTTGCTCTGTTTTTTGTACCTATCACCCCAAAAGGCTGAGCTGTAAAGCTTTCCCTGTGGAATGGCCTATGGAGAGCATCCCTGCTCCAGGAGAGATCAGGAGACAGCAGCTGGCTGCAGCCAGGCTGTGTTTCCCACCCAGGGAATGCTGAAGGACACAAGCAGCCATAATCCCATCCAGGAGAAGTTCCAGGGCTGGGATCTCAGCACGTGCTGCCAGCAGTGGGAGCTCCCTGAGCACTCCCAGGCACGGGGTTAAAATTAACACTGGAATTTGGTCCCCAGGACACAGCCCCACAGCAGCATCATCCCCTGCTGCAAACAAACTGGGAATTACCACACTGGGAACACGCCCCATCCGGGGGGTTTTCAGGGCTGGATCCCCTGGCATTCCTCAATCCAGAGGTTGCACACCTCTGGATTTAACCATATTTTATATTGTAGGTGTCCCATCCCAAACCATTATCTAGCTTTAATCTAAGTTTTATTTTTATTTAATTTATTTTATTAATTTATATACATCATATAATATAGTAGATATATTATATTATATTATATTATATTATATTATATTATATTATATTATATTATATTATATTATATTATATTATATTATATTTATTATATATTGTATTACATTACATTATATAAATTATAATATATATAATTTATATAATGTAATATATATAATTCATATAATGTAATTGTAATATATATAATTTATATAAATTATATTACTTATACTATATATTATATTATGTTATATTATGTTATATTATGTTATATTATATTATGTAATATAATATAATATAATATAATATAATATAATATAATATAATATAATATAATATAATATAATATATTTATAATATATTAATTAATTTTAATATTTGTTTATATTCTTGTAGTTACACATGATATTTATATATATAAATACTGTACATATATTGATATATTTATTTTTTGAAAGCATCATTTATTTTAGGCTTTATTTTTATTTATATATTTGTACTTATTTATTTCAATCATAGCATTAAATCCCAGAATGGTTTGGGTTGGATGGAACCTTAAAGTCCACCTTGTTCCAGCCCTTGCCATGGGCTGGGACACCTTCCACTATCCCAGGTTTCTCTAAGCCTTGTCCCATCTGGCCTTGAATGGGCTAAAAATATCTAGATTTAGATATCTATATGGATTTTAAACCTATAAAAAGATATAAAATATATATATTTGTATTTATTTTGTGTGTAAACTTTTTGAACTTAGATCTTAGTTTTATCTCTGTATTTACAGATATTTATTCCTGTATTATTTATCTATTTTACTCCTTTTTATACATAAACTTTATCTAATTTCAGCTTCCATTTAACCCTGGAATTAAAATTCCTTTAATTCCTCCACACACATCATCCCACTAAACCCATCCCTGCCCCCACCACCCACTCTTCCCAACTTTTTGACCATTTCTAGCAATAAATACCCGGAGTCTGAGCACATCCAGCTGCACACATTCCCATTTATCCCAGCCAGCTTACCTCATGGAGCTGGAATCTGCTGGGACAACCGGGGACAAGCCTAAATCGAGGAGTTCCCCTGGTATTTTGGAGCAAGGCTGAGGCTCTGGGGTTTATTTCTGGTGCTTCAGCAAGTGCTGGAGCCTCTCAGCTGGAATCACTCAGGGAGGCCAGGAGAAGGCTCCGGGCCAGGCTCGGATTCTGGAAGCAATCCTGGAATCATCCCAGGGCTTGACCATCTGATATCCAAGAGACTTTTTATAGCCCCTCAGTTGTTCCTGATGCTCCCAGTGGGATAGAAAGGATCCAGGACAAGTTTTGGGCAGCTGTTTCCAAGCAGCACATGGCAGCAGGGCATGGAGCAGGCAGCACATCCTTGGGATGCCCGAGGATCCCAGCAAGGATCCCATGGATGCGCCACAGACTCCAGGAATTCACCACCCCACCCAAGGCAGCTTTGGGAATGGCTTCAAACTGAAGGTTTAGATGGGATATTGGGAAGGAATTCCTGGCTGGGAGGGTGGTGACCCCTGGCACAGAGAAGCTGTGGCTGCCCCTGGATCCCTGGAAGTGTCCAAGGCCAGGCTGGACAGGGTTTGGAGCAGCCTGGGATGGTGGAAGGTCCCTGCCGTGGCAGGGGTAAAATGTGATGGGCTTTGAGATCCCTTCCAACCCAAACCTTTCTGGGATTCTGGGGGAAGGAGACAGAATGGCCTGAACCTGGAAGGAAGAGTTTTGGAGCTCAAAATATGATCAGAAAAGCAGCTTTGAATCTCCAAGAGAAAATTTTCCTGCTCTGGAGTGAAGCCATTTTGCTGCCTGCAGCATCTTCTCTTCCATGTGCCTGCAAGATCCTGCCTGTGCCTGCTGTCTCTGGCTGAAGGGAAATCCTTGGCCCCTTTTTCCTGTGTAATCCCTCATTTCTCATCCAGCCCCTGCACAGCTCACCCAGCCCAGCTGTGCCCATTTATCTCCCACCCTGAGACAAACTCCAGAGCTGGGATTAAACCCTCTTCCTTCACAAAGCACCATCTGCACCCTGCTAACTGACTTAAAAAAAAAAAAAAAAATCTTCCTTACAGGGTGTAAAACTCCCAAATTATTCTCTTTTTGCACTAAATCCACCAAGTAAATCTTGCAGCTGCTGCATCTTTATCCACTGAGGTGTGCTCTGATGGGGATCCCAGAAGGGTTTGGGTTGGGAGGGACCTTAAAGCCCATCCCATTCCACCCCTGCCATGGCAGGGACACCTCCCACTGTCCCAGCTGCTCCAAACCCCATCCAACCTGCCCTTGGACACTTCCAAGGGATCCAGGGGCTCCCATTCCCACAAGAAATCAGATTTATGGTTTTCTTACATCACCCACATATAGAACACATGACATCACTGACTGGAAGGGCTGAGTGTGGATCAACTTCCCCAAAAATTGGAATTATGGGAAATAATTCCTACTTTTCACTACTTTCAGTATTCAGTTCTCATAAATACAGATAATAATACGAGATACAAAGAAAATTTTGATGTAGCAAGAAAATTAATGTTTCAAAGAAGCTTCCAGGATCCAATTTCCTTCCCCATTTCTGGCTCCCCTAAAGGCCAGAGGGCTGCTTCACCTCCTTGATTCTTGAACACAAAGACTCCATAAATTTACTTTTAGCACAGACAGCATCGAGGGGAAATCCTCTCTTTAATGCTGATCCAGCCACCCTCCTTCAGGAAACGTGTTTTGAAGTGGGATATCTCTGGGAAATGGGATTTCTCTGCACTGCATCACTGCTCCCTCCAACCAATGACTCATAAAAATTACAGCCTTTGTGCATCACTCTGACGAGTCGTAGAAAAATGAGACCTCAAACCCCATTTTTCTTCCATTTCAGACTTAAAACCAAAAATAAAGCTTGTTTTTTTTCTTGGAATGAGTGAATTCTGGGGATGATTTTTCACAGTGTAAAGTTAACAGAATGAACCATCTGACTTATCTACAACATAAATTCGAGATAAAAATTCTGCAAAACAGACCAGAGGAGAAAAAAAAAAACCAAAAAACCAAAAAAGAAACTAAAAAAGGACTTAAATAACTTGAGGAGTGCCTGGAGATAAGGCTGTGGTTGTGCTGGACACTATTGGAGCAGGTCCTCACCCCCCAGCAGAGTTTACTGGGTTTGTACATTCAGTACATTTTATTATGGGTTCTTCAGATGCCCAGGAACTTAAATATTTATCTGGGCAAAAGCCAAGCTCTCCACTCACTGCCTGGGGCCCTGCAGCTCTCTTGGGACATCCCACAAAGCCTCTGGAGATGCTGAGGGTGTGCAATCAGCTGGGGCTGACCCTGGCAGAAGTTTTGCTGGAGCCTTCCCAAATTGTGGGTGGAAAATCCAAGCGCCTGTTGACTTATGGATTTGCCAAGGGAGCAGTGATGTGCAAAACCACCCAAAAATGGGGTCAGTGGGGTTTGGAGGGGGTGTGAATGTTTGTGCCAGTGGTTCCCAGAGCTGAAATTGAGCACCACCAACCCAGAGAGAGCCAGGAGGAGAAGGAAAAGGAGGAGGAGGAGGATGCAGGCAGTGATGATGGAGCCAAGAATTACTGCAAGACCAATAAAAAGAGCCATTGGAGAGGCAGAGTCAACAAACACTTGAATGTTTGGATGTTTTTTTTCCGTAAGTGGGACGAAATCCCCAGGCTCCCGTTATCCAGATGTCTCCTGGAGCACAGGCAGCACTACAAACCTTTCCCCTGAAGTGGCTGAACTTAATTAAATTAATTTAATCCCACAAACAAGAGAATAACAATCCACTCACATCATTCCCATAAAGAAAAATCCAACTAATTCCAAGGAAGGAGGCAGCACTGGCTTTGCCAGCATGTCCTAATGTCTTCAGGATGAAATTCTATTTAAAGGGTCTCTGTCAACAGCAGAGTAAGGATGAAAAAATCCACTGACTCACACGGTGACATAAAACCCAATGCTCCTCCACATGCAGAACACGACTGGGGTGGGGACAGGGGAGGGGAAACTGGAGAGGATTTTTTTTTTTCCATCTCAGACACTTTGTAATTAAATCTGGTTATTTCCCTGACCCCAGTTCCTGGGGTTGCTCTGGATGCTGCAGGACAGCTGAGCATGGGCAGGCAATAAAAGGGGAAAACGCCGCAGTTGGCAGCAGAACACTTGGGTTGAAAAAGCAGAGGACGTTGCAATTTGGCCAGCTCTGGAAATGGGAAGATTTCCTTCCACACCCAATCCCTGGACATATTTAGAAATAGCTGTGCCACTGCCAAACCTCTCTGCAAGGCAGGGAAAGGCAGCAAATCCATGCTCGGTGTCTCAACGCCTCTGTCTCCCCATGAGCAGCATCCCTGAGCATCCTCCTGATGCTCCTGAGCATCCACAGCCTGTATCCCGAGATCCCAGAATCATTTTGGTTGGAAAAGACATCCAGGATCATCAAGTCCAACCTGTGACTGATCCCCACCTTGTCCCCAGCCCAGAGCACTGAGTCCAGTCCTTCCCTGGACACCCCCAGGGATGGGGACTCCAGCACAGGCCCCTTCCCATCCCTTTCCATGAAGAAATTCCTCCTGAATGCTGGTGCTGCTCCCCAAATTCCCCCCTGAGATGCTCATGTGCATCTACCAGGACTCCATAATTTCAGGAAAAACACTCCTTTATTTACCAGCAGGGTGTGAAGGAAGAGTTTAGGAAGTTTGCAGTGGCCAGGGATGGTGGGGTCCTTGTCCTGTGCAAGGTCAGGAGTTGGACTTGATGATCCTTGTGGGTCCCTTCCAATCAGGATATTTTATGATTCCACAAAGTCCAGACAGCTTTGCCTCCTGGAAAGCAACATGTGCCTGTCACAGAGCCCTGGGAACGCTGCACATCATCCACCAAAGGGTTTCAGTTTTGCAAAAAAAAAAAAAAAAACTCCAAAAAAACAACAAACAGTGGCTTTTTATAGAAGTCTTTTTGGCAACAGAGGGCGTGGAAATATTGCAAATACTTCAGGAGTCAGAGGACGTTCTGTCCTGGAGCAGGGAGCGTTTGGAAAGGGGGAAAAAAAAGGTAAGGTCACATTTGACATCGGGACTGGTGTCACCTTCCCTGGGCTGGGCTGGGCTGGCATCCTGCCACTCCCAAATGCCACTGTCACCAAATGCCACCGCCAGCTCGGCTCAGCCTGCATTTGGTGGCTGGAGGCTGAGGCAGGGAAGGTTGGTGTCACCTTCCCAGCACTCACAGAGTCTCAGGAACCTCCTGGTGGTTTTTGGGATGATGGGAAGAAGCTCAGGATCACACCACCCTCACCCTGTGCAGGAAGGAGAGCTGGGGACTGGAATGAGATGTGGAAACTGCCACAGCTGGGCACAGGATGCTCCCCAGACTGGGTTTTCAAAAACAGGTGACTAATTCACACAGAGCTGGGTGTGAGGCTCCACCAGGCTCTGGGAATTAAAGGAGCCTGAAGGGAATTTCTCTGTCTTGCACAGCCTCAGGGTGGGTAGGGAGGGATTGGTCATGAATTTTGGAGTGTTTCCTCCCAGAGCTGCCTCCTCCCAGCTCTGGCACTGAGCTGTCCTCTCATGAACATCAACCAGAATTTCCCCTGCTCCTCAGGCTGGAGGGCAGCAGAGATCCCAAATTTTCACAGCCAGAAGAGGAGAAGGATGGGAGCTGTTCTGCTGTCACAGCATCTCCCCTCACCCTGCAGCTCCAACATAAATTGTGTCCCCAGGAGAAGGAGCATTGCTGGGGCAGGAAACGCCGAGGCCTGGGAAAAAACTCTCACACTTGCATCTTGCTGTTTGCTTTTCCTGTCCCACGTGCTCACAGAGCCTGCCTGGAGTCCCTTGGAGCTCCTGGGATACATGGAAAAAAATACAGGCAGAATGCTGCAAGGAAACAGCTTAAGAGCATGAGCAGCTGCAAGGCATCCACTGGGCTGGAATCAAGTGAAGCCATCCCAGAATCCCAGCATGGTTTGGGTTGGAGGGGACCTTAAAAATCATCCAGTTCCCTGCCACAGACCTTCCACTATCCCAGGGTGCTCCAAGCTCTGTCCAACCTGGCCTTGGACACTTCCAGGGATGCAGGGACAGCCACAGCTTCTCTGGGCACGCTGCATCTCACTGTCCCCACAGCCAAAAATTCCCTTTTATTCATGGAGGAGAAAAGGATTTTTCCATTTGTTGTTATGTCAGATGATGGCTGAGCATCTCCCATCATCTCCTACCTTCCCAAACCCCACTTTCAAAGAGGATATTCCCACTCACACCAATAAAGTGCTGAGTGCAGTTTTCTGGGAGGAATTATCTCCCAGTGGGATGATGAGAGCAGGGAACATCCCATCCCAACCCCTGTGTCCTGCTGCCAGCCAGGCGGGAAGAACAAATCCCTGTCACTCCAAAAAAAAAAAGAAAAAAAATAAATAAAAAAGTGAAGTTTTACTTTCTCTTTCTCTGCTCTTTAATTGCAGATCAAAGCTGGCCCTTCAGGCTGGAGCTGCCTGCCAGCAGCTGCTCCTGGGCAGGATTCCAGGAGGAATGATGAGGGCTGCCCATCCCATGCACTGCCCGCTGCCGGGGTCAATCCGTGCCTTTATCCCTCCTGACTGGCTGCTGTGGGAATCCAGGGGCTGCAATCCAGCCTCTGGGAATGAGATTGGGTTTTTTTCCGGCTTCACACGACCTCCAGGAAAGTGAGGGGGGTGCAAGTGGCTCCAGCATCTTCCCCCCGGGGAGCTGCCCTTTGGAATAATTCCCCTCTGCACAAGAACAGAGACTTCTCTTTAAAAATCAGCCACGCTCTGCAAGGGTGACACCTCTGGGTAACAATTTAAAGGGAACAGAAGCAAAGGACAGCCCTAAATAATCCAACCTTGGGTGTTCCTGCTTGTGTAGAGAGGATTTTATAAATGCAACCAGCCAGAGTCCTGAGAACATCAGGAATGACTTCAATTACTCATTAATGATGCTTTGTTGGAGTTACTGAGGTGTGTAATTAAATGATCCAGGGGCAAAGACAGCAAACAGGTACAGCCAAAACATGAGCAACTCCCAGGCACAGCTCTGTCCTAACTTCCCTGGAGGCCAGAAATGAAGGGATTTGTGGAAACAAGGACTTTTCCCTTCCACCTTGAAATACCTGCTCAGCCTTCCTTGGAGAGACAATTAGCTTAATTAATATGGATATGAGAGCTCTCTGCAGGGAAGCTGAGGAGGGCAGGGAAAGGTAATGGAGAAAAATGAGGCAGGAAAAATACAGCTGGGGAGGGAAAAAGGAGAGTCACAGAATCACAAAATCACAGACTGGTCTGGGGTGGAAATGACCTTAAAGATCATCCCATTCCATGGACAGGGACACTTTCCACTATCCCAGGCTGCTCCAAGCCCTGTCCAGCCTGGCCTTGGATCCAGGGGCAGCCACAGCTTCTCTGGGTCACCCTCACAGCCAAGATTTTATTCCTAATATGCAATATATATTTTTATAATATATGTTTTTTTAATTAATGCATAATACATGTTTTTATATAATATATATTAAATATATAAATGTTAAAATACATTAGATATGAATAGTGGTATTTTGACATCTATATCAGCATTTTAACACTTACATAAAATGTATTTGTATATAATTTGTGTTTATACCTCTGTGGTCCTGGAAAGAGCATCCCAGCCCCTCCAACTGCAGCACTTCTGTATCCCCACATCCCAATCCCTCTTCCCTGCAGCTGATCCAAGCTCATGTATCATCTTCCCAGTAGCTCTGCTGAACATCTGGCTCCCAGTAAACACATCTGGGAGGGCCAAACAACTTCATCACTGCAGTTTGTGTCTGTCCTCAAACAGCTCAGGCTGCTGAGAGTCACTCAAAGGAAAGTGAAATTTCCAGTAAAAGCCCTGCTTTCCCCAAAATCAGGAACTTCATTTCAGATGCTGCAGAAGGGAAGTCAGCACCACCCCTGATGGATGTGTCCTTGCTGCCTGCTCAGAGCTCAAACCTCTGCTATCCCAGAGGTTTTTCCCCCCTCCCAAACCCTTAAATATCAGGATTATTTTACTGGTTTGGTCACAAATACCCCAAAAGCTCTGCAGTTGGAAGAAAAGGCTGCTTCAGGCCCATGTAAGGCTCTGACAGCATCAGTGACAGCTCTCCTGTCCCGTGATGAACATTTATCAGCATTTCCTGACATGAGTCACTGCTGGAGAGACTCATCAGCATCCGAGCCCGGGACCTCCCTGTCTAGCACAACATCCCAAATGCCAGTGAGACACGGGGGTGGGGGAAGCAAAATCCACTCAGAAATAATGCTGGCTAAGCCTTTTCTATTTTAAGGAGAAACTGCCCAATATTTATGCTTTAAAAAAAAAAAACAACAAAACAGGAAAGGAACGGCAAAGATCCGTAACCAGCTAAAAATACCGACCAAACCATGGATGCACCGGACATGGCACGTAGGGATGAGCTCTTCCTGCCTCCCCAAATAACTGGGTCAGCCAAGAGCATCCTCTGCTGCCTTCTGAGAGCAGGAATGGATTTGCTGCAGCTGAGGATGGGCTGCAGGCTCTTTTGGGAGGGGAGAATCCCAATATGGAGCGCTTCCCGGAGCTCCTCAGGGTGTAGCTGCCATTGGGTTTCTTTTTGGTGGGCAGGAAGGAACAGCTGGTTTTAGGATGAGGAATTTGTGAAGATGGGTAAAATGTTATGCCTGGTAGGGAACAATCCCTCCTTTCTCCTGGGCTTCCTCTCCACCAGGAAATGAGGGTGAAGAGGAGACAGCAAGGCTCAGTTCCTTCCCTCCACTGGACAGTTTTACAGCAGAGCATCACCACTTAATCTCTAATATGATTTTCCACTAGAAGACAACCCACAGGGCTGGCAGATTTCCCATTTCAGGGCTTGCTTTTCATCCAGCACATAAATTTGCAGGGGGGGGGGAAAAAAGAATCACAACCCAACACCAGCAGCCTGAACATCAAGCAGGGCTGGTACCGCCTCGCCTGAGACAAACCCAAGGACAGCTCTGCCAGGGAAGAGAATTCAGCACAAAAAATGCATTTCTTATCACTTTTTGGCTCAATTGGTCCTGTTATTTAAGTATTTACATATAAAAGAGTAGATCTGGAATGGGAAAAAAATGGACATCTGGGCTGTTTGATGCCCAAGTGACTCCTGGGTGCTCAAAGCCCGAAAACAGCGAGGATTTATCAGATTTCCAGGACAATGCACCAGAGGAGAGGCAGGAGCCAAAGCTCTTGGGAAGCTCCTTAGGGGGGTGTTTTTCAGCACTTACTGAAGGTTTTGCAGATATCAGAAACAGCCTTGAAGACCCTGTCGGAGAAGTTGACCTTCACCTTGACGTACTTCATGTTGGGCAGCTGCAGGCGCAACAGCTTGTGCTGAGGGGTGAACTGGAGCTTGGCATCTGCCTGTATCCCGTATTTATCCAACGTCCAGTGAGTTTTAAGGAGCCAAGTTTTCTTCTTTTCCCACCACAGCGCGTGATCTGACCAGTCCTTCTTGACATCTGCAACAAAGAAGCCATTTTTCCCCCGGTTAAAAGCGGGACCGGAACGAGCTTTCGGAGGACAAAAGAAGTTTTAAAATGTGCTTAAAAATTGAGAAGGAATTATTGATCCAAAAAAACCTCCACCAGCACTTTCTGGATACAAGGAACTGCTTGTTTTTATGTTTTGGTGGGATGTAAAAGCAGGGAAGAAACCAAGGGAATAAAGATGAGACTCAACGTGTCCGTGGATCATCAATCCAGGAGTGATCCTGTCTGGAACACAAAGCCAATGGGTCAAGAGTGACCCAACACCTCCCCCAGCAGAGATTTTGCAGAGTTTTTGGGGTTAACTATCAGTTCTTGGGTTTTTCCCCAGCATCCAGGATACCTGTGCTATCCAAAGGTGGGCACAACCACCTTGGCACACATGGAAAACACAACCAGGAGGAGATTTGCGAGGAGAATTCAACAGGACTTTCGGTTTCTACAAAAAAACCCAGAAAATTCCCAGCTGAAACTAAAAGTTTTGCTTCCCAAAGGACCAAGAAAACTCAACAGCCACATCTCCTTCCAGCAGGGATATAACCATGGGGGCCTTGGAGGTCACCTCCAGGTTGGGAAGTATTTGGGGGAACCAAAACATGGTGACAACTCCCAAAAGACAAACCCTGTACAATATTTTCCCTAACACCTGGAATATTTTTCACTACCCTGCCATTCCTGCAGAGGATCTTCCACTCTGACAACCACAAAGAAGAGTGCCACGTCCTTCCAGCACACAGGGAAAAGAGAATAGAATGATATGTAATATAATCATATATTTAGTAATAGAATAATTCAGTTTTCAGCTCCAAATCCCCCTGTGATGCTGCATTTTCACCATGAAACAGCGGTTTAACCCCAATTAAAACCACGAGCTGACATATATTCCAATAATAATAATAATAATAATAATAATAATAATGATAATAATAATAATAATAGTAATAAATTAATAATAATAAATTAATAATAATAAATTAATAATAATAATAATCTCCTGTCTCCATCCTTTGGCAGCACAGGGCACCAGCCAGAAAGGCAGGAGCAATTCCAGAGAATTGGAGAATTTCCAGGATTAGGTAAAGCCCCAGCAGACATGGTACCAAAGGGAATGAAGGTACCAAGGAACACACTCCAGCACCAACATCCTGCTGGGATTCTTCATGTCCTGTACAGGACTTGGACTGGATGATCCTCATGGTTCCTCCCAGCTCAGGATATTCCATGATCCTGTGATAGTAAAGATTATCCCCACAAGCCACATCTGAATTCAACTGAGATGAGAACAACGTTGACAAATGAATTTTTGTCTGTCCCTATCTGAAACCAGGATCTTGAGCTCGGGGTTACTGAGAAAACCCAGCAGGAGCTGGATTTTTCCTTTGAACTCCTGGTTTAATGGCACAGTCAGCACTGCAGAAAGTGGAAACGTTCAGCTGGACTTTTCAACAGCTTTGTACAATCAAATTAAACAAAACCAAATATAGAAAAGCATGCAAACTTGCACAAGCCTTGTCTACCCGGAAAAAAATCCAAGAAATCATTACAATGGACTCTGGTAATGAAGTCCAACTTCTGCCCTACTGAAAGCTGAACCAGCTGGCACCAGAAATCAGGGGGAGGAAAAAACCAAAGGCATTTGGAAACAGTAACATTTATGCCTAACAGAGGAGGATTTGGGTTTACACTGCAGATTAACCATTCAGACCACGGAACAAAAACAAGTCTCTGGGCCTTAGAGTAATTAAAACTTTCAATTAACAGTGAGATGTTGGTTGTAGCAGGAAGGGGAAGGTCTGTGCCTGTCCCACAGGGTAGTTATATATAAAAGAGGCTGGCAAATGTTTAGCAGCTGCTTTGTGGGGTTGAGTTTTGCATGCTGAGGAGAGCCTTGGGTGCCTTGCAAGGGATCCAGGATTGTTTGGAGCAATCCCTGCAGGCCAGGGAATGCCAGCAGCCTGGTTAAATCTGATCAAAGGTTTATAAACCTTCACCAGAGTCCCAATTCACAAGTTACTGATTTGTTGAGGTTACAGCTTCACAGCAAGGCTGAATATTTCAACTCAGGCTCTTCCCATCAGTCACTGGCCACTTCATATTATACAACCAATCATATTAATCAACTTGTATTTATCGATTATTATCAATTCATCAGCTGGCCATTCATTCATCAGTGCTCAGGTAAGTCTCCAGGTACTACAAATTCACCTCAGAGATCCCAGACCTGGAATTTAGAAGTTTACTACAGGCTGCAAATCTCAGTGATGTTTGTAGCTCCAGCAGCTCCTCTGAGCTGCTGAATGTGATGGACACAGAGCTGCTCTGCAAGTCCAGGGGAGGGTCAGCAAGATGATCAGAGGGATGGAGCAGCTCTGCTGTGAGGAAAAGCTGGGAGAATTGGGATTGTTCAGCCTGGAGAAAAGCAGCTTTGAGTTGACCTAACTGTGGCCTTCCAGTGCATGAGGAAGCTGCAAGAAAGATGGAGAGAGACTATTTACAGGGGATGGAGGGACAGGACACAGGGAATGGCTTCCCACTGCCACAGGGCAGGGATGGATGGGATATTGGGAAGGAATTTCTGGCTGGGAGGGTGGTGAGGGGCTGGGAGAGAATTCCCAGAGAAGCTGTGGCTGCCCCTGGATCCCTGGAAGTGTCCAAGGCCAGGCTGGACAGGGCTTGGAGCACCCTGGGACAGTGGAAAGTGTCCCTGCCATGGCAGGGGTGGAACAGGATGGGCTTTGGAGCCTCTTCCAAGCCAAAGCCTCCCAGGATTCTACAAAACGAGCTGCACACATGTGAGGGTCACAAGAAATCACTGCCACCCTTCCAGACAAGGAAAGCCCCATGTGAAGCAGCAGGGATGTGGGAGCTGGAGCTGTCAGCATCAGCTGCAGCATGGGCTGGGCTCAGGAGCAGAAACACCCTCGGGAAAGGGAAGCACGGCGCTTCCTTCCCGGCCTCAAAAATAAACCCTGCTCCCTTGCTTCCCCCACCTTTCCCTGCAGCCTGCACCCAAACCTCTGGAGCTTGGGAGGGCTGGAAAACCCAGCTGTGATTTTTTTTTTTTCTTTTTTTTTTCCAGGCAGAACCTGGCATTGAATTTGCCTCCCAGAGCCAAGAGGCAGCGACGTGAGCGAGGGACGTTCGGGATGTTTTGTACAGCAAAAGCCACGGAGCTGTTCCCCTTGGAAAGCCATCCAGACAGTCCTGGGAATGTGAGAGGCATCTTAAAGCACACAAAAAGCTGCAGAGAGACCTCTGTGAGGACAAAACAGCCAGAGAAGGAGTGAAGGGCTGCTCTACAAAGTGTTTTAAACCTGAAACATCCTCAGCTTTCAATCCACGCCGGCGCCTGGCTGCAGTCGTGTCCTGCCAGCTTGTCCAGCGTGAATTACAACTTTAAATTACAAATTTCAATTCCTGCATCCTTTAAATTCCCACCTAAAACCCGAGCAGCAATGAGTCTGAAGCACACGGGGTGAGTTTTAATTCTGGGCTCGTTGTGGCACACAGCCCCACAAACACAATCAGCATTCAAGCAGCAAGGCTGAATCTGGGTGAAGGGCAAAGAAAACTGAGGCAGCCCTGCTTGATATCCCATTTATCCCATTTATCCCATTTATCCCAGGATTTGGCTGCTCCCAAACACTCTCCCTCTGCCAACCCATGGTTTTTTAAGTCCCTTTCCTGCTGCAGCAGCTATTGAAGCTCCTTCCTGCAGAAGCTCTGCCGTCACTTGGCAGCTCCTCCAGGCCAGCTTAGGACTTACAAGCAGTAGGATACAAGTCTCCAGCACTGTATAAACACTGAATTTTCCTTGTTATTTTGGGATATCCCCTGTTGCAGATGGGCTCTCCTTCCCTGCCCTGCTCAGGACAACAGAGCCCTGATATGACAGAATAAATCTCTTTTTTTCCCCCCATTCCCAGCACATGGTAAAATGCCACTGGATGAATTTGTGGCTCCCACCTCTGGGAGAGGATTTCCTGGGATGGCAGCAGATTCCCTCTGACACCCACATCCAGGATTAAATAAATCCACAGGGCAGCCAAGACCCTGCAAATGTCAGCATCACCTTAACACTGGGGGTTAATAATAAATAATTGAAAAGCTCCTGTATAAGCTTGAGGGGGTAGAGCAGGAATTGTGCAAGCCTGCCTGCGTTGGATCATGGATTTTTGGTGGATTTTTGGAAGCAGAGGATTTGCAGCTGACGCTGTTTTCCCTGGAATTCTCTCCACCTTCAGAGAGGCAGCGGAAGCAGAGGTTGCAGCTCATTCCTTAATTATAAATTATGGCTTTTAGAGCAATGAATTCCAGTCTTCAGCATTCCCACAGGAACAATCCAGGAGGAGCATCCCCCTCTGGAGCAAAGAGCTCATCCATCCCACTGGGGGGTTTTCCACAGCAGCAGAATGAGCCCCACAGCTTTCCCTGGCTCTTTCCCAGGGGTGGATTTAATCAGGATTATCCCTGCCATGCTTTAGGCACACTTGGGAAGCTGAGGTGGCAAAATGCATTTCCATTATCTCAAATAAATATAAATAAAAATAAATATATAAATATAAATATTTGTATAAAATATAAAAATTATATTTTACTATACAAAATATAATATAATATAATATTAATATAATATAATATTAATATAGTATAATATAGTATAATATAGTATAATATAGTATAATATAATATAATATAATATAATATAATATAATATAATATAATATAATATAATATAATATAATATAATATAATATAATATATAATATAATATATAATATAATATTAATATAGTATAATATTAATATAGTATAATATAATATAGTATAATATGATATGATATGATATGATATGATATGATATGATATAATATAATATAATATAATATAATATAATATAATATAATATAATATAATATAATATAATATAATATAATATAATATAATATAATATAATATAATATAATATAATATAATATAATATAATATAATATAATATAATATAATATAATATAATATAATTGCAAGAAAATGCAAATATGTATGCTTAAACATAATTTTAATACACATAATATATATAAAATATATATTTTATATATATATGTATATAAACATACATATATATTTATGTATATAAACATACACATAAACGTTTATCCCATATATATATGCATATATAAAATAGAGACAAACCCAAATTATATGCATATATAATTATAGATAAACACACAAAATAAATGCATATAAAATATATCCACATAGACACACAAACAAAACATATATATATATATATATATATGTGTGTGTGTGTGTGTATGTATCTCCAATATACAGTGTAGGGACTGAAACCAGCTCACAAGCCAAGCATTTCCTCTTGCAAAAAGTCATTTCTGTATTTGATATTTTTGATGTTTTTGTATTTTGTATTTGATAATCTACACAAATCCAAGTTTTCCACCTTTTCACTGAGTTTGGTGCAGATGGGCTGAAAATCCTTGAGGGTTTTTATAAAAAAAATTAAAATAAAAGTGGTCTTTTTTTTTTTTTTTTTGTGATTTTTGGATTTTAAAATGAATTTGCACTTCCCACTGAATTGAAAAAAATACAAAAAAGCACTGAGTGCAGGCAGCTGATTAAAGCACTTTTAAACACAAATTCCTGCTGATAACACCTTAATCCAGCCCTCACAGCTCCAAGGGGCTCTCCAAGCCCTGGGCTGGGTGTTGGCTGCATCCACACCCCTCTTGGGAAGCTGGAGGGGGAGGAAAAGTCCTTCAAAGGAAAAGAGAAAAAGAGACTTCCAGCAATAAATAGCTGGGAATGCCCTGGGTGAGCTCAGGGATACCCTGCTCTCCTGCTTCCATGCCCTCCAGGCATGGAAAATAAGGTAAAAGTATTAAAAAACTTGGGAAGGAGAGAAATTTAAGGCTGAAAATGGAAAAAAAAAAAGAGAAATAAACACCACAACCAACCATCAAAATTCATTGCACGGAACCTCATGTGGTTTCTCTGGTGGGTTTTCCTTTTCTGTGTGTACAGAAGGGGGAAGGCACAGACTCACAGCACTAATAAAACCAGGGGAGAGGGCAAATATTCCTAAAACATTCAGGAATATTTAAAAAAAAGGGCTAATTTGGTGCATGGAGCAGGGCAGCAGTGATGGGGAAGGGCAAGGATGAAGAAGAGGAAAAGGGGAAAAAGAGGGAACAGGGGGAAAAAGGAGAAAAGGGAAAAAAGAGGAGGAAGGAGAAGGAGGAGGAGGAGGAGGAGGAGAAGGAGGAGAAGGAGGAGAAGGAGAAGGAGGAGAAGAAGGAGAAGAAGAAGAAGAAGAAGAAGAAGAAGAAGAAGAAGAAGAAGAAGAAGAAGAAGAGGGAGAAGAAGAAGAAGGAGAAGAAGGAGAAGAAGGAGAAGAAGAAGAAGGAAAAGAAGAAGAAGGAGAAGAAGGAGAAGAAGAAGAAGAAGGAGAAGAAGGAGAAGGAGGAGAAGAAGGAGGAGGAGGAGAAGAAGGAGAAGAAGGAGAAGAAGGAGAAGAAGGAGAAGGAGAAGAAGGAGAAGAAGGAGAAGAAGGAGAAGAAGGAGAAGAAGGAGAAGAAGGAGAAGAAGGAGAAGAAGGAGAAGAAGGAGAAGAAGGAGAAGAAGGAGAAGGAGAAGAAGGAGAAGAAGGAGAAGAAGGAGAAGAAGGAGAAGAAGGAGAAGGAGGAGGAGGAGGAGAAGAAGGAGAAGAAGGAGAAGAAGGAGAAGGAGGAGAAGAAGGAGAAGAAGGAGAAGGAGGAGGAGGAGGAGAAGAAGGAGAAGGAGAAGAAGGAGAAGAAGGAGAAGAAGGAGAAGAAGGAGAAGAAGGAGAAGAAGGAGAAGAAGGAATCTCCTGAGCTGGCAGGAATAAACAAGGATCATCAAGCCCAACTCCTGGACATGCCAACAGCTAAGAGAGTTACTGAAGGTCCCAAAGATGCTGAAGATTTTTCTTAAAATATATATATTTATTTTTATATATAATTATTAATTTTGATTATATATATATAGAGAGAGTATATATATATATTTTTATATATTTATATATATATAAGTGTAGCACTCATGTATTTGTGCAGCTGAACCCACTGCTCCCTCCCTTCAACCTCCTCACTGCTCCCACTGACCTCTGGAAACCCAGATTCCTTTACACATGCCAAAGCCACTCCTTCCAGGATAATTATGGAGCAAAAAAAAATTTAAAAACAGAGCTATTTTCATTTATCACGAGTCCAGAAGAAATGCTGGTGTGTTTGCTGGGTTACACAGTTGCTGTCTTGGGGCAAAATCTGTAATTTTAGGAAAGTATGAGTCTTTCTGGAGTGCACTGAGTAGAGTCCCCTCCATCCCCCAAGGGGGATTTAATTGCAGAGCAAAGTTCAAAATGGAACAAAAATCCCTCCAGCCTCTGGTCACAACACTTGAAAAATTATACTTTGAAATGAGGAGATAAACAGCCCATAAAATTATCATCAGACTGATGTAATAAAGCTGCAGCCAGGACAAGCTGATGCTCCTGGAGCTAATGGGACTTGAGAGGGGTTTTAATCACATCTCCCCCGTGTCCTTGACACATGCAGGGGCAAACACCCTGTACAGCAGCCACCACCTGTGGAATAACACAGACTGGGACCTGAAATCCTCCTGGATCTGCCACCATGGGCAACTCTCACCATTGTTTTCATGCAATGCTGGAATGGTTTGGGTCAGAAGGGACCTTAAAGGACCTTAAGGGACCTCATCCAGTCCCACATGGGCAGGGACACCTTCCACTGTCCCAGGTTGCTCCAAACCCTGTCCAACCTGGCCTGGGACATTTCCAGGGATCCAGGGGCAGCCACAGCTGCTCTGGGCACCCTGTACCTCACAACTCTCCCAGCCAGGAATTCCTTCCAATATCCCATGGCTCCAGTGGGAGCCATTCCCTGTGTCCTGTCCCTCCATCCCTTGTCCCCAGTCCTTCTCCAGCTCTCCTGGAGCCCCTTCAGGCCCTTTCCTGACCAGTGCTGATTTTGAAGGAAGAAATCCTTCTCATCTCAGGTGGCAACTGATGGACAGATGGGCCCCTGTGGATGTCCCAGGTGAAGGTGCCCAGGTGACATCGTGGCCACAGACTGGAGAAACACCCCCAGTCACACCTGGCACCAAGTGCTGATGCTCAGACACCAAATTCTGGCAAGTGTGGCTGCAATCAGAGAATCCCAGAATGGCTTGGGTTGGAAGGGAACTCAAAGCCCATCTCATGCCATGGCAGGGACACCTTCCACTGTCCCAGGCTGCTCCAAGCCCCGTCCAACCTGGCCTTGGACACTTCCAGGGATCCAGGGGCAGCCACAGCTTCTCTGGGCAGCCTGGGCCAGACACTCAGAGAGAAGAATTTCTTCCCAATCTCCCATCCATCTCTGCCCTCTGGCACTGGGAGCCATTCCCTGTGTCCTGTCCCTCCATCCCTTGTCCCCAGTCCCTCTCCAGCTCTCCTGGAGCCCCTTCAGGCCCTGCAAGGGGCTCTGAGCTCTCCCTGGATCCTTCTCTTCTCCAGGTGAGCTCCCCCAGCTCTCCCAGCCTGGCTCCAGAGCAGAGGAGCTCCAGCCCTTGGAGCATCTCCATGGCCTCCTCTGGATTTGCTCCAGCAGCTCCATGTCATTCCTATGAGTATCCCAGATCTGGATGCAGCAAAGTCCAAAGCACAAGGAACAAGACACCTGCAGCCCCCTCCTGCCTTGTGTTTACAACAGGAATGAGGTGGGACTAAAAATCTCCTCTCTTCAAAACCATTTCCTTTGTCCTACCACTGTCTGTGGCAAAAATTTCATCCTACTTTACTTTCAGGAAAACAAATGTTCAGGAGAAAATCCACACCCATCCACGAAGGTGCCCAAAAAAAAGGGGTGGACCTGTGCTGGAATTTCAGTTTCAGAAGAATATTTCTTGCATGAAAAAATAGTTTGACTTAATAAAGTAAAAACCAAGCACCAAACAAACAGGGACAAAAGGAGCCTTGTTCCCAACTTTGTGATTCCATGAGCACGACCCAGTTCAGGAGACCTCCCTGTTATCCCGGCGTGCCAGGGCACACGCTCGTGGCAAATCCTGATGTCAAAGCCCCTGTGTAGGGGCACAGAGTGATTCAACAGCAAGGAAAAAAAAGGAGGAGGGAAGGGAAAAACAAAAAAAGCCCAGTGGAGGAGCACATTGGGATGCAGTGCTGCATGTGGATGTTCCATGTGCCTGTCCTTGCTCAGGGAAATTACGGAGCGTCTGCTGCTAACGAGGGAATGTGCTAAGGCGCTGCTGGAAAAAGAAGTGGGATTCTTTTATTGCCTTTTATTGGGATTTTAAGTGAGTTTTGCAATGGAAAGTCGGTGTCTTGACGAGGCAGGGGTGGTAACTGGAGTCTTGAAGAGCTGATGTATCAACCCCAACTATCCCAAAACGCTGCTCCTGGCAGTGCAGGGCTCAAGATGCTCAGCCCATGGGATACAGGGAGAAGAGCAAATCCTAACAAGCCTGAAAGCCACTGTTTTTCTAAAGTAAACTCGAGGAAGAAAGCTCTTTCCAGTGTTAATAGGATTGCTCAATTAGCTTACTTGAAAGTTTATTAACTGAGATTGTATCTTGTTCCACCCCCCTGCCATGGGCAGGGACACCTCCCACTATCCAAGGTTGCTCCAAGCCTGGCCTTGAACACTTCCATGGATGTGGCATCACGTTTTTATGCAAAATTTCCCCTGTATTTTTTAGCTTTTTGGATATTTGGTAGCTTAATGTTCCATTGAAATGCTTGCACAGCCATACCCAATCCTGTCTAAACCCCTGAGGAGGGAGAGAAATTTTTCAGTGATGCTGAACCCAGCTGGAATATCGGGAAACTCTCCAGAAGAACTGAAAGGTGAGGTCACCTCAGCTCCCCAACACTCCCAGCACTGATGGGCTCAGGAAGGACTTTGCCAGTGCTGTGTAGAATTCCTTTAAATCCCTGTACCAGCAACCCAGAGAAATGTGGATTACTCATTTTTCTATGGCATGAAATGAAGGAAAGCAAGGGTGGATTAGTATTTTTTTAATTGGATTTTTTTTCGAAACAGGATCTTCACAACCTGGTTTTGCCAACTGTTCCCCCCCATCCATCAAGCAGAGGATTCCACTGGCTGCTCCTGACTCCATGGAACCAGGAGAAAGAGCAGAAAATTTGATCAAGGAATGTGGTTTCCATGATTCATCCAACACAAAATGGGAAGGATGGGAAGGAAGGGAAGGAAGGGAAGGAAGGGAAGGAAGGGAAGGAAGGGAAGGAAGGGAAGGAAGGGAAGGAAGGGAAGGAAGGGAAGGAAGGGAAGGAAGGGAAGGAAGGGAAGGAAGGGAAGGAAGGGAAGGAAGGGAAGGAAGGGAAGGAAGGAAAGGAAGGAAAGGAAGGAAAGGAAGGAAAGGAAGGAAAGGAAGGAAAGGAAGGAAAGGAAGGAAAGGAAGGAAAGGAAGGAAAGGAAGGAAAGGAAGGAAAGGAAGGAAAGGAAGGAAAGGAAGGAGGGCACTTCTCCAGAGAGCTGTCCAGAGGAGCAGCCCAGCCTCCCTCACCCTCCAGCCCTGGATCACACTCCCTTCCCTCTCCAAAAAGGACAAGTGTCCCAGGGTGACAGCAGCCTGCAGTCCTGACTCATCCCCATGGAATGTGCAAGCCAAAGGAGCTGGTCCTGCCAAAAAGACATCACACCCAGCAAGGGAGCCAGGGGATGTGTGCTGGGAGGGATGATGCATCAGGCAGGGAAAGGAGGATGATGGGCAACCTGAATTCCCAACCTTACATTCCCAACCTCTCACCAGGCAATTCCCCAAGTGTTTTAATGATGGTTAATCCCTGGTTAAAGGCTCGGATCCCTGGAAAGTGATCCTGGAGCCCTGAGGATACCTCACCCCACTCCATAATTCTGAGTGTTGGTCCTTCTCTTACAGATCCATGTGGGATCATGGTTGGAAGAACAGGGCCCTGGCACAGGGTGCCCAGAGCAGCTGGGGCTGCCCCTGGATCCCTGGAAGTGCCCAAGGCCAGGCTGGACAGGGCTTGGAGCAACCTGGGATGGTGGAAAGTGTCCACACCCATGGAAGCATGGAATGAGATGGTCCCTTCCAACCCAAACCATTCCATGATTTCTTTTTGGTTCTGCCTGTTGCCCCAAGCTCACTAAGGAACACAAAACACTTTTAAAAGACCTCACCCATCACAGGCCCAACTCCTGGCATTAAAGCCCTGGGGCAGGACATGAGGGATGGGAACAATCCCTGCTGCAGAAGCTCTGGAGCTGAACAAAGCTCTGTGGAGCATCAGCCAGCAAGGGAAGCTGAGCAAGACAGGGACAAGGCCCAACTTTCTAATTGAATTGGAGTTTCAGCAATGAACCCTTCCCAAAGTACACCATGCCTGCAGGGAGCAGGGGAAGAGAAACAAAACAACCACCAAGCCAAGGAGCTGTAATGGGCTGGGAAGAGATTTAAAATCCATTGGCAAGATGGATTTTTTTGGGTGCTGTCAGGATGTTCTGCAAGCTGAGGTAAAGGGGAAGGTTTCTGCAGCTGCTGGTGTGGCTGGGTTTTTATGTGCATCCCCTCCCAGAGCTGTACTCAACCTGTTGGCCAAATTCAGCAATGTTTTACCAAAAAGCAGAGGTTTCTCAAGATCCCAGCTGGTCTGGAAGAGTGGGATCAATGCTGGCCATGCCATGCACACAGCTCCCAGCTGGGTTCATATCTGAACATCCACAGAGGTGTTGTAATCTCGCTGGAAAATGGGTGAATGAAAGAAAAACCAAGATCTGTTCTCCAGAAATAAAAAATAAAGAAATAAAAAAGCTTTCCTCTGTTTTTCAGGGCACTTCTCATGGTCTGTCCCAACAGTTCTACCTGGTAGAAGCTTCAGCCTGGATGAGAGCAATGTGTCAAAAGCAAACCTGGGCAAGAAAACTAAATTACAGCACCTCTGCTAAAATTCCATCCAACAGGAATTTGGGGGTCCCAGCATTTTTCCAATTCCAAATAAACCCCTGACAGCCACTGCAACATTCAGAACTGAATCCTGCCAGCTGAGTTTTGCTCAGTTTTGTTTTTCCTGCCCCTTTCTAAGCACTCAGTTAATTCACACTTCAGAATGAGAATGAAGAAATGCAGCTTCTCCAAGATGTTTTCACACCACCAGACTTTTCCCCCCAGTCACACCCAGAGCTGGATGCTGGGCTGGAGTCAGTGAGCTCCACAAGGGCTGTAAATCTCTTTCATTCCCCTCATCTGTCAGGAAAACCACCACTAAAAACTCCCCTAACACCCAGACCAGGAGCTGGTGCTGCTGGTGTCCCTGGTGATGTTGAAACAACTGAAGTTTGCAGTGCAAATAATCCCTTCTTTCCCAACTCAGTAAACATTCCCCATATCCACAATCCTTTTTTTTTTTTTCTTTTTTTTTTAATCACATCAAAGACCAAGGGTTAAAATTCAGGTGCCTGTTTTGCTGAATCATGGAATCACAGAATAGTTGGGGTTGGAAGGGACCTTAAAAACAATTTAATTCCACTCCAAGAGACACCTTCCAATGGACCAGGGCTTTGAACATTCCCAGAGATTCTATTCTGAGTACAATTTCTTTGAGTTTTCATATGGTTTTGACAGACTCAGCAGATGCCTGGGTAAAACACAAGCCCTGATGGAGAGGAAAATGGAAGAAAAACTGTAAGAAAAAAAAAAAAGGGTTTTAAAAAAGGGGAAGTGTTTGAATGTGATGATTTCTATGATTTTTCAGCTCCCCACACTGGCTTCCCCACGTGCCTTATGTCAAATCGAAACCTGAGGGAGCTGGAAGAGGAAACTACTGATTTGGGCTGGGTGGGAGCAGCAAACCCAACAATTTCCTGTCTGTGGTGGTGACAAACCCAGGCTCTGGGATCTGCAGAACACCAACACCACCTCCCACTCCCTGCTCCTTCCCCTCCCACCAGGACCTGTGAGCTCTTTCCAGCCAAATCAGACATTTCACATTGACAGAATTAAAAACAAACAAACAAATAAAAATAAAATCTTAATTGTTTTGGCCCCTACAGAATCCTCACTACTCTTGAGTAGAAATATTAATATAAATATTAATACAAATATTATACAAATATTAATTGGTGTGACTGCAGCTCAGAGCTACCTCCCCCCACCCTGCATTCCTCTGGTCATTGGCAGCTCAGCTGAATATTCCACTGAGGCTCACAAAGAGGACTTTATGTGAGCCACAATCAATCTGAACCCACACAGGAGCTTCCTGGAGTCCCAAGCTGGGTGGAAAGGAATGAGCCAGCCCCTGAGGGATCAATGTGTGTGTTTGTGGTCCCTCTGGGGCTATGTGCTCACAGCACTGGCACCTCAGTGTCACCAAAAATGGGCTGTTTGGAGGGTGAGGATCAGCACAGGCCACAAGTGAAGGGGTTCATCAAGAGATGTGGAAATGCAGGGAATGGGAGCAGCTCTGCTGGTCTCCTTGAGGATGCTGCTGAAGTGGAAGCATCCAGGGGGGCACCAATTCCAACTCAGAACAGCCCAAAATGCTGCCTGGATCTGGAGCAGCAGGACTTTGGTGCTCAGCAGGTGCCAGATCCCTCTCTCTGCTCACCATCCCACTGCCTGCCAGCAAGTTTTGCTGTTTAAAAGCCTGGGAAGAAAATTTCCAGGGAAATCTGGAGCAGGATCAGCACCTGCCCAAACCACCCCCATTTGTGACATTATTTGGGACAAGCTCTCAGCCCCCAGCCCCAGAGGGACCACAAACAGCTCCCAGAGGACTGAATGGCATTTGGGGGTCCTCTCCTGGCTGTCATGCACTTGGAAAGCAACACTGAGCCGTGACCAGTACTGATTTTGAAGAAATCCTTCTCATCTCAGGTGGCAACTGATGGACAGATGGGCCCCTGTGGATGTCCCAGGTGAAGGTGCCCAGGTGACATCGTGGCCACAGACTGGAGAAACACCCCCAGTCACACCTGGCACCAAGTGCTGATGCTCAGACACCAAATTCTGGCAAGTGTGGCTGCAATCAGAGAATCCCAGAATGGCTTGGGTTGGAAGGGAACTCAAAGCCCATCTCATGCCATGGCAGGGACACCTTCCACTGTCCCAGGCTGCTCCAAGCCCTGTCCAACCTGGTCTGGGACACTTCCAGGGATCCAGAGGCAGCCACAGCTTCTCTGGGCAGCCTGGGCCAGACACTCAGAGAGAAGAATTCCTTCCCAATATCCCATCCATCTCTGCCCTCTGGCACTGGGAGCCATTCCCTGTGTCCTGTCCCTCCATCCCTTGTCCCCAGTCCCTCTCCAGCTCTCCTGGAGCCCCTTCAGGCCCTGCAAGGGGCTCTGAGCTCTCCCTGGATCCTTCTCCTCTCCAGGTGAGCTCCCCCAGCTCTCCCAGCCTGGCTCCAGAGCAGAGGAGCTCCAGCCCTTGGAGCATCTCTGTGTCCTCCTCTGGATTTGCTCCAGCAGCTCCATGTCCTTTCTGTGCTGGAGTCCCCAGATCTGGATGCAGCATTCCAGCAAAGCCCAAAGCACAAGGAACCAGCCACCTACAAGACAAGCCCTGCAGCCCCCTCCTGCCTTGTGTTTACAACAGGAATGGGCTGGGACAAGGACTCTGCATTTCTCTCCCATAGCCTGAAGCTGTTTCCAAGAGCTCATTCCAGTTGCAAGGCAAAAAATTTCCCCAGCGAGTCTCACGAGGGCCTGGAGTGTTTATAAGCACTGCAAAACCTCAAACACAAACCTGGGCAAATCAATGACGCTGCACTTTGTTGGTGTTTTATTCATAAACCTTTCAGGGGTCCATTAAGGAGAGGAGACTTCACAGGCAGAACAACACTAATATTTAGAATTGATCTTGCAAGGAATGGAGCTGAAATCCTTGGAAGATAACACAGCAAAGTCTATTTGATGGTGAAAAGAGGCCCCTGGGGTGAATCCCAGACACGAATCTCAGACACATTTGCAGGCTGAAACCACTTTTAAAAAAGAGCTTGAAGTGCTACAACCAAAACTGCAGGGGATAACTCCTGTGCCAGTCCTCAGGTGACATCCCACCCTCTCCCAGGTGACACAAAGGAGATAGTGCAGGAGCTGCCAAAGGGAACAATGGAAGTTAAACCAGTTGCACAAACCCTTATCCCAGCTTCAATTCACAAAAAAAACCCCAAGGCTTCAGGAGATGTCATCACAGCCTGCCACTGTCAGCCTGTCTGATGGCAGAGAGGTTGCTCTGACATTTATCCATGTCAGCTCTCCTGCCCATACCAGGTCATTAAAACAGGGATGCCACCCATCCTTAACCCCTTTTGGTGCAGGACATCTATAATTCCAAATCTTGATGGGTTTTTTTTCCACTCCCTTATCTATTTTCCTCAGGTACAAGCCCAAAACGGTGCTCAGTGCTCCCAGCAAACCCCAGGAGCTGGAATCTCCTGCCACCCATATCCTGCCTGTAAAAGAATCC
Source organism: Poecile atricapillus (assembly GCF_030490865.1). Lineage (NCBI taxonomy): Eukaryota > Metazoa > Chordata > Aves > Passeriformes > Paridae > Poecile > Poecile atricapillus. Next base: position 178,816,304 of record NC_081249.1, on the reverse strand, counting down.
CAGAGAGAAATCCACATTTCCATCACAAAACTTCTATCCACAGACTTTCTGAATCTGCTCACTGCACATTTAGGTCATCTGTCTTAGGCTGTGCCTCTGCCAGACATCATTTGTCCCCCCTGCCCTGTTTCTGTCAGCTATTCCTTTATTCCCACGACCAGACAGAGCATCCCCCATATATCCCACTGAATTCCATAAACCCCACAGAGCTCCTCCCTTTTGCTGTTTCAAAAAAAGCAGGATTTTTATAATTCCATGTGTTTAAAACAGCCTCAAGTTGACAACAACAATAACCTGCGCTCACTTCCTTCCTTCCTCTGCTCCCAGTGATTTTAAACCACGCTTTATTTTTTTTTTGTTTGTAAGTCAATAGTGGCAAAATTCCTAAAAAACCCTGAGAAAGCACCAGGAGTTTCCACTACAGACCCCAGCCCTCATGGAGCAACTAAATGCTGCTACTCCTAAAACCTCAGCAGTTTGTTGCTTATTTTTCAGGGATGACTTTGCCAAGAACTTGGCACGGCTCAATTAACGGAGTGGCTTAATCCAGCGGGTGATGAATAACAGGGGAGCCAACAGGTCACTGCAATTCACTTGAGTTACCAGAATCCCTATCTGCTGTTTGGGCTTCCTCCAATCCCTGCCTGCATCAGCCACGGATTTTAATTGCCTGTTCCCAAAGAGTGTGACTGCAGCCGCTCTGAGCAGGCAGGGACCGAGTCCGTGGGATTTATGGATACCTGCAGCCCTGAAGTTAAGGAGGAGAGGCTTTGCTGGACTCCTGCTTCATCCCAACGGGATATTTACTGCACTCTTTCTCCTACAAGCATCAATAAATGTTGATGTAAATCAAGATTTTTCCCTTTTCCAAGCTCTCCTTGCTGCTGGGAGGAGGGAAGGCAATTTTTCCCCCCTGTTCACTGATGGTGAAGAGCTCCTACCAGCACCCTACAACCACAGCGTGGCTGATCTGCTGCAGATTCCCACTGATGATCTAAACCTCCCTGAAACTCCAGGCAGGCCACAGAAATCTCCTTTCCAAAGCCTGCGGGATTTCTCCCAAAGGATGGAGCAGGCAAACCCCAGCCCAAGGCACTGACCCGCCTTCCTTCCTCCCCCCTGCAGTGTGCAAGCGGAACAGCCCACGGGGGATCCCACAGGGAAACACAGAACTGCAAGGAAACTTTATTTTTAGGAAATTTTCTTAAAACTCACAGCACAAAATCTGCTTGGCAGGAGAAGAAGAATTTTTTTTTTAACACTGAAAGTCGTCGAAGTAAGGAATTAAACAGAGAGGAACGACAGGGAGGAAAAGGTTAAAAACGCAGGGAAAGGGTTTCAATGTGGAAAAATTGCAAAATGAATTTATGTGGAGACGAGGCAGCACAGAGGGCTGGATGAAGGGAGGCATTGAGGAGCACGGGAAGATGAGGAACGAGCCCCGTCCCACCCCGCTCAACTGGCAGCAGCTCAAAGAAGAGCCATAAAAATAATGAGAGGGCTGGAAGAGCTGACACGCAGGAAGATTAAAAGGAACTAAATACGTATAGCTTTGGCTGGGCGACGAAAGCCAAGGGGAAAGGGAAGGCAAGAGCCGGAGATATCCATGGATCTGAGCATCCCGGGAAGGGAGGCACTGGGGCTCCATCCCCTCTTCCCCACGCTGCTGCGGCCGCCGCATTCCTTCCCTCTCATACAATCCCTAATTTAACAAGTGGAGAGGATCCGGGCAAACATTTCGGGGGGGATGGATTACGTCAGGAGCTAATTTAGGTCCTCTCCGGGCTCTGGCCCCGTGTACATGCCTGGCTTTCCACACACGCTTCGGCCCTGGATCAGCTCCGGCATCTCCCGACACCCAGCACCGAGGCCGGCATCGCTCCCGCACTCATGGCTGCATTTTTTATCACCTCTAGAAAGCTGCTTTGCTTTTTCCCCAGCCACACAGCGCTCAATTTCAGCAAAACTTCCCAGTTAAAGTAAAAAAAAAACAAAACAACAAAAACAAACAGAATAAAATCGAGTTTTCGGGGAGCACGACGAGACCCTTTGATGCGAGCGCTCGCTTCCTTTCGAAACCCAGAGTATTTCTATGCGTCTCTTCCTGAGACCCCAGCTAATTAATAAATCAAAAGCCAAGCACGGGGGAAGATGGGTTTTTTAAAGGCACCCGGAGCGGGACCTGCAGCTGACAGCTCCGCTACTCCCACAGCCGCAGGCACGCGCGGGACCTCGCAATTAATATTTTATTTCAGCAATTACAGCCATCAGCCCGGGCTGCACCGCTGAGTCAACACAGCCGAGCCATAAAGCGACGATAAAAGAGACAGGAGGGGGAAGGACACCGCCGTGTCCCCGAGGTTCCCCCGCCCGCATCACCCCACGGGGCCCCGGGAGCGCTTTGCTCGCAGGGAATTTGGGGATGAGGTTTTGATGTAAATTGTGGGAGCTCCCACAAAGCCCCAGCCCGAAAAGGGAGCTGTTTGCTAACTCTGTGTAAAATCCTGGGTGTGAAGCAGCCGGTGGATGGGGCTGAGGCCCCGGGGTGGTAAAGTTTGGCTGGGGGAGGAGGTGAGAGCGGGAGGCTGGAAGGTGCAGGGGGAGGAGGCTGGGATGGGGGGCTAGGGCAGGGTGTGGGGACCTGGGGTGCTCCCTGGTGCTGGGAGCACTGGGAGAGGCTGCTGGAGCTCAAACACAGTACTGGGGCAGGATGCTGGGAGCCAAAGTATTGAGATGGTGCTCGAGCACAGTACTGGGATGAGGTGCTGGGAACTAAATGGAAATACTGGAGCAGGGTGCTGGAACACTGGTTGCTCAGGCACTGGACTGGGGCAGGATGCTGGGAGCTGAAGCACAGTACTGGGACAGGGTGCTGGGAGCCAAAAGTACAGTCCTGGAGCAGAGTGCTTGAGCACTGTACTGGAGCAGGAGTGCTGGGAGCTAAAGCAGGGTACTGGGAGCTGGAGCACAGTCCTGGAGCAGGGTGCTGGGAGCTAAAGCAGGATACTGGGAGCTGGAGCACAGTCCTGGAGCAGGGTGCTGGGAGCTAAAGCAGGGTGCTGGGAGCTGGAGCACGGTACTGGCTCAGGGTGCTGGGAGCTAAAGCAAGGTATGGAGCAGAGTGCTGGGAGCTAAAGCAGGGTACTGGGTCAGGGTACTGGGTCAGGGTACTGGAGCAGGGTACTGAGATCTGGAGCACAGTATTGGAGCAGGAGTGCTGGGAGCTAAAGCAGGGTACTGGGTCAGGGTGCTGGGTCAGGGTACTGGGGCAGGGTGCTGGGAGTTAAAGCAGTACTGGAGCAGGGTGCTGGGATATGGAGCACAGTACTGGAGCAGGGTGCTGGGAGTTAAAGCAGTCCTGGAGCAGGGTGCTGGGATATGGAGCACAGTCCTGGAGCAGGGTGCTGGGATATGGAGCACAGTCCTGGAGCAGGGTGCTGGGAGCTAAAGCAGTCCTGGAGCAGGGTGCTGGGAGCTAAAGCAGTCCTGGAGCAGGGTGCTGGGAGTTAAAGCAGTCCTGGAGCAGGGTGCTGGGAGCTAAAGCAGTCCTGGAGCAGGGTGCTGGGAGTTAAAGCAGTACTGGAGCAGGGTGCTGGGAGCTAAAGCAGTCCTGGAGCAGGGTGCTGGGAGCTAAAGCAGTCCTGGAGCAGGGTGCTGGGAGCTAAAGCAGTCCTGGAGCAGGGTGCTGGGAGCTAAAGCAGTACTGGAGCAGGGTGCTGGGAGTTAAAGCAGTACTGGAGCAGGGTGCTGAGCACCGGGAGGATGCCGGGCTGCTCGGAGGGTCCCGGGGCACTCACCGAGCTTCTCGACGAGGCGCAGCATGACGCCGCCGATGTGGATCTCGCCGGTGACCCTCAGGGTGACGTCGCGGCCCAGGTCGGTGACATGGACGCTCAGCTCCCACGTCCCGTCGGCGTAGCAGCCGTCCGGCATGCGGATCCCGTCCAGCGCCATGGCCCCGGCCTCCTGCGCCGCCGGCCGCGCCCGGCACGGAGCGGGAGCGGGATCAGCAGCGGGATGGGCCCGGCTGTGCCCGCTCCGCGCCCCGGGGCAGGGCTGGGGGCGCGGTGGGGCGGGATCGGGGCCGCAGCTGCCCCGCCGCCACCGCCGCCGCTCCTGAGGGGGCGCCGCGGGAGGAGCAGCGCGGGCGGGCAGGGCGGGAGGCGGAGGGAAGGAGGAGGAGGAGGAGGAGGAGGGGGATAATAATTAAAGGAAAAACGAGCCTGTGGCTGCCGGGCCCCTTGGCCTTTTATGGAAGCGAAGGACGGAGCAAGTGGGGGCCGCTCCAACATCCGGGAATCGCCGGGGGGCGGCCCGGCCGGCATCGGTCCGGCCCGCCTTGGGATTGTCCCGGTTCGGCCCGGGCCGGCCTGGCTGTGCCCGGCCCGGCTCAAAACAGCTCGGCTCAGCCCGGCTTATCCCGGTTCGGCTCATCCCTGCTCGGTTCTGCCCATCCCAGTCCAGCCGAGTTTATCCCAGCTCCGCTTATCCCGGCTGGGCTCTGCCCATCCCGGCTCGGCCCAGTTTATCCTGGCTGGGCTCTGCCCATCCCGGCTCGGCCCGGTTTATCCCGGCTGGGCTCTGCCCAGTTTATCCCAGCTCTGCTTATCCCGGCTCGGCTCTGCCCAGCCCAGCCCGGCTCAGCTCATCCTGGCCCAGCTATGCCCGGCTTTGCTCAGCCCAGCCCAGCCTGGCTTGTGGCCACTGGTCCCAGGGCATCCAGAGTGGGAAATTCGGGAGCCAGCCTGGAGAGCATCCATTTGGGCTGGTGGAACCTTGGCTTCCCGAACACGCGTGGGTTCCACGGCATCCATGCCCACTCTGCACCCTTTGGGGAGTGTTTTAACACCAACCCCAAATTCGTAGGAAAAATCCTTCCCGTTCTGCAAAATCCTACCTTGGCGTAGTAGCCGGTGCCCCCGTTGAGGCTGGGAGATGGGCTGGTTCCCTCCATCCTCATAATCTGTGTGAATATGGGAAATGGGAACTGTCTTTAAATAAAAGGGTCTGAACCGGCACAAATGGAGGAAAAAAAAATATTATCCGCTTCCTGTAGCTCCTCCACCCAGTGATACACACATCCCGCCAAGCAGCCGCGCTTCCTGAAAATCCAACGCGCAGAAGGGGCTGCGGTTTGAATTCCAGCGCTGTGGATGTGTCCTGCCCCATGCCAGGTGATGGGAAGTCACATCCCAACAAAGCTGTGCCCACCTGGCAGCCTCAGGGATGGATCTGCCAGCGCTGTCTCCATGAACACCATTCCCACATTCCCAGTGAATGGGAGCTTTCGGACCATGGAATCATGGCATGGTTTGGGTTGGAAGGGAGCTTAAAGACCATCTGGTTCCAGCCCCCTGCCATGGGTAGGGACAACTTCCACTAGACCAGGTTGCTTTGGCACCATATAGGCAACAAAACCTCTTAACAGGATGGTAAATTTTTTCCACATTTCACTTTGCCATTATAATAGAGATATTTATAAAGGCTATTCCTCTGCTTTAATAACTAATATACCTTTATTACATTTAATACTAACAAAACCTTTCCTGAGGTCACTCTGGGCAGACTTAGCCAGGTTTTATCCAAGGGTTTTTGCTAAGATGGCTGATGCTGCCACAGTGAAATTGGGTGATGCTGCAGCAGGTGACCTCCCCCCTCAAACCCTCCTGGGACCTCAATCCCTGGTGAGAGTAACCCCATTCCATCCCCCCAAATGTGGAAGCCAGAGCGTGATTTAGAGGGTGACTCTGGAGCGCAGGCGAAAGCCGGTCTGTAACAACAAAGCTTTCCCAGATGGTATCTCCGTGTTCCTCCAGCCTCAAACAATAGGGCAATAAATAGAAAGGGTTACTCTCGGCCCGGCGTGTTGGACGAGGTTCCCAGCTGATGCAATTGGATACGGCCCCGCGGAGCTGGTAACCTTTTAGTACAGCTGGCTGCTCGCTGAGGAAAGGCTGCCGGCTCCTTCTGCTCCTAAACCCCCTCACAGAGTTTCCCTTTCCCCGAGGAAGCCCCTCTCCATCCCGGGGGGCTCCTCTCCTATGCAGAGGGAGAGGCTCCCTGAGCTGCACTGCTCGGCCGAGAGGCAAAGCAAGGTCAAAAATGCACCGGCGCAGCTCTTGCGTCAGAGCCAGCCAAGCATCCCCAGGGCTCTTCCCACTGTTTGCAACAAGTCCTCTCTCCTACGAGCAGCAATAGCCAAATAAGGTCCCGAAAGGCATGGCTGCTTCCATCGGGATTGGGATGATACCTACCAGACCTGCCCGCGCTGCAGCTCCCAACCCATCTGCCCATTCTTTGCAGCAACAGGACACTTTTCCAGTGAAACACCTCCATGGGCATCCTTAGGAAAGCAGTGGTGAAGCTGTTACAATTTCCCTGTCCCCAGTTTGTTTTGTCCCTTTTTTTTTTTTTAGCTCGTGATTTCTGTTTTGGTTTTTAAAGTGTTATGGGCAGTTATTACAAGCAGCTGGTGTTCCTGCCCGTGTTCCTGCTTGGCTGCTCCGGGCAAGCCGGTCAGACTGGCTCTTCCCAGGGTGACCAGCCTGGGATTCTGCTCCTCAGTGCCTTTGCTGGGTGGCTGGAGCTGGGAAAGCGACAGGACTGAGTGCCTGGGCTGTCTCCATACACAGAGACAGAGAAATTCCCCCAATCTCTTTGTAAATGAAGGCTCTGTTTCCTCAAATGCTCCGAGCACGATGTGCTCTGAGCAGGCTCCTGTCACCTCTCTGCTTCACCTGGGTCTTGATATTCCCTGTCTGCAGCTGCTTTCTTAAAAAGGATGAAGTTCCAGGGAAAAAAACCAAACCAAAAAGGAGAAATGCAGATGCCTGTTATTCCTTTCACTTTTTGTGTCTCCTGCACTTCCCAGCCCATATTCTCCCTTCCAAACCACTGCACCTGGTACCACTCTTCACATGGGGTTTGCAAGCTCTTCACAAAATCATGGTATCACAGAATAGTTTGGGTTGGAAGAGACCTTAAAGACCATCACATTCCAGTCCCTCACCTCTTCATCCCCTTCTGCCTCCAAGCCTCTTTTGGACACATCCAAGGCTCCCTTTTTACAAATGACCATTTCCCAGCAGGGACAAGGTCACGCTCCTGGCAGAGGAAACATGCTGGGTAACTCTGTTTCCTTGTTTATTCCTGGCCACATTTTGTTCTTCCCTGATTTTGTCATTTCAGAAACATCCACATGACGTGGCTCTGCTATTTTTCTGGATATAAAAGCAGAGCAATGTCTCTGTCGTGGCCACATGTCCTACAAATGTGCCACCACCTGGGTCATGCATGGAGTTAATCCAGTATTCCTGTGGTGAAATGATGAAGGATATTTGTGATGAGGATCTTGAAGAGGCGCAGGAGATGGGGAGGTTTTGTCTTTCTAGGTTGTGACTCTCATTTGGTTGCTCCAAGTCCTGTCCAACCTTGGACACTTCCAGGGATCCAGGGGCAGCCACAGCTTCTCTGGGCACCCTGTGCCAGGGCCTGCCCACCCTCACAGGGAGCAATTCCTTCCCAATATCCCATCCATCCCTGCCCTCTGGCAGTGGGAAGCCATTCCCCCTCATCCTGTCACTCCATCCCTTGTCCGTGCCCCTTTTCTGATGGCCAAGGCCACATGGAATGAAGCAAGGGACAAAGATTCAACACTGTCACAGCCATCCAGCCTGGTCCTTCATGCCCAAAGATTACAAAATCATAGAACAGAATCCTGGAATAGTTTGGGTTGGAAGAGACCTTAAAAATAATCTCTATCCTCCCCTGCCACCGGCACGGACACCTCCCATAGATCAGGTCACTCCAAACTCTGTCCCAGCTGGCCTGGAACACTTCCAGGACATCCACAACTTCTCCTGGCAGCATCTGGAATAAATCCTGGGCTGCAAGAGATAGCTATGCTGAGATAAGAGGCAGGAAGCTGCACTGAGGTGCCTCCTCCTTGGCAAGTCAAGCTGAGGTTTCGAGGCCCCAGAGCTACAAATTCCCCTCTCATTTTCCTGCCTCTAGCTCCTGAAATCAGCCACGGTGCACTGCAGCCTGCCAGGCTGGTGCTGCAGGACAAACCTCCCTGCAGGGCTCTTCTCTGTCCCCTCTTCACCTTCTTTCCAGGTATTTGGGTCAATTAAGCTCTCGAAGCCTCAGGCTGGGAGGTTTTCTCCTCTGCAGTCAGCTCTTCATACACAGCACTCCACTGGTTCTCTGGCTGGGCCTGTGTCAGGCACTGGTTTCCTGCTGACATTAATTCCTGTGCTGTCATTTGTGTTTTAGCCTTTTTCTGTGTCCTTCTGATGTTTCCAGCTGCCAGGAGTGACTTCCACTGAGTGTGACTCTTGCTTTGGCCCACGCAGGAAGCGACGTGCCCCAAATAATTTTCTGGTCCGTTGTCCCCAGTGTCAGGAGTGTCCTTGAATTTTGTGTCCTTCTGGAAGGGCTGGCAGGTTCTAGAGCATCCTAAAACATCTCTTTGAGCCAAAGGGAGTTGTTAGCTGAACACTTGAATCCATGTGATGGAGAATTTGGATAAATCCCAGGTAAATTCTCCCAAAAGCTGATTCATCTCCAGGGCTGCAAATTATGCCTGCAGCTCCTTGCCTGGTGCCTGAGTGTCTCCCAAGAGCCATGCCCAGCAATCCCTCTCATTGCTGATCTTCCTCTGCATCACCTGTGCCTCACTGATGGTTTTGGGACCACTCATCATCCTCACCTGGTGACTTCCTGTGGTAAATATCGCACAGAGATGCAGGAATTTGTTCCTCTCAGGTGCTGCTGTCCACATCCATCTTTCAGACATTTCCAGAATCCTCAGGGATGTTGGACCATCGCCCCCATACAGCCCAAAGGCTCAAACATCTCCCACACCCCCTCTTCTCCCACAATGTGCAACACATTAAACCACTTTCTATTGTCCATCAGATTTTTGGAGCCTTTGCCACTCCCGTTCTGGCTTTTCTCCACCTCCAGAAGGCCTCCTATTCTTCTGTCTTTACAAATACCAAGTGCAGGCTGGAAGAATGGATTTGTCCCATGGAGCTGGAGCTCAAAGAAAATCCAAATGTCAGGCAACACTCAATCACCATCTCTGGGGTTGGTGACTCTGGGGTGTCAGAAATAACACCCTGAATCATTTGTCCACTGTTACTCAGCAAGAAGAAACAATAAAAATCACAAATAATTCATTGGCTGGATCTTATTCAAATTCCTACTATTTCTCTGGCCAGATAGTAGGAAACATCTATTTGGGAATGATTTACTGGAGGGGGAAAAAAACCACCAAAAAATCCCCAAATTCCACCCTCAATTATTCTCAGCTGCTCTTCAGGCCCTTTTGGGGGGAGCCACTTGATGGGAAGTGGAGCTGTGGGAACTCACCCTGTGCTGGCACCCAGCACCCTGCAGGTCTCCAGGTGGTGAAGGAGGGGAGGAAAACTGCTCCCAGCACCCAGTGTGATTCCAAAGGGACAGCCCCACAGCCAGCACCACCCAGTGCTGCAGCATCAGCCCAGCCCTGGCACCCACCCGTCCCGTTATCTCCCCAGCCCCAGCTCTTCCCTCCCCAACGGTTCGGGAAATTGGCTCCCAGCCCATCAGTTTTCCCTCTCTGAGGGGGAGGTGAAGCTGGTCTGGCAGGGTTTTTTAGGGAACTGAGGCCTGGGGCATCCCTGAGACGCGCTGGACAACTCCCACTCTGTGGATGTGCTCTGGTGTCGCTCTGGAACTTGGCAAAAATCCCAAAATTGTTGAACTGGAGAAGGAAATGCAGCCCTGAGGATGGGGTTGGCCAGTGGTGCTCAAGGGATGTGAGGATGGCGATGAATTTTCCTACTGTGCAGTCCCCAGAAGCCCCAGCCTGGACCACCCATCCCCTCTGGATGGCACTGGCATGTTCCATGCTGGCTCCATCACCAACCCACTTGGTGCCAGGGTCCATCCCCACCCCACAGCCCCCCAAAAATGCTCTGAGATGAGTTTACTCTTCATCCCCATGAGCAGGGGTATGACAGCAGCAGCTCAGGGAATGGGAACACCCAGATGTAGAGAGCAGTTGGGACACACCTGTGGAGCAATTATCCCCCAAAATCCCACACCTCTCTTTCATGTGGCATCCTGAGAAGGATCCACGTGGCCTGGAGCTCCCTAAGGATGGGGTCTGCTGCCTCCAAGCCCTGCCAGAAGGAAGGAGAGGCTGGCAGCAGAAACACCAGCTCTTGTTCCCATTGCCTGATCCCAGGAACACCCAAAACCTCGGGAATAAGGGACTTGAAGCAAGCCACGTGGGTTCAGGGAGCTCTCCAAGGCGGCAAAGGCCCCCTGAGTACAGCCCCATAATTTACACCTGTCCTATAAATCACACCCTCCGGATAAATCCCACCCCTGCTGCGGGAAACTGCGAGGCTGGAGGAGGAGGGGAGGAGGAGGAGGAGGAGGAGGAGGGGAGGAGGAGAAGGAGAAGGAGAAGAAGAGGAGGAGGAGAGGAGGAGGAGAGAAAGAGGAGGAGAGGAGGAGGAGGAGGGCACCAAGGACGGAGCTGCTGGGCTTTGGCTGCCTTTGCTCATGCGCTTCCAGAGACCAAAAAGCACGGAAGGAGAGTTTTTATCGATTCCCACGTCAGAGGTCGGTGAGAGCCAGCTGATAACAGGTCCCTGAACAAAGCACCGACACCACAGGGCTCTGTGGGGTGTTTGGGGGCACGGCCCTGATGGAGAAGGACACTTTAACCCTGTGTGAAGCACCCAAATTTGCCCCAGACCCCAAGTCACAGGTCCAGGGGAGCGACTCAGCATCATCCCCTAAAACCTCTTGGGGTGTCCATGGGGTTCTCAGCGCCCCCAAATCTCTGCTGTCTTTGTTTTTTTAACCAAAACCAGTGATACTGCCCATAGCAGGGGGTTTGGAATGAGATGGTCTTCAAGATCCCTTCCAGCCCAAACCATTCTGGGATTTTGGGATTCTATATTCTGGCTCTTCTTGCTGTGTTGGGGATGTGTGAGAGCACAGGTCTCAACCCAAATTCCCTGATCGTATCCTGCAATGAATGGCTGCAGCCAAGGGAATCACAGGAATTTTCTCCCATTTTCCAGATGGAGAAGTTCAGGTTGGACACACGGCAGTGCCTGACAAACCCTGAGGATGCAGATCTCGACTGGAGCAGGGATGGCACCACCCAGGATTCTGGAATGGTTCACTTTGTGAAAAAGCACAACAGCCCCTGGGTGCAGCATTGGTTAAAAAATAACCCCAAATTGCTTCCTTTTGAAGGGAAATTAATGCTGGGAGGCTGCAGGGAAGCATCAGGGTTGTGCCCTGATGGACTCCGAGCTCAGATTTCCCAGTCACATCCACATCTCCCCACCGTGGATCGCTTTGACTCTCAGAGAGCTGTTGTGAGATGAAAAAAGGGATTTGGGGAACATAATCAGGAAACAAATCCATCTGTGGAAGGTGTTGATACATTTTAGTTGCCCCTCAGCCACCTGAGATGCCCCAAGGTGCTGCAGCACATTTGGGAACCTGTTGTGCTGGGGGAAGGGGGAGGTGGATGATGGCCAGACGTGGCTTTGTGCTTTTCCAGCTCCAGCCTTCACCGGAAAGATCGGATGTGAGCGGGATGGTAATGCAGTTAGTGCTGGAAAAATAGAGACAGAGCAGGGCAGAGTGGTTTAATAAGGTCGATGTTATTGAATCAGCCGGGTGGGATGAACTTTGTCTCCGTGCAGAGCACTCTGAAGCCATCAGCAGCTCCCCTAGGAAATGGAGCTGGGCTCTCAGCTGGTCAGGAATGGGAAATTGTGTTGGGAATCCCTCATATCCCGTGAAATGGAGGTGATTTGTGAGCTCCTGGATCACACACAGTATCTGCAGCCATGGGTCCTGTGGTGCTCCTGCTGCAGCCCCACATTCCCTGCAAAATAAAGGTCAGAGGGGCTCGTGGAGGGCCCCACTGAGGATCCCCCAGTCCCAGTTCCTCAGCAGATCCTGGTGGGATGGGAGAGTAACCAGTGAGGAAAGGTTGAAAGAATTCAGGCTGTTTACCCTAGAGAAAGAAAGAATGATGATAACATCTTCAGGTAGATAAAAGAGGGTTTATCTAGGGAGGGAGGGATGGAAGAGGGAGGAAATGCCCTGTTCTGACTTTTCACAAGGGATGGGCAAAAAGCAATGGACAAATCACCTGGAGAAAGACTCAGACTGGCTCTTTGGGGAGGCTGTTCAGGTGTGAGGGGATGAAGGAATGACCCCACCATCAGAGGGTTTTTAAAAGCCAGGAACAGAAGTCCTGGGTGGTTGCTGTGTCCACTCTGTGCCAGCAGGGCTCTCCCACCTTCTCTGGCCAGAAAAACCCTTTGGCAGCTCCTTGCTTGAACTGGACGATGCTGGAGCTGCAACAGCTTCATTCCAGCTTCACGTGGCAGCCCTGCCCTTGGCAGCAGGGTTGGAGCCAGGTGATCTTTAAATCCCTTCTAAACCATTCTGTGATTCTGTGATTCTCTGCAAAGGTGAGTTGAAGTTAATGCCAGGCACAGCCCTGCTCCAGTCCCTGCAGGTAAATCTCAGCAAGGACACTCAGCAGGAAGAATCCAACTCAGTCACTAGGAGAGGAAACTGCAGGAACCAGCTGGGGCTTGGAAAAGGGGGAAAAACACCCTCCAGCCAGGAAAGAAAACAACCTGCTGGATCGAGAGCTGCCTGTCAGTGATGGTTGTTTAAACATGGCAGAGAATCAGAGCGCTCGAGGAGCTGGATGTGTGTGCAGGAGGATGGGAGACAGAGGTGGATGCCAGTATTTTCTGGCAGGGCTGGGTTGGAAATATCCTTCAGCTCCTTAGATAGCAAGGCGGAGATTCCGACGCGGAGGAATGCGCCGCGAGACGCGGCCGTGAGAGGGTGGGAGGAGAAGCCAAGGCCCATGGCAGCAGGATAAGAAACATCCTGGAGACGAGGAGAAAATCAGGTCAATGCTCTGAAGTGGCTTAACAGGACATCAGGAAGCTCTTGGGAAGGGGAATGGCACAGAGGGGGGAATTGGTTCAGGTGAGAAGAGGTCACCATGGTGGAGATCATGGAATTGTGGGATCCTGGAATGGTTTGGCTTGGAAGGGAGCTTAAAGCCCATCTTGTTCCACATCTGCCATGGGTGACACCTTCCACTATCCCAGGGTGCTCCAAGCTCCGTCCAGCCTGGCCTGGGACACTTCCAGGGATCCAGGGGCAGCCACAGCTGCTCTGGGCACCCTGTGCCAGGGCCTCTCTGCCCTCCCAGGGAACAATTCCTTCCCAATATCCCATCCATCCCTGTCCTCTGGCAGTGTGAAACCATCACCCCTTGTCCCATCAGAATGGAGGGTGGTTATTCCCCATGATGGATGTCGTGCCCTCAGCTGGGAGCTGCAAGCTCCTGGGGACCAGGAACTGAAGGAACAAGCGGGAAGTTCAGTGCCACCTTCTCAGGGATGGACAGGGGACAAGTTTGGGATCCCAACCCAGGCCCCTGCTGCTCTCCCACGCTGGGATGTCAAGTGATGAACAGTCAGGGATTTATCACCTTGCTTGGCTCCCAAAGCTCTCTGCACCAAGCACTGGCTGATTTAGGGAAGCCCCATCCAACAACCAAAATCCTGATGTGCACAGACTTTTATTTTTTTAAGGGAAAATCCATGAGGTTTTGTCAGAGTATTTTTTCCAAGCCTCAGGTCCCCTGTCCTTCCTGGCAAAGCTGTGGAGTGGCCAGGCTTTGCTTCCAGCTCTCCAGTGTGTTCCAACATTTATTCCTTGCAAGGAAACACCTCTGCCTCCTCCTCCTCTTCCTCCTCCTCCTCCCAAGCGATGACACCGGATGGTGACAGAGCCAGGACAAGAAAAAACAGTGATAGCAGCACTGGAAAGAATAAGGAAAAAAACCCACAGTAAAAACTCCCAAAGTTCCATCAAATCTCATGGAAATTAGGCAGCATCTTGCAGGATTCACTCCTGGATCTCCAAGAATCCAGGACAGATGACCTGTCCTTCCTGGAAAAGATTCCAGTGGAAAGGTGGGACCTGCTGTCCAGCAGAACGAGCCCCTCCCTGGGAGAACCCAAATCCTGGGAGCAGCACTGGCATCTCAGCTGGCTTTGGCAGGTGACAAACAGCTGCCACCCACACCCAACCTGCTTGTGGTCGTGGCAGGTGACATCCTGGGTGGCACAGGGAAGAGCAGGGAGAATGAGAATCCCAATTTCTTTTCCCTGGGAGAGGTGCCAGGATCAGGCAGGGCCACCCTGCTGTGTCCTCAGGTGTCTTCTGCCACCAAGCCACCACCCAGGGATGTGCTGCTGGAGAATCACTCAGCTGGAACAACTTTCTCTGGAACATTCCCAGTGTGGAGAATCCCAGAGTCGATTTTCCAGGCAAGGCTGTAGGAAATGAGAAGCGCTACAAGAGAGAGGCTGGTGCATTCCTGCCCTCCTGCATCCCACAAGATCAAACAGATGAGGAATCACATTGTCCTGTGAGGAAAAGCAATTTCAAGGAGGGGGAAAAAAAAGGCAGGAGATGTTCTTTGCAGGATAGCTGCTCCAGAGATCATGGGTGACATTTCCAGCAGGGCAAGGAACGCTGCAGGGTCACATCCCAGCGAATACAGGGAAGATTTGGGCTCGTTTCCAGGCACTCTGGCTTCAGGCCAGTCACTTAACTCTCGGCATCTCAGTTCCTGCAGCTGGAAGAGAGGCAGGAGTTTCTTCCAGGACTTTGGGATGCACATCCACAAGCGTGGGGGACACTGGTTTTCAGCCAGCCCCACGCTGACAGGTGCAGGGTCAGGTTCAGGAAGTGCCACTGGAATGATTTGTAGCTGCTTTTTTGGGGGGAGCTGTTTCCTTCCCTTGGCCATGTGATGGGAGCTGCCCACTGGGATGTTGGGAGCACTGGGATGGCTCCTCACTCACCTTTTCCAAGGGAATTTGGCATCACTGGTGAAGTTCTGGGGCTCAGCAAAAGGTGACTTGAAGACAAGGCCTTAAGGGAATTCCAGGAGGGATAAATCTGTCTGTCTGTCCCTCCAAGATCCTTTGCAGGCAGCATCTCCCATCCTTCACTCACAGCATTCCTGAAAGCAAACAGATAAAAGGCCAAGTCCACCTAATCACAGGATCACAGAATATCCTGAGCTGGAAGGGACTCACAAGGATCATCCAGTCCAACTCCTGGCTCTGCACAGCATCCAGGAGAGAGAAATCTCTTCAAAATTCCCTCAGGCACTTCCCAGGCACAACAATCCTCACACAAAGGGCATCAGAGTGGGGCTTCCAGGCTTCTGGAAAACCATTTCTGGGTCAGGAGAGTTCCTGAAGACTGCAAGCACCCAAACTCCAGCTGAGCATCTTGCTGCTCCTTCCCTCCAGGACGCTCCTCCCGGGAGCTGGGATGTTTTAGAACTCACAGAGGCGATTCCCAAAGCTGCCTGCAAACTAGAAAACCTTATGTCAGGAAGAAGTCACAAGGCATCCTAACCAGAAACATATTTGGGGAGTGAGTCAGTGGAGGGGGAAGCAAAAAAGAAAGTTGCACCCTTTAACTTGATGAAAAAAGCATATGGCAACAGGCAGTATTGTGAACAACATTCCCTGCGCCGGCAACTGAGCCAGGGAAAAAAATCATGACTCAATCATTGCATTTCATCCAAATCTAAGGAAAAATCTCCTTCAGGATGGGGTATTTGCAGAGAGAGCCAGCCAGAGCTGAGTTAGCTGGTTAATTAACTAAATTGTTTGGAGAGGGGGAAATTTTGCAGCAGGTTTTAGGCTTTAAAAGGCCTGATTTAAACACAGCTTTGGCTGTGGAGTAACAAGTGAGCGCTGCAGATGTAACTGATGCACAAAATAAATCCATCCCTGCTCAGATTCCACACACAGCTTCTCCCCAGAGCACAGGATAAACGCAGGAGCAGCCTGATCCTTACCCAGGAACAGCTTGCAGCCAGAGCTCCCGCTTCCCCCAGGAGCCTGGGAACATGTCCCCATAAATCCTGAACCCAAGGAGGCCAAAAATGCCATCAGGATTATGAAGGAGAACTAGAAACTGGCAAAATGTTTGCTGCAAAATCCAAATGACTCTGCTTTTTTTTGGGGGTGCATTGCAGGGCTCGGGACTGACATGGGCTGCAGATTTTCCAGGCATTCCCAGGCTGAGACCACTTGGAATTGAAATTCACTGCAGGAAGAAGCAGTGAAACCTCAACTTTTGTTGGTTTTTTTTTTCCCCCCAAGGCTCTGTGGCTGCATATGTCAAAGCTGTAACTCCCAGAGAGCCCCAGGACTTGGGAAGGGAAGTGAATAATCCCTAGAAAGCAGCCTGGAGATGCTGGGTGGGAGCTGCCACATCAGCCCCTTCTGGATTAAGCCATCAGAGTTAATTGCCTGGGTTTAGGTGGCTCTGGGACAGGAATCAGCTGCTCTTCAGAGGCTGCCCACTGAAAATGGGCTGGAGATGATGCAGCAGGGCTGGGACAGGCTCAGAATCATGGAATTGTTTAGGTTGGGAAAGCACTTGAAGATTGCTGAGTCCCACCATCCCCCTGCACTGCCAAGGCCACCACTGCCCCATGTCCCCAAGTGTCACATCCACATTTTAAATTTAAACATTTTAAATCCCTCTGGGCATGCTGACCCCACCACTGCCCTGGGCAGCTGTGCCAGGGCTGGAAAACCCTTTCCATGGAGAAACTTTCAATGAAATCCAATCTAAACCTCCCCTGGTACAACTCGAGGCTGTTTCCTCTTGTCCTGTCGCTTGTTCCCTGGGAGCAGAGAGCAGCAGCTCCCTGGAGCCAGATTGTGCTGTGGGCTCTGGGAGATGCCATCTAAGCACACAGAACATGAGCTGCCCTGCAGGACTGTGCCTGGGCCAAGTGTGCTCACTGCAGGAGTTAAATGCCACCAGGAGAAGCCTTGAGACAGAATTTGGGTGAGTTCCTCAGCTCAGATGTGCTCACGGTGAGTAGAATAAAATGAGAATAATTGGTGGGATGAAGGTTGATGGTTTAGAACAAAAAGAGAGTAATTGAGGTTAGATATTGAGAAGAGATTCTTCCCTGTGAGGGTGCTGAGACCCTGGCACAGGGTGCCCAGAGCAGCTGTGGCTGCCCCTGGATCCCTGGCAGTGCCCAAGGCCAGGCTGGACAGGGCTTGGAGCAGCCTGGGACAGTGGAAGGTGTCCCTGCCATGGCAGGGGTGGAACAAGATGGGCTTTAAGGTCCCTTCCAAGCCAAACCATTCCAGGATTCCATGAGTGAGAGGCTGCTGTGGCAGAACTGAGCCCTTGTGGGAGGGAGGTGCGTGGCTCCCATCCTGCTCCCTGCCCTCCACACGCGCCCACGGCTCCGCCTGGGAACATCAAGCTCTGACATGTGTTGCACACGTGCTGGATCCACATCAGGCTGTTCCCCAGCGCTGCCAAACTTCTCCTTGATTTAATCAGCTCCTCTCCTGCCTGGGCTGTCTCCCCCTCCTCCCCTCCCCAGGCAGATGTGGTGTCTCCAGCACGAAGGTGGATCCGTGACAGTGGAACACGCAGCGCTGGGAGGAACATTTCTGCCCTCTTCCCTTTCCTGCAGCCACCACAAAGCAGCCTCACCTCCCTCCCTATCTCCTGCTGGGTTTTAATACCTCAGTTTTATATGAAAATAAACCCCCCACACTCAGTTGCATGCGAGGAGGGGCAGCCTGGAAGGCATAAAGGAGAATTCCCAAGGAGTTTGCCAAGAGACAGAACCATCCCATCTGAACAGGCTTTGGATACACAAAATATTCAGCTGCTGTCTCAGTGTGAGCCCTCCCTGCAGAGCACTCAGTGCCACATCCCAGATCCTTGAGGATTGCTTTTCCAACAGGATCTCACCTTGCCCTGAGCACAGAGCCCAGAAGCTGTGAAACTATTTGGGAAAATACTGGTGGAATGTAGTGGTGGGATTGCTGGAACAAATGGCTGTAAAAAAGCAACTGGAAGATGGAATCGTAGAATTGCAGAATGGTTTGGGTTGGAAGGGATCTTGCAAACCATCCAGTCTCACCTCTGCCATGGCAGGGACACCTTCCACTATCCCAGGCTGCTCCAAGCCCTGTCCAAGTCTTGGACACTTCCAGGGATCCAGGGGCAGCCACAGCTTCTCTGGGCACCCTGTGCCAGGGCCTCCCCTCCCTCACAGCCAGGAATTCCTTCCTAATATCCAATCTAAATCTCCCCTCTTTTAGTTTAAAACCCTTCCCCTTTGTCCTAGAAAGTGGAGTTTGTTTTGGAAGTGGTCGGTCCCTCTTTGCAAATTACTCCAACTTAAATTTCCATACTGAAAGTGCTTCTAGCAAAGCTGAAAGTACATCAAGTTATTTTTAAACTTCAGTACTGGTCACTTAAAAGTAATTATGAATGTGAAACTTTCTGACAAATCCTGCGGTCAAAAACATCCTGGAAAGTCATCAGAGCAGGACATTGGCATTAGAAGGTTCGAAGTATGGATGTTCCTCATTTGGACTTTCAGCTCAGCACAGCACAGCAGGAGTGGGATGGAAAGGTGGGAAGATAAAACATCTGTGCATGTTTTGGCTCTTCTCATCTTTCAGAGGTTTTTTTTTTTGCCATTTTGCATTTCCAACAGGAAACGCCGGTGCTGGGAGCTGGGGGGGCTGTTCCTGCCCAGCTGCACTCCCAGGGACAGAGGGCAGGGATTGGGGCAGCCCCGCTCCAAACCACGGAGAGGTTTCACAAGAGGAGCTTTAGTTTAGATACTGGGGAGAAATTCCTGGCTGGGAGGGTGGGCAGCCCTGGCACAGGGTGCCCAGAGAAGCTGTGGCTGCCCCTGGATCCCTGGAAGTGTCCAAGGCCAGGCTGGACAAGGCTTGGAGCATCCTGGGACAGTGGAAAGTGTCCCTGGGCATGGAATGAGATGGGCTTTGAGATTCTTTCCAAGCCAATCCATTCTGGGACTCTCTGGTGGCAGCACAACCTCAATTTTAGCTTTGGGGAGGTGTGAGAGACACCAGCAGGTGAATGAGACACAAACCCAAGGGCAGCAGAGTTGCTCTCCTTTCCCTCTTCCCATGGCTTTGGCTTCCAACCAGTCTGAGCTTTGCAGGCAGAGGAACAGGAACAGAAAAGCAGAGCAGTGAAATGGTGAGACAGAGCTGCCCTGTCAGAGCACAGCCTGGGACCAGTCTGAGATGAGATCCTGACTTTCTGGAGATACTGGAAGAGCCACAAAATGAGCAGGAACAACAAACTGGATGTGTGGTCCTTGGAACTCAAGTGAGCTAGGGAAGTTTGGACTTCCCCTCTCTCATTTCAGCCCCACTGGGGGATGGAATCAGATCATCTTTAGGGTCCCTTCCCAAACCTTTCTGGATTCTCTGTCCATGGCCACGATCAGTGAGGCCCCAGGGAAAGGGCAGCGTAGCTGCAAGAACCGGTATTTTATTTAGGAAACAAAGAGAGGAGTTAATCCGTGGCAGATGCTCGCAGAATCATCAAATGAAACCCTTCTCTTTTTGGATGAATCATGGAGGATTTCAAAACCACGAGAGATGGCTCCTGGGACAGCTCGTTTTTGCAGGGAGTTTCTCACTCCTGAAGGGGAAGGACTGGCCAAGGTTTGCTGGAGAGCTGCAGAGGGAAGAGGGGAAAAGATGATGCTGGAATTTGCTTCCCAGTGGCACCAGGAATTGACCCCCAGGTGAGCTGAAAGTTCATAGCCAGGTATTTCTCTCCATGGATTGGGACTTCTCTTGGAAGAGGAGAAGTGTTGACACACTCTGAGCTGTGCTGGCAGTTTTGGAGCTTCTGTGAAGGCACGCAGGGAAACACAAAACATTGGATTTCTATAGCAAAGTGGGGGTCAAATGGCTCCCCAGGGATGAGGGAGAAACATGAGGAGCAAGGAATCAGCCTTGGGAGAGCCCAGGCCAGCCCCACTGCTGGCTGAAGTGCCAAAATTCATTGACAAGGACAGAAAGTGCTTTGTCAGTGCTGGGGGTTGAGCTGACAGCAGCAGCCAGAGCGACACAAACACAGAGAGAGAGAACATTGCAAAGCCATCCTGGGAGCTGAACACATCCAGATGGCATCTGCTGATGCTGAGCTTTCAGAAGAAGCCTTGGGGGTCACAGCAGCAGGATGTGCCTCTTGGGGTTCACGAGGGTTCCAAGATTTCCCCTAAAAGTCTTGAGGATGGCTCAGAAAAGCACAAAACAAACGCTGATTCCAGCAGGCAGGAATGAAATCCCAGCACTTCAGAGCAGGTTGGAGTGCAGTGGGGAAGAGACAAAAGCACAAAAACCACGTGGGGAAGAGGGGGGGAAAGCCAAAACAAGAGAAATGGTGGGGATTTTTATTTTTTTTGAGGGAAATTATAATTAAATAAGGATCAAACTGGGCCTTGGTGTGTAAAAGCTTTCTGAAGATGTTTGTCAGAGCCTGGGGAGGTGACCCTGTACAGGTCAATCACCTGCAGTCCAAATTCAGCAGAAAAAAAGATGTGTGGAAGCAGAAATCTCATCACCAAGCTAATAACAAAAAAAAGGGGAACAAGGAATTCCAAATAAACTCTCCTGGCAGAGGGCACACAAATAGACATTAACTAACTCAGTGCAAACAGTTGACACAGTGATTCATGAACCCAGCTTGAAAAAAAGAATCAATTCCCAACGATTCAGGTACGGCAGAGTCAGCTCAAGAGCTGAGCACATGGGAAAGGAGCACCAGGACAGCAGGAAATCAGGAAAAAACCAGGTGGCAACCAGGCAAAATAGAAGTATGGGAATGTGAAATATGTTTCAGCTCAGGCTGATAATACTAATTAGGAAAGGAGATAAAATAATTGAAGTTGGCCAGCCAGACTGTCCATGGTGAAATAAAGCAAAGGGTGTCTGACTCCAGAAACTCTGGCACTGAAGCAGGGAGGGAGTGAACACAAATGGAGAGGAAGCTGTAGCGGAACCAGGACAGAATAATTAGGAGCAAAGGGACAGAATTAAGAAAAAGAATAAAATTCAGGCTCATTATCTGCAAAAATGACCTTGTAGCAAAACCATTGTAAGCAACAAAGTTGGACAAAGACCTCAAGGCCAAGTTTGGAAAGCAGGTCGGTATCAGGCAGAAGACTGACAGCAGTGAGGAACACTCCCCTTATCTTGGCTTCTCAAGAAAAAACACCACTCAACACAGCTTGGAAAGCTCAACATCATCTTTGCAGAAGAAAACAAGTCAGTAATTGGAAGCCAGGACATTCCAGCTCCATGTTATGCCACAAAACATCTGAGCAGAAAGTTTGAAGCAGCAGACGTGACCCTACTTGCACCACACAACAGAAATGGGGCAACTCTTCCACCACCTTCAGCATCTGCTTTGCAAAGAGGATTTCACCTTTGCAGCAGGATGAGGGGCAGTTTGTGAGCATTAAAAAGATGAAAGCCTGTTGAACATCTCTGCATACAATTCAGAATAAACCTCCAGTGATTCTTTCAAGGTGTGCTTTATATTCGGAATTTAGCTTGGGAGATTAGTAGGTGGTCCAGGGAGTTGCTAATTAGGACAGAATCACAAATAAACACACCCATTAACTCAGGAAAAACACACAGGGATGATCAGGTATTGGCTCTCATTATCCCTTCTCCTCCCAGCAATTTGATTTACTCTCAGCTCTGCCTTCTCCCCGCTTTTCCAAGGGGCACGGACCTAAAAGTCAGATCTCCTCCCTTATATGGAGCAGTCAGCAAGTACCAGCACGTTCTGAGGCCAGGGGAGCAGCTATTCCATAAATCTGAAACATGTCCTGGACAACAGCAGGGTTTCCACAGACCACAAGAATTGCAGGAATTAACCCCTTTTGTCTGCAGCCCTTAAAAAAGGATCCAGTGTGGATGCAGTGGTGGGAAGGGAGAAGGAGGCAGCACCACAACCCAGCTCAAAGCCCTGAAACACCAGCCACTCACATTTGGAAACGTTTTGCACCTTCTAAATATAAAAGGAGATTCTCCTTTTTTGTGTGTTTAAGTTGTCCTCATTAGGAGGAGCTGATTAAAGAACTTATCTGGAGAGCCCAGTCCTGTAAACACAAGGCCGTTTGCTGGAGCAGAGGCCTCCTCCTCCTCCTCCTCTCAGGGGTTATTTTCCTTTCCTGGGATTGCTCATCCACCAAGGTAAACAGGTCAGGCAGGAGAGCTCCAGTTCTCCGAGGCCAGATGGAATTTTTCACAGATCCACACTGAACCAAGGTCCTTTCCACCATGTCAGTGTTGGATATTGGCTCACTGCAGAGCAGTTTGTGCCATTTTCCCTTCCCGCTACTCCTCCCTTCCCTCTTTCTTTGTTTTTCCCCCTTCAGAAATATTCCTAAATCCCTAACTCCAGCAGAGAATCCTAACTCTCAGTTCTTCCACGGAAGGAGCAGCCCAAATATATAAATATATAAATATATAAATATATAAATATATAAATATATATATAAATATAATCTGGGAGAAGAGCCTCCCTCTCCCCCCAGACAGGGAACTCTGGAGTTTCCAGACACTGTTCTGGGCTGATGTTGCCACATCTGCGAGAACACAACGCTTCACCAACACCACAGCCTGAGTTTTTTGCTATTTTCACTGAAATTTAGGCTCTGCAGCTCCCACATGTGCCATCCAGATCATAAATACCTCAGGCAGAGGCAGCTCTGAGGGCAAATATCCAACACTTCTGCTCCAGAGCTTTCCACGTTGTTCTAAAATCTCAGCAATGAACCTCCAGTGTTTTATTTCCCTTTCATCCCAACACTTCCCTCTTGACTTCTGAATTAGTTTCAGATACAAACCTAATCTAAATGTTGGTATTCTCAGGCCTCACAGAGTTTATTTTATGGTGCTGTCTCTCCCCCTGCACATAAATATACACATCCATATGTTTTTATACAAACACACACATGTATGGATTTAATTATGGTAAACAAAGGACAGCTGGATCCTCTGCAAACCAATCCAATGTGCCTGAGAAACACTTGGAACCTGAAAAAGCAAAGGCCACTTACCTCTGAGAAGAACATGACTGATGTCATTTGTGTGAAACCACAAATATTTATTTTTAATGAAAAAATACTTAAAGTGTGCCACAGTGTCCATATATTCATTTGAATAGTAGTACAAAGATATGTATTTCTGAGAAAAAGTCTTAACACTGTAGAAAATAAATGTGGTTCTTAAATTATGTCAAAAGAAATCAGTAAAAAAGTAATGTTTTATACACTGGAATAAAATGAAACGATTAGAGAGAATAATAAATTATAATTACAGTATTTCAAATATTTGCCTCATGCTCTTTTTTTTTTTTATAATTTTTTCTTTTTTTTTTTCTCTTCAGCATTAGTTTCTTAATTTATCACATAGGATAGACCCTCAGAAGCCAGCAGTGAGAATGGGCTTCCAAAGTGGGGATAATTGGATGTGGAGCTGAATAAAGTCCTGGAAAAATGACACCACCGCTTGTTAATCACGGGTACATAAAACATCAGCACATGGCAGGTTTAGGTTTGTACTGAACATGTATTTTTTTTTTTTTTTTGTTAATGCAAATTAATTCAGGTTTGGTTTGTTGTTGTTGGTTTTTTTTGTTGTTTTTTTTTTTTTTTAATCCACTATTTTTTTTTTTAATAGTTTAATGAACTAAACAGCAATTATGGTCATTAACAAGGATGTCACCCAAGCACAAATGCTCACGGGATGCTACAATGCTGTCTTGGCTCTTTGTACAGTCCACATTGACAGGAATTTGGAATTCTTTCAGGTCTAATTCAGCACTGCAAAACGTTGAAAACTATAAAGTGCTTTGAAATACAAATAACCTCTCCTCTTTAGAAACAGGAAAACCCCCCCAAACATGCACTTAAACCTGAAACCTCCATGCCACGGGTCCTGCAGCTCTGCAGTCAAATCCGTTTTGTGCCACTGGTTTTGAAAGTTTCCTCTCCTGTCCCCAGTGAAAAATTCACACAGTGTCTAAATTGGATTTGTCAGTCTCTTCTTGGTCTTGCTTGTACATGAAGGTGAGGAGGAAGAGGGCAATATCCAGAGATGACCAGTAAGCAGTGTGGGATGTGACTGCAGACCAGTATCTGCTCTCCACGAGACCTTCCCTGAGCTCAAAGTCGATCCTGTGCTCCAGTTCCACTGGAAAATGAACAAAAAAAATAAGGAGCAAGAGGGATGTTAGAGCTGCAAAAACATCAGAGTGTTTGGGGTTCTGATTCTGTAGTACAAACAACACACTCAGCCTCTCCTCATGTTTACATTTCACAGGGCACTCAACTAAATCAAGATTTAATAATACAGAAATAACATTTCAATGCACCTCATGCATTTAGCACAAACCTAAGAGTGGTGCTGAAAAAAACCTGCTTTTTTCAGTTAAAAAAAAAATCAAAAAAATAAAAATGGAACCAAACCTATTCTTAGAGGTCTTTTCCAATCTGAATGATTCTGTGATTCTCAACTTGGGAAAAGATGGTTGTTTTTTTTATTTTCAAGCAGCTGTTTTCCTTATAGTAACTCTATAAATATATTTATTTATACTTGTTATGATAACTACAGAGAAATATCCAGCAAATGCTGAGGCCCCACTAGGAAACTTTCTGAAATAAATGGATTTCTTGCATTTTTTAGTGTCTATACAAGGAGACTACACCCATCACTACAAGCCCTTCCTGCAAAGTCGTCCCTCCACAGCTCTGCCCTTTTAATATCCTGATTATTCCAAGTATATTTCAGCAGTTACCCTTTTATTTCAATGGCTGCTTTGATTAATGCCACATTCTAAGCAATTACCACTGCATTTTAACTGGGCCAATGTTAACCTATCGCTAAGGCGCTTCAGCAGTCAGCAAATCTCCACCAGGAGCAATAAAATAAAAAGGAGAAAAAAAACCCCTAAAAGCTTGCTGAGCTACAAAAAGCCAAAGCCCCAGACTGAGTCAAAAATGCAGCCATTTATCAAAGCCAGTTTGAAGGAATTTTAATTCTTGGCTCGAGGAGCACGGAAAGGGAGCATCGCACAAGCGCCGGCAGACACGGCACAGATCTCCCTGCTTCCCCAGGAGCATCGCCCCACTTTGCAGCAAGGCCAGGGAGCCAGAGCCTTGGAACACCAGCAGACAACCAGAGTCATTTCCAAGAAGGAGAGTTTATCCAAAAAAACCCCAGTGGCTGTGCAGGGAGGCTGCTGGGAGAGGCCGTTACGGGAGCTTGGGCGGGAGCCAAACCCCACCACAGCCCTCTGCGAGCACAGCCTTTGGTGGGGATTGCATCATTCAGCTCCCAGCCCTGCTGGCCTCTGCTCCACCTTCTCCTTCTATGGAGCAGGGATGGGTTTCCAGCATGGAGGGATGTGGGATCCATGCAGGAAACCCTCAGTGTGCCAATCTCCCCTGAAAGGACCCCCTCGGCTGCTTCGTGATGTTCCCTGTCCCGCTTCTCTACTTCCCTCACGTCTGACCCAAAATTTCCGCCCTCAAACACTGACTCAGACAGGTTATCTGTTGAAATTCGTATGAACAGACAGCAATCCATCATGTGAATGCTGTCACAGGACACTTGTGACTCCTTAGATTGCAGAAAAACCCCGTGTCCTGCAGCAGTGCCAAGGGGGAGCTCAGAAATAAATCCAAGGATGAATTTCCTGAGAGGAAGTACCTATGCTTTTCAAAAATCCCAGCTGCTAAAATTGCACTTTCTGTTCTGAGCAGTTCAGATCAGGACAAGGGCAGCTTCTGTTCCCAGTCATACACATCCTAAAATCCAGATTGCTTCAGGATGGGAAATGTATGGGGGAATTGGGAGTTTAGGTGGAAAAAAGGGTTTAAACTGTCAGAGGGCAAGGTTAGACTGGATACTGGGAAGAAATTCCTGGCTGTGAGGGTGGGGATGCCCTGGCACAGGGTGCCCAGAGCAGCTGGGGCTGCCCCTGGATCCCTGGGAGTGTCCAAGGCCAGGCTGGACAGGGCTTGGAGCAAGCTGGGACAGTGGAAGGTGTCCAGGGGGTGAGATGGGCTTTAAAGCTTAAATCCAACCCAGGAACAGATTCACAGAATTCCAGAATGGTTTGGGTTGGAAGAGACTTTAAAAACCATCTCATTCCACCCTCTGCCACGACCAGGAACACCTCCCACCATCCCAGGCTGCTCCAAGCCCTGTCCAAGCTGGCCTTGATATCCAACATTTATTCCTTTGTGGCAAACCCACAACAGCAAATCCTGTCAGGTGCAGTTCTGGCACTTCCAGCCCCACACCCCACTCTTGTTTCCCTGGATCCACAGGATCACCACTCACCTGTGGGTTCGAGGAATCCCGAGCTGCTGTGAGGCAAAGGTGGGCTCCCAGCACTCGTGGTCTTCTTCTCATCCCCCTCAGGTCCCTCTTTTCCCGTCTCCATGCTCTGGGGGGTGGCACTGGACCGGCCAAACCTGGAGAAGAGCATCCCACCGAGGCCCTTCCCGATGCTTGCAGCTCCTGCATCCAGCACAGAGGGAAAAAAAACCAGCCCAAGATGCATCAGTCAAACTGCAAATAAAATAAAGTCAAACTGCAAATTAAAGTCACTGCAAATTAAAGTCACTGCAAATTAAAGTCACTGCAGCACCCGTTAATTAGAGCTGAGTGAAGGAAAACCCTCCTGGTGCTTTCTGAGGGTGGGAGTGGGCTCTGTTTTTCCCCAAACTTGTGTACAGGCAAAAGCTGTGATTTGGGAGCTGTATTTAGTGGGAAAAAAAAAAAATCTGCAGAGAGAAATCTGGTACTTTGAAGGATATGTTGTGATTCCTCTTTCATAAATTCTAAGACAAAAATGCTTTCTAACAATGTTGGTGCCTTCAGCACATTTCTCTTATTAAGGGTCCATTGCCCTAACAGAACTTTAAAAATGTTACAGCATCCTTTAAAAGGACTATTTTGCATGCTCAGGAAGAGGGATATAAAAGTTAAGAGTAGTTTTGTCATGTTTTATCCTGACTCTGCTGCCACCTCATGGACAAGACATTAAAGTTACTATAGAAACCCCCCAAAAAAGCCACTCTGCTCTGAAATATTTCTACTAGAGGAAAAACTGCTTTTATATTCTTATTTGACTGGGAAGACTCCTGGCACTAAGCTTCTCCCAAATCCCACACAGAGAGCTAAAGAAAAGCCTTGAGTCAACAAAAACTGCAAGTGTATGATCAAGGATAAGCTCCAGTGAAGGGAATTTAAGCTCACTTAAACCAGGGCTTATTTTGACTCAGAAAGCCAGAAAGGAGCAGACTTTATACTCAACCAGCCTGAATTTCCTATTGTAGAAGCATGAGTTAAAGGTAACTATAATGAGTTACATGGTGTGATTTTTCTACTATTTGTCCACACCAGAAAATGGAATCAGAGGACAAGTTTTAATTTAATTTTTATTCTTTCCATGAAGTGGAGTGGAATCTGTTGAATCACTGGGATGTAACTTCAATAAGGCAGACAAAAATAAGGCAGCAAATGCATGAACTACATCATCTCCCCCAAGCTTTGACTCCAGTGCACATCAAGTGGTTTTTATTTCAGAGCAAGTGTCAGCTGGGATTAAAGCCAGACACCTACAGAACTCACTGAAACCATCCTCTGCCAGTGAGGATTTTGGGGGTTGAAGTGGATGATCTCCAGGGGTCACTTCCAACCTCAGCCACTCTCTGATTCTGTGCAAGGGACAGGAATAGAATCATGGAATGGTTTGGCTTGGAAGGGACCTTAAAGCTCATCCAGTTTCAATTCCCTGCCATGGCAGGGACACCTTCCACTACCTCAGATTCTTCCAAGCACTGTCCAGCCTGGCTTTGGACACTTCCAGGGATCCAGGAACAGCCACAGCTTCTCTGGAAAACCTCAGGGCCTCACCAACCTCACAGGGAACAACTCCCAGTTCCCAATATCCCATCCCATCCCTGCCCTCTGGCACTGGGAGCTATTCCCTGTGTCCTGTCCCTCCACCCCTTGTGTCCCCAGTCCCTCTCCAGCTCTCCTGGAGTCCCTTCAGGCCCTGCAAGGAGCTCCAAGATCTCCCTGAATCCTTCTCTTCTCCAGCTGAACACCCCCAGTTCCCATCTCCAGATCTGAGTTTCCTTAGGGCTGTACCCCAACCCCAGGGAGCAGCAAAACTCCCTGAGCATCTCCCAGCCCAGGGACAGAGGGGACATTACCCAAAATGCTGAATGTCCCAGCTCAGGGACAGAGGGGACATTACCCAAAATGCTGAATGTCCCAGCTCAGGGACAGAGGGGACATTACCCAAAATGCTGAATGTCCCAGCCCACAGAGGGGACATTACCCAAAATGCTGAATGTCCCAGCCCACAGAGGGGACATTACCCAAAATGCAGAATAACCCAGCTCAGGGACAGAGGGGACATTACCCAAAATGCTGAATGTCCCAACCCCAGGGACAGAGGGGACATTACCCAAAATGCTGAATGTCCCAGCCAAGGGACAGAGGGGACATTACCCAAAATGCTGAATGTCCCAGCCCAGGGACAGAGGGGACATTACCCAAAATGCTGAATGTCCCAGCTCAGGGAAAGAGGGGACATTACCCAAAATGCAGAATAACCCAGCTCAGGGACAGAGGGGACATTACCCAAAATGCTGAATGTCCCAGCCCAGGGAAAGAGGGGACATTACCCAAAATGCAGAATAACCCAGCTCAGGGACAGAGGGGACATTACCCAAAATGCTGAATGTCCCAGCCCAGGGAAAGAGGGGACATTACCCAAAAAGCTGAATGTCCCAGCCAAGGGACAGAGGGGACATCACCCAAAATGCTGAATAACCCAGCTCAGGGACAGAGGGGACATTACCCAAAATGCTGAATGTCCCAGCCCACAGAGGGGACATTACCCAAAATGCTGAATGTCCCAGCCCACAGAGGGGACATTACCCAAAATGCTGGCTTTGCCAATGTTGGTGATGGACTCCCCGTAGTGGCGCCGCACCATCACTGGGGACGTGGTGGGGCTGGGCGCCGCCGACGCGCTCTCGGTGTCCGGGGCTGAGGTAGGTTCTTTGCTGGGGTTGAGGAAACTTGGCTTCATGTGCTCGTAAGGGAGGGGGTTGGCTGTGTTGTACCAGTGGATCTGCACAGGTGAGATGTTGCTGTAGTGTTTCAGGATTAAGGGTTCTAACCTGTAGGCCTGGAAGGGGAATTTGGAGCAAAGATCAGTCCTGGGAGTCCAGACTGGGGGGGGGGGAAAAAAAATCACATTCCCTTCCCATCCAGAGCTGTCTCCAACCTCAAATCCAGAGCACCTGTCCTAAGCAAAGCCTAGAAGGTGACACTGGTGCTGTTCTGGTCTGATTCACTTTTGGTTTCACCAGGGAGATTTATCAGCCACACAGGTTCTTGTGAGCTCACTTTTACACACCTGTATTACAACATTTGTACTACATGTTGTTACCAACACACAGGTTACTAACAGATGGTTTTACTGAGAGAACAAATTTAAAGTTAAGCTGATTCTAACACAATAAAGAGGAATTGGCCATTTAATGTAATGGCTAATAAATATAAACATTCTTTTTGGTGGCTCTTTGTTGATCCCTGTGCAAAACATGAGTTATGTTTATTTTAAAAAATATTTTTCTACTGATTTTTTATTTCTCTTTGTCCATTTAGATGTAGAAAAGCATCCTGCATTTCTTTATTTTAAAACTACAATGAAGTTACTATTTGCAGAGTGGAACCAATGGTCCTTGAGAATCCAGGAAAATTCTGGAGTAGCTGGAGCTGAACGTGACCATGTTTGGATTGAAGTCTGAATATACTTAAATTCAGCTACTTTAAATAGGAAAATATCCCCAAATTGCTGCTGTACATGAAATTCCCAACCAGACTTACATCAAAGAAGTTACCAAGGGGATGCAGATCAAAGTCCAGTAACTGATTTGGTGACAGCCAACACAGGCTGCTGTGGAATAAGGAAAAGGCAAAGCTACACCAATAATCCTCTCCCAAATACTATCAAAAAACTTTTAGGATCCTTTGGGGGAAAAAAAACCTCAGTCTTTGCTTTTCTGTATTATCTTGGAAACTGTTTGTGAAGCCTTTTTAACAGCAAAAATGTTTTTGGACAGATGATGTTTGAATGGAAGCCAGGAAGTTAAACACAAAATTCTTGTCTGAGAAAAGATTATTAAAAAAACAAAAAAAAAAATCAGATTAATCCCAAGTCTTATGTTTATTACTATGAAAAGAGAAGCAAAAAATATGTTATTTATGGCAATTATTTGTAGGAAATGTAATTCTACAGTTCCAAACCCCAAGCCATTGTATAATAACCATTAACAAATAATCCTCTGCTGGAACACACTCATGTTGACTCACACACTTTGAAGATCCCACATCATCCCAGAGCTTAAAAACAGGCAAGGTAAAAGCTTGAGACTGCAATTAGAGACTCACCACTGGATCTGTTGGATGAAAAATGTTTAATAAGCGGTTACAAATGGTTCTGGGCAGGATGTGATCCTGGCTGCCGCTGGTTCCGGGACGGATCCCACGCAAGGCCAGGAACACTGCCAGTGGGGATCCCATACAGAAGAAATTCTCAACCTGGGGAGAGATTTCATCCACGTTAATAAGGATGGAAATGTTTCCTAGCACTGCTGGGTTTGATTTCTCTCTCCACCTCATTGGTTTTAACAGAGGGACTCCAAGTCTTGGTTGAAGAGCACCACAACGTCCATAAATGGGAGTTAAACTGCCCTTGGCTGCATTTTGGGGTGCTAAAACCAAAAATCAGGTTGGGTATATGAATTTAGAGAGGTCCACCAGCACTGGAAAGGATGGAGAAAGAAGAGTTTGGGAGACACTAAAGAAATGAGTCTGATTTCTCCTGGAGCTTCCCAAACCTGCCAGACCTCTTCATTCTCATCCTAACCAAGTTCTCCATGATTTTCTTGCCACACACAGCTGGGGTTAAGTGACCAGAATGCTGCTTGCCACCAGTGCCACCATGTCCCAGGAGCAGGCACAGCCCCCTGAGACACTCTGATGTCACCCAAAGCTGCTGGGACCTCGCTGCCTTCAACACCAACTGAGTAAATCTGAGCTGCCACATCTGAGAAGTCACTGAACCTGCATTTTGGGGTCATTACAACCAACCCAAGGTCACAATTCAACGCTGACCCCCCACTTCCAATCCAATCCAAACCATCAAATAGAAAACTCGGTGGTAAAAGACATTTCCCTAAGTCAAAATTGCCTTTCAACCTTTATTTTCTTACTTGAAAAATTAATTTTACCATTGTCAGATGCTCAGCCAGCAAGAGGAATTGCTGAATTCTTGCTAAAGGCACGTGGAGGATCACTGGATCCTTCTCCCTATGAGGGAATGAGGGCACAGGAATAATGGTCCTTTTCATCTCTTTGATTCCAGTGCTGCACAAAACATTCCTCCTTTAATGTCTTGGCACTGGTACCACACCTCTTCCTTCCAAGAGAAGTCCCAACTCGATGGAGAAAGAATAAACTAGACCTTCAACATGGTTATTTCATGTCACATGCAGCACAGCACTGCTCTGTCATTAAAATTACCACTTGGTGCAAAGCTCCTTTCCTTTCTTCAACCCAAGTTTTACACAGATCTTGTGTTTTGGCAGCTTGGACAAAAAGCTTTTTCATCTTCAAACACAACAAAAGGAATTTGAAATTTAAATTGAATAAGTAACCTCTAACCCTGTCCATCTGATATTCCTGTGTCAAGCATCTGAAAGGCACAATTATCATTGTTCTGCTTTAGGGAGGAATCAGACAGTGCCTGCCAGCTTGCCCTTAGCAGAGGACACTCAAAAGAGACTGGGAAAACCCTCAGAAGGTAATTGGTTTCAGTGGTTACACAGAGTGTGGCTTTTGTCCCATCATTTCTGTTGATAAACAGTGCTGGAGTCCCCATCCCTGCAGGGATTTTTATGTGGATGTGGCACTTGGGGATGTGGTTTAGTGGTGGACAGGTCTTTTCCAACCCCAATTCTAGGATTCTAAACACCAAATCCTTTAAGCTGCAGCCCTTAGACTGTCAGTGCTGCTGCAAGGTGGCTGAAGATCAGGCTGCTGTATTGTAAAACCTACTGGGAATAGAAGATCAGAATCTTCCTAGGCAATATTTATTAATTTTGGTGTTTTTCCTGGAATCAGGAGTGGGGCATTTTCCTGTAAATATTCAACAACACAGGAGATGTGTTTATGAAATGACCTTGGAGAGCAGCACTCCTCTCCTGGTTATGATTCATAAACAGAAGACTTAATGAATTTATTTGTATTTTAAGCAGAAGCTGAGCCAAGTACTCATCCATTCAACTTAGCACTGCAGTATTTTCATAATTAAGTGAAAAAAAAAAAGCTGAATGAGTGAACAGAAGTGAGGCAGCAGAGCCCTTTTGTGCTGGGCACAGAGGAACGTGAGACAGGCTGGACCCTCCTCCAGAAGAGTTTCTGCAGCTTTGGCTGAGTGAGAAGTGCTGAGGAACCCTGGACAGGACATTGCAAAGCCAGATTTAAATGCATTTCTGTGTCAGTCCTAAGGAGCAATTGAGGGTCCTGCTCTCCTCTTCTCCTACAATAAAAGATTTCCCATTTTCATACACCAGAGGCGTGAAGGGGTTGCTGTCACACCATTCCCCAAGTTCCCATGTTCCTCAGCCCCTCACCCTTTAACTCCAGCTCCTCTTACAAGGCTGGTGGGGACAAGGCTGTGATTCTAAATCCTGAATTTACAACATTAATTAGGTGTTGGCTCTGCTTTTAACCCCACAGCTCCTGTTGGTCCAGCAGTAATTCCATTATCCTGTCTGAGCAGAAGCAAAGAGACAAAGATCCCCCTCAAGTTCCCACCCTGGTGGCTTGTCCAATTTATTAGAGTACAACACACCCCATATCTTCACATTTTGTGGGGCTTTTCCTCCCCATGGAGTCAATAATTCAATTTCCTCTAATATTAAGCACGAACCAAGCAAGCTGCTGTACTTCTTCTTGCATTTGTCTCGCCAAAAAGCAACTTTAGTGCTTGCTCAACATCCAGCTCAACTCTCCTTCATGTGGCAACTCCAGCCCATCCTGGAAACCCTAATTTTTTTTCAGTCCAAGAAAGAGCTGACATGAAGAACCAAGGGATGGGTGGTTGGTTTCTTAATGAGGCTGTTCTCCTTCAACAAACCAGTCACCCCCAGTGAGCTGGACTGGTCTGAGCAATCCTGTTTCAGTTCATTTCCATGGAAAGCTTCTCCCTCTGGAGCTCTGTCTCAAGCCATGGGAGTCACCAGAGCGAAGCTTCAGAGAAACAAAACATCTCCCTGGCAGTAGGGGCAAGGAAAAGGATGAACTGCAGTGGAAATGTCACCTGAAGATAACAGATATATTCCATCTATTTAGGTAGATAAAGTCCTCTTTATCTAAAGTTTTTTCCCCCTTTTCTCCTCTCCATCTAAAAAGCAACTGTCCAGAAACTGTCCTTCAGTTTAAATGCAACTGAGTGAAGCTTTCCCAGAGCTGGGGAAGGACCAGCCTGACTCCAGCTTCCTTGATGGGAGAGATAATAGCCTGACACATGCTTTCAAGCAGTGATGAAAAGGAGAAGGCTGTGACAATGTGAATTATGGCTGGTTTCCTCTTTTTTTACAGCTCAACATTGACCTTGGCTTCCAGGAGCCCTTCTGAACTCATAAGGAAAGAAAAATGGCAAGTTAAGAAACAATAATCCATTTTATTCTCATCTATCATGTCACATTTTTATGGTTTAATATTTCAGGATGGAGTTGAGCGAGTAGAAAGTGTTGCACATCCCACCCAGGAGCTGGAAAATGCCTTTTCCCAAAGATAAGGAATTCCAGCAATTTGTACAGCTGATTAGCAAGCAATCTGCTGCCTGAGATTGAAAGTGTGCTAACTGTCAGAGCAGAATGATTTGGAAGGAAAATCCACTCCTGGAGGAAATTCAATCAGATTTGCTCAGAGATGTGAAATGTTAGAAGGAGTCCCCAAGGAAGATGGATTATTCAATGGAGTAGAAGTGAAACTCTTTAAAATATGTGATTGATGTCATCTGCCAAATAGTTTTTACCTTCCCACAGAATTGTGTGTGTCTATAATAAAACAACTAGGTTTATGTATTAAATGTATTTATATTCTATATATTTACACATATATTTACATATAATTTTATATAAACATCTATAATAAAATCCCAGAATGGCTTGGGTTGGAAGGGACCTTAAAGCTCAGCTCATTCCAACCCCCTGCCATGGGCAGGGACACCTCCCTCTAGACCAGGTTGCTCAAAATTTATTACAAATACAGAATTTCAATAAATAACAATATTCTGTGAATACAACATTTTTGCATGTATGCTCACACACTTCATCCAAAATCCAAATTATTCTGCCAAAACTATGTCTAGGGACATGGGAAAAAATAAAAATAAACAGAATGACTCACACTGCAGGTGTATTTTTACAGCAAGCAGAAAAGTTCAGTAGAAACCTCTTTAACATACATACCTTAAATTTTAAGACAGGTGGTTTTGATATGGTGGATGCCTTTAACTCATGTAACCTCTCTTCTATCTCTCTCAACCTAGAAAATAGAGATCTTTCTGAGATCCAATAAAAAATGCAGCTTTAACCTCTCTGATCCAAACAGGCATTCCTGTGGGGTCCAACAGTTTTGTCTGCTGGGAAGAGAGAGTGATGGTGTCAGTATTTCCTGCAGCAGCTCAGCTGATTAAGAATCAATGTCTGTCAAATCCTGTTTCTCTGGCCACAGAAGAGATCAATCAAGACATGACAATTCCCCTGTTCACCACCCCAAGCATCTGCCCACCCTCCTTCATCAGGAGTAGCTGACTCACCTCCCGTTTCCTTGGTGATTTTTCAGCCAAATCACCTGCTTTATTTTGGTTTTAAACCTCCCAAAACAACAACAAAGCCACAGGAAAAGGTCTGGGCATTATGGAGTTCTGTATGGAGGTGCAATTTCTGGAGGATGGTGTCTCACCCTTTCAACTACCATGAAAAAAAGGTCATTCAGCTGCTTTTCTACTTGGCCTGAATTAAAAAAGCAGCTACAAGGTAAAGCACACATATGGATGGGTCAGACTGTTCCCAGTCCCAGTAAATTCCAGAGGTTACAGGATGTCAGCAGTCTATTTTCCATCATTTCACATGGAATTGCTCACTGAAGGGAGAGCCACCTTTTCTGTGCAGCAGTGCCAGTGTCAAATGATACTTGTGATTTCTGTGGAAGCACTTCAGAGGATGCCTAAGGAGCTGGAGCAGGGGTGTGAAAATGGCCATTTCTCCCTGATTATACGTTTGTGACATGCCTGAAGGGTCATCTTATCACTGCAACAATTCATTAGGTTTCTAAACTTCCCTTTTCTCAGAAATGCTGCACTTAGTCCAGCCCTGCAGCTGACAGAGACATCCTGCACCCACCCCTAGTGAGACACATCCTGATTCCACCACAGCAGGGCTGCTGCTGCATTAATGCTTCCCAAATATCACCAAAACTCAGACTGGTTTCAGGAAGGAACCAGAAACCTGTGATTCGTGATTTGTCACATCCCACTTGAACGACTGAAGTCGCTAATTTTAGATTCTCTAATGGGTGTCTCACAGCACCAAAATATCCCCAACCCTCCAAGGCCAGGTTGGATGAGACTTGGGAGCAACCTGGGATGGTGGAAGGTGTCCCTGTCCACGGCAGGGGGCTGGAACTGGATGATCCTGAAGGTCCCTTCCAACCCAAACTGTTCCATGAGTCTGTGTGGATCCAGAGCTCCCATTCTTTGTTTAGCATTTACCACCCAGCCCCAGCAGAAGAACACCAGCCACCAAAGATAAGAGCCCTGGTGGGTTGTGGAAACACCCAGAGGGTGTTTTCCAGGGATGTGGTTCTGTCCTTTGATCCCTGGCAGCGGGAGCGTTACCGTTGTTTGGTTATGTAAAGTTCCTCCAGCAAACGCTGCTCCTCGTAGCTCATCCAACGCTCTTCCAGCTCCTCCTCCTCCTCCTTCTGCAGCAGCTGCTCATAGAGCCTGACTGGGTTCCAGCCTGTCATGATGTCGTAGGTGATGACACAGCCCAGAGAGTGGGACACGATGGACACCTTCCCTCCCTTCTCCTCAAACTCCGGGTTCCGGGAGCAGAAGAGGGAGTAGAGGCGGTTCAGCTCCTGCTGCAGCCCCTTCACCAGCTGTGCCAAAGGAGGAGGAGAGAGGGTTTAGTATCAACATCTGTTGCTCCAGTTGGTGTTCAGGGATGTTCCCAACCCACTCTGACCCGCTCCTGATAAATCAGGCTGGGAAGATGAGCTCCATCCCATGTCCTGGCTGGTGGTCCCTGACTCCAGAGGTTCATCCCTCCTCTCCAGAGCCACCACACAGGACACGTGGTGACCCTAAAACAGCTGCACTGCACAGCCCAAGGCATCAAACTGAAACAAACACTTCAATAAATGGCAGCTGTGCTTGAAGGACTCACCTGGGAGCTGAGCAACACCTGGCACAACAATGATTGTTGGCACAATGGTATTTCCC
Organism: Poecile atricapillus; assembly: GCF_030490865.1. Taxonomy (NCBI): domain Eukaryota; kingdom Metazoa; phylum Chordata; class Aves; order Passeriformes; family Paridae; genus Poecile; species Poecile atricapillus. The sequence continues at coordinate 178,779,710 of NC_081249.1, read as the reverse complement.
TTCTTGCTGCATTCTCTTCCATTTTCTGCAGCACTGCATTGAGCATTCCTCTTGTATCAAGAGGTTCAGCTCCTTTTTTAATTTAAGGAGGATGGAAGGAGCCTGAGCCACACAAATCAACTCATCTCTGCCATAACCTTGGCATCACCTCACCAACAGCTCATACCCCTTCTCCCTCTGTCACTGTGAGCAACAGGGGGCTGGGAAGAGAGAAATCCACTGAAATGGATGTGCTGCAGTGAGAGCCTGGATGGCTTCTGGGAAAATATCCTCAGATTGCTTTTTGGGTCTCAGGAAAGCAGGCTTGAACTCATCATGCCCTTCATTCTCCTCCCCACTGCCCAGCTGAAAGGAGAGGCAGCTTCCTGTCCTCCTTCCCTTCCTGAACCTGCTGGAAATTATTCCCAAGGAATCAGAATGATGGGATGCTGCTAAAAAAAAAAAATAAAAAGCCTCATCTCAGGTAAGAGGATGGTATGGGAGGAAAAAAAGGCAAAAGAGAGAAAAACAGAGCTAGAATTTGGACATTTGATATAAACAATGCTTAAAAAAACCAGTTTTCTGCTTACAGGTTTCCAGGAGGGATTTTTTGGGGAAAAGCAGGAGTGCAACATGGTTTTTAAAGATCACAGACTAATCCTATAGTACTACAGCAATAAATATATAAATGCTGGTCCTGTGTTCATGGAGTCTCTGAGAAGCTTATCTGCTGCAAACCCTACACTGTAGGATAACAAGGTATATCTTCCCAGAAAGTATTTTAGAGAGAAACACTGGAAACCATGAGATTTGGGAACTGGCCAACACAAAAAAACCCACAACAAACAACCAAAAAAACCAAAAAAACAGCAACAAAAAAAGCAGCTTTGCCTGTGAAACTCAGCATGGAAGCTGAGCAATGTTTCCAGGCTGTGGCAGGGAGGAGGACAAACAAGAAGAGTGCAAATCATTCCCTTGTTAGCAAGGGGAAATTAAAGCTATGGAACATATAATTTCAACATGATTTTTCAAGAGCCTGAGTCATTACTGAATATAAATATGAATGGCACCAGAAGTGCCAGTGTTTGATACACATTTTACTGAGTGAGAATCCACACAACAAACCCTCTGCCTGAAGCACTGTGAAATGATTAACACAGCCTTGCAGCAGCTCGGAGAAAGGAGTAGCAGAACACCCATTTTCAATTATTTTTGACTGTGATGCTGCCTCTTCTTCCATTTGGGTCTACACAGACTGTGGGCACAAAGTTTCACACATGAACAAACAGGCAGAGGTTTCAGCAAGAGCTGGAGCTGAAAATGTCAATCAGGATGAGCTGTGGCTGGCTGGTATTTTCTCCATTTAAAAGGTTTTGATTAAAAACCAGAACAAAATAGCAAGAATCAGTTGAAATCAAAGTGTTTGGGGATTCCTGCCAGGATTCTTTAAATAATCTTCTGGCATCATGGCATTTCCATTATAAAGATCTGATTTTGCTATCTGAGGGCATAAAACAGAATATTCTTGGAAAATCCTGGTTGGACACTGAACCCAGCCTTGTTTTTAATTAAAAAAAATTAATTCCTCCTTTAAAAACTTGATGTGACTGGGAAGTGAAGCACAAACATGGCCATAACTAAGAAATGATTCATGGATCTCCAAACAAATGCACATTTGCAATTTTGCAGACCAGAGTCCAAGCACTGAACTCAACCAAATCATCTGATGGAGATCATTCCTAAACCCCAAATCCCTAAGGTAATTGTGGAGAGGAAGATCTGCTGTGGGAAAGGCTCCAGATTTCCAGGCACTGTGAATGGTTTGGTTTGCAGCTCTGCCAAACCTGCAGTGAGCACTTATGCATGTTGGTGTCCTGCCAGGAGTCCTGTGCCAGTCCTAAGATTAGAAACTGAACCTTTGTGGTGCAGAGTAAGAGAAAAAAAAAAAAAAAAAAGAAAAGCAGAAAAAACAGAAAGAAAATAAAATGAAAACTAACATTCATTTAAAGTCCCAGCTTAAAACCTGTTTGGTTAAGCAGTATATGAAGTTAAGGTAATATTTATTAGGGGATGGAACTAGATGATGTCTGAGGTCCTGTTCAATCCAAGCCATTCTATCATTTAATCCTGATTTGCTTTCTTAGTCTTAAAAAACATAAAATATTCCAACTTGTGAAAGAAAAGTTTGGTTTCAACAGAGTTTTAGTCCAGTAAATGCCACGTGAACTGCTTTCAAATCTTTTGTAGTTACAGCTTGATATATCCTAAAAATCCATGTAAAAATATCTCCTGAAGACACCAAGTGGCTTTATATTGCCTAAAATCAGTGAATTTTTTCATTGGATTTAAACATGAAAAATATGACTGCCTATCCATTTTTTTCTCCTAAATGGCATCACTATAATAAAATTTTTAAGAGCTGGTTTTTTTTTTATGCACAGTCCTTCTACTCCCTTGAAAGGGATTTAATTAAAGGCTCACTATTAGATTAAAAAGAACCCAAAAACCAAACAATAAAATAACAATTCCCTCCTCAGCCTCCCAAAGCCAGTGGGGAGTGGCTGCTCCACGTCTGCACCTCATGGTTGGGTTACAGGTGCCTCATCCTGAGCTTGCTGACACCTCCATCCATGGAATTCCTGCTGAAATCAGCCCCTTCCCCACTGGTTTTCCTGGTGCTCCTGCCTGCTCTTTTATTTTTTTAATTCCTTTTTGTTTATTTTTTCTTTTTCTTGATTCTGCTGCACTTCTTCTATACTTTTCTTCACTCCTGGGTTTTTCAGTCTCCTCTGGGCTGAGCTCCTTTGGGATCCTCCCTCTGTTTATCTCAGATCTCTGGGTCAGGACAGAAACTCCAGAGCTTGTCAGGATCTTGTTTCTCGTGTTTATCAGGATTTTAGCACAGAACTTGGCAGGTCTCTCCAGACTTTCTGCACAAATTTAATTCACTGCAACCTGGCTCATTTCTTTCTGATGGTACAAAGTGTCCTTGTGGCTCACTTTGACCTTTGAAGACACAAAATGGCCCTGAACCACACAGTTCTTTTATCTTTATACTCATCCTTACCCAATTAACAATAGACACGTGGATTATTTTTCTTAATGACCCAATGACCCATCACCCCTGTGCTGCACTGTGACATTTTCTGTCCAATCACCTCCTACTACCCAAAACACTCCAGAAAAAGAAAATGAAGAAGAAAGAAGGAAATGAGACAACATTCTAAGTCTTCCATCTTGTCTTCTGCTCTCTAAACTAAACTAGAGTTTAGTTTAAACTCTAAACTTTAACTTTTCCACCCAGTGACTTAAGAAACTCTCTAATTTACACACTCACACTTTCAGCTTTTCTATCTAACTTTTAACAGTTGTTTTCATGTATCACCATGAAAACACACCCATAAATTTCATGTTGTATGAAATTCAGTGTTCTCCTGGATTTCAGAGCCAAGGGCACACACTCTGTGTCTCAGACTCCAACACCTGCTGGTCCATGGGATTTGTTACAAGCTTGGGAAGCACCTGCTGGTTCTGCCTGAAAACAGGAGAGCAGGAATCACCCAAAAAAATCCCAGGAATGGTGGGAAGAGCAGAATGTAGCATGACCAGACTCCTCTCTCTCTTTCCAACTCCCCTCTTCCACTCTCCCTCCTGGTTCTCAGCTGATTTCAGGGACAGTGGGAGCTGTTTCTCCATCCCAGGTTTATATAGGGATTTTTATAGGGCTTTCCCTACAAAAAACCTGGAGATTCCTCGAGTTTCTGCCCAACCCATTTTACCACCTCCTAAGGCTTCTCCCACAGACTAAACAAGCTCAAATACCTCCCAAAAGAATGAAAGAGGCAGCAGTGGACTGAGTTGATGTTTTTCCCTGTCAGCTGCTCTGCTCCATCACCCCCAGCTCATCCAGAGGGATCAGGGGGAATGCAGCACCTCTACCTCTCTGTTTCTGAGCAGATCAAACACTCTAACAAAGGGAACAATTCCTATTTCTTCTGGAAAGAACTGAATCAAATCCCAGCTGGCCCTCCTACCTCAGTGCTCATTTAGCATCAGCCTGAGGACACTGAAATATTTCAAAGAAAGGGCCTGGAGTGACAGGAAAAGGGGGGAATGGCTTCTCACTGATAGAGGGGAATATAGATGGGATATTGGGAAGGAATTTCTGGCTGGGAGGGAGGTGAAGCACTGGCACAGGGTGCCCAGAGCAGCTGTGGCTGCCCCTGGATCCCTGGAAATGTCCAAGGCCAGGTTGGACAGAGCTTGGAGCAATCTGGGATAGTGGAAGGTGTCCCTGGGCATGGCAAGGGTTTGGAATGAGATGATCTCTTCCTTTAAGATCCCTTCCAACACAAACCATTCTGAGATTATCTCTCTTTATCAGCTGAAGTTTTGCCAAGAAATCCTCCTTGCAGGAAACCCAAGCCCACAGGATCAGGTTGCTCCGAAGGCAGCAGCTCATATTCAGACTAACTGAGGTTAAAAGCTCTCTGCCCTTCAGAAACCAAATTAAAGGCAGAGTAAGGAATGGTCCCTCTGCACATTCATGGCATGAGGGCAATTCCAGGGGGAAGCCAAAAATCAGAGTGCTGATCAAGGAGCAGGAGGCTGAACTGGATGAGGCCAAAAATTCCCTTTGCTTTCCCAGTTATGTGCCTGCCTGGCACATGGCTTCCAAGAAATCAAAAAATAACAGCTTATCCCATCCATTCAGGAATCCTGGGGGCACAGGCCTGGGTTTTGTAAGGATAAATGGGGAGTCTGAGTCAGGTGACACATCCCTGTCACCTCAGGCTGAAGAACACTGATAAAAAGGGCAGCAGAATCGTGTCTTTTATCACCTCCTGGGTGCTGGGTGAGCCTGAACTGCTGGATCATGATGGGAACAAGAAATTGTGGAAGGAGAGAGACATCCAGAGGTGCTGCCCTTTTGTGCAGAGCATTAACAGCAACTTCTGCAGGGCTGGAAAAATCCAAACCTCTAAATTCCAGCACCAGCATCCCAAGCAGCTGTTCACCCTCCTCTGAGGAAAAGCAGCCTTGAAGATATCAGCATAAATAACCATGGATAACATGTTCCTGGCAAAGCAGAAGGAAATTGGGATGTGTGTGTGTGGATGGTGTGGATCCCTGGATCCCTGGATCCACACCAAGGAATCCAGAGCTCCAGCCCCTGGTCCATTTTCTGGGCAGATTGCTGGGGTTGAAGGGGCTTTTCAGTGCACACCAAAATTATCAGTGTAGAAAAATGACATTTTCCTCTCAATATCCAAGAAATGAGTTTTTTTCCAGAAAACAAGGAGCAGAAAACCCCTGCTGGCACCTGAGCAGAAACACAGAGTTTGAGTGCTGCTCCTTTCTCTGTGCTGTCTCCATGGGATCCTCACCCACTGGACAATCTTCCCACAGTTTAAAGCCCATGAAAAAACAAAACAAGAGACAGGTGGTGATGGAAAGGGAGTGCAGGACACTTGACCTGTGCACCCTCTCCAGCCTGAGGAGCAGGGCAGTCTCTGCAGGCTTTGTGGGGAAGGAAGGTGAAGGAGATGTGAAGAACAGCGAGTTCTGCTCTCTCCAAATGTCAAGAGAACTTCAGGAGAAAGTGCAAACTGGTTTGAAATTCAGCCAGCAGAAAACAGGGAGCGTGAGCCAGCTGGAGGGGGAGGAGGGTCCTTGAAAGCCAAGGGAGGAGCTGCAGCTCAAGGGAGGATTGGGAAGGATTGGGAAAGCGAGGATGAGGAGTTGTAGCTCCACGTGGCCCAGGAGAAGGTGCCAGCAGAGCTGGTGAGGCTGCTGACCCCCAAGGAGACAACAGTTGTCACATTCCCTGATGGAATCACTGATGGGTGCCAGAGGAGTGTCACAACAACAGATGAGAGGCCAGAACGAGCCGTGCCTGTGGGAACAGACGGGAAGGGCTCTGTGTCTTAGGGATGAGACAGAAAAAGGATCTGTGGAATGCCTGAGTCTCTCTCCCAGGACCCCTCCTGCTGATGAAAAGCTGAGTCTAACCCATTTCTAACAAGTCACTGTGCTCAAGATGAAGTTTAGGCTCAGGCACAACCACTAACCAATCACTTTATAAAGCTGAGAATACATTCAAGGGCAATCAAATTAATTAAAGCAGCCATGGAAGTGCTGCCAAGCAGCTCCTTCACTATTAGGTTCAACAGGATATGCAAAACCAGTCCTGAAATAGTCTCAGCTTAAAATATCCTGCTTCCCATCTTGTTTTCAAACACACCTGAACCAGCTGCCTTTTATTGCTGAAAGGAGTGCACAAGAGAATGGTGTTTCCATTGCAAAACAACCCAAGAGGGATGACAGCTCTGGCAAAAGCTAATAATTGTCCCAAATTTCACGAGGTTAGTCATTAATTCTCCTTTTAAATATCTGTATAAGGGCAAACCATGGAGCCACTCCAAGGTCAGGGCTCTGAGCAACCTGTTCTAGTAGAAGGTGTCTCTGCCCATGGCAGGGATTGGAATGAGATTATTCTTCATGTCCCTTCCAACATAAATTATTTCATGATTCTGAAGTGGACAGTGAAGCTTCTCCATTTTTCTAGTGCAATATTTGCACAAAATCCTTAGAAATCTTGGGATGACGGATGTAAATTGTATTTATTATTTATTTTTATTTGTAAAAATATATTATTTTTTATTTATATTTTTATTTATTTATTATTTATTATTATTTATTTATTATCCTGCACTAAAGGCATTTTCTACCAAGACATATATCAATAATTTACAGAATTACAATTAGCCTGCAAGTAAGTACAGGAAAGATCAGAAAATAGAAAAAAATTGGTTCTTAACAGTATAACGAAGGTGACAACTCTGAATTTACTATGCAACAATTAGTCTTTCTTATCTGCAACCATTTATTATTAAAGAAATATGAAGCCACAGTGACACAGATGTGAAACAAAGTCACCCACTGAGGACACTAAAACCCAAGATTACATTACCACAGATGGACCAGTAAGGTCAGGGGCAGAATGAGAAATGACTGCTCATTTAGAAATAGGCCTGTGTGCATCACAATATTAATTTATTGCTTTTTCTTATCTCTGGGTAATGTTTACAGAGGGATTTGGTCCAGAGGAGGACACAGCACAATTCTCTCCCACAGAAACACCCCGGCTGAATCTGAATCTGAGAGCAGACTGGGATGTTCACGGGGCTGTGCTGAATTAGTAATGCCTGCCTGATATCACATCACACACCAGAAGCTCCTTTTGGATATTCTCCTGCCACACTGGAGAAGAAACAATGCCTGAAATCAGAGAGGGGCTCACCCACCACGCTCTGGGAGGGCTCCAATGAGCACCCCTGGGACAGCTCTGTGCTCTCCTGTGACACTGACAGGACAAGGTCCTGGAAGGAGAGAGGAGCTGCCACGTGCAAACCCCTTAATGAGCTGCTTGAAGAGTGCTCAGGAGCTTGAAAGAAGAAGTTGTGATACTTCTGTGTGGGGAAAAAACCTTGAAAAGGGGAAGAAAATTCCTACCCAAGCATTGTGGCCTGGGTGCTCGCAGCCCAAAATGCCAACCCGGGCACTGCGGGGAGCAGGGAGAGGAGGAGGAGGATCCTGCCCCTGCCTTGGCCACAGGAGAGCACACCTGGAATGCTCTGCCAGCTCTGGGGCTCCCAAAGGCAGAAGAAGCTGCTGGAGACAGTCCAGAGGAGGCCACAGAGCTCCTCCAAGAGCTGGAGCCAGGCTGGGAGAGCTGGGAATGTTCACCTGGAGAGGAGAAAGCTCCAGGGAGAGCTCAGAGCCCTTGAAGGGCCTAAAGGGGCTCCAGGAGAGCTGGAGAGGGACTGGGGACAAGGGATGGAGGGACAGGACACAGGGAATGGCTTCAAAATGGAAAAGGGAAGATTTAGATGGGATATTGGGAAGGAATTCCTGGCTGGGAGGGAGGTGAAGCACTGGCACAGGGTGCCCAGAGCAGCTGTGGCTGTCCCAGGATCCCTGGCAGTGTCCAAGGCCAGGTTGGACAGGGCTTGGAGCATCCTGGGACAGTGGAAGGTGTCCCTGCCATGCCAGGGGTGGAATGGGATGGTTTTTCAGATCCCTTCCAACCCAAACCAGGCTGGGATTCTGTGGCTGCTGAGAGACATCAGCTGAGCAGCAGCAGCTTCACTCTTCTCTAGGCTGAGCTCACCACATTCCTCAATTTATTTCCCAGGGACAAAGGGAAGTTTATTAAGCTCCTTTTGAGATCCTTTGAGGATTTCTGGGTGGAAAGCACTGGAAGAGCCTGGAGTACACAAAGAATTGTGTTGGGATGACAAAGCAGTGAGCAGAGACATTAATTCTGAGCAATGTGTGAATCCTCAAAGACAAGGCTCATTTCTGAGCTGGAAGGAGCAAAGTGCCACAAGAAAAACACACTGAAGATGGGAAAACCATCCAGAGGAATGCTCCACTTGACACTGTTGTGCTAAACTCTGCAAAGCTAGGTCACAGAAAAGAAAATGGGATAAGGAAGACCAACTTGTGTGTATTGTTGCAGTCCTTTCAAGGGAATTAATTTGATGAAAAGAAACAACTCAGTATTTTGTAATCAGATCTAAGCAGGCTCCTCCTATGTCAGTTCTCACACCCAGGGATGGTGATAAACCTGTAAAACTGCAGTTCTACTGAGCAATGAATTAAATTTTCATGCACTGCTGGCCAGCACACCTGAACTTTACTCACTAAACCATTTCCCATAAGATGTCCACAGGCATGCCAAGCCTCTAATGCAGTTTAAAAATATCTGCTTTCAAGCTGCCAGAGAAATTTCCATTGATTGCCACAAAAGTTCATGTTGGCTTCAGGTACACAACAGACAGGGAAACCTGAGAGACAGAGCCCTGATCAATGAATTCTGCATTCCTAAGCAGGAAGAGAGGTACATATTCCAGTTTGAAAATTGTGTTGCCAGTCTAAAGGACTTAAGCACACCTGATTTGACTGAAAGGTAGCATCAAATATCCAGGTAAGACTTAAAAGTCTCACCTTGCCCCAGTCTAACCGTGCTCAGGGTACCAGGGCTGCAAAAGGATTAACACTACTGCATAAATAACACAGCCAACACAGAAAAAAGCTCCAATTCCTACAGAAATTAACCCTAAAACAGCCCCACAGGGCTTTTCCAATAAGTGTGATACACAAGGGATGCCACTGGCATGAGGCACTGCCCATGTTTCATGGGCTATTTCATTTATTCAGGTTATTATCATTTATTCAAGGCTTACCATTATTTAAAGGCCACTATAATTTATGATTGAATTCCTGGCTTTTCTCCTCTGATTAATGGGGTCACTCAGATGATGGGCCAAGGTGGGATGGGAGCATCCAGGATATGAACAGTCCCCTATTTTAAACTGAGTAACTTGGGATCCTTTTGGTTTGTGCACACAAATAAATTCAGACTGGCTTTGGTTGCTCGTGCTGCCATCCCATCTGTCTTCAGAAACAGCAAAAATGAAGTGACAAATATCCATGGGTTTTGTCAGGGGTACAAAGAACTTCAGCTCTCTGGTCTCCCATGGCTCTAAATATCCAGGAATTAAGGAGAACAACATTAAACTCCTTCCCATTTCTCAGCTGTTGATACAGAACCATTTTACACATTTCTACTCTAAATAAATGATATGGATTGTACTTTCTGCTGTCTTTCTTCTCCTCTCAGTCTTAAAACTCTGATTACTGTGAGTGATCATGAGACACCTACACTGTTAACACTCTTTACACAGGTTTTCCTTAGAAGGGAGCTTTCCTGACATTCCCAAATCCAAATTTTTTTGGCTTCTATGCCCAGCTCTAAGTGAAATTTACCTAAAACCATGTTTTCCACACTCACCTCATCCCTGTAAAGAGGACTGGTGTAGTACATGATGTCCATGGCGCTGCTGTTGAGCATATCCCGTAAACCCCGCACTTTATCCGGAGTTATGGAGTCCACAGTGTCTGGGAAAAAAATAGAAAAGAGACTTAAATTACATCCAGGAGGATGATAAAATAGAATCATGGAATGGTTTGGGTTGGAAAGGACCTTAAAGCTCATCCAGTTCCATCCCCTGCCATGGCAGGGACACCTTCCCCTGTCTCAGGGTGCTCCAAGCCCTGTCCAGCCTGGCCTTGGACACTTCCAGGGATGGAAATGTTCAAAGCTGCACCAACAAAACCAAACAAAAACCCAAGCAAGGCACATGCAGAGAACTCAGATGAATTCACAGGGGAGAATTTTGCAGCCTGCAGCTGCTGGAACAGCAAAAGAGCCGAGTCCTGTACCTCCATCGAGGGTCAGCTTTGATCTCCACTCCACTGGAAGGAATTCCACGTGTGTTGCAAGATTGGAAAAATACTTTTCTTCCACTTTTCTTGCAGTATCTCGCATCCTACAAAGAAAGAAATTCATGTTTTTCTATAAAGACTACTCTTGGCACAACGCATTTCCTGAATTACTGCTTTTCCATCCTTACTAAAACATGTAATTCCCTCAATTTCAAGCTTTTGTTATGAAATACTTAAACTCTCATATAATAAAAAAATTCTGTGCATGCTTCATTGCATGCTCAAAAGAGTCTGAATGTATCACAGTATGGGCTTAACATAATCCACCTAAATTCAATTCAAAGGTATTTGTAAATTTCTGGTGCATTTGGGGCTGAATGTGAAAAGTAAGGATTAGAAAATTAGAAAAGAATTAGAAAATCAGAAAATAGAATATTAAGACTTTCACCTCTGCTTTTGAAATCTAGAATCCACTGAAATCAACCATTTGATCAGTACAGAAGGAAGTTCAGTGCTTTTAAACAGAGAGAAGACTCTTAAAAATATGGCTTGAAAGAGAATTTTATTTTAATTTTACATACTGAAGTGGAAGGCTTGAGAGCTCCAAGGGTGAGAACCAGGATCATTTATGAGTGTTTTAACTTGCAGGAGCAGATGGAGAGGCTTTTAAAAAACTTTACATTTTTACAGCATATCTGAACATGAGCATTGCTGCAACTCTCTCAAGGGATGAGAAAAACTCAAAGTACCTCAACCCCAAAGCATCTCTGACCCTCTCTGTTGTTTGGGGGAAAATGGGAATAATGGTAAGTTATGTTCTTTTAAAAACATGATTTTGTGTTGTGTGAAAAGCCCATCATTGAGAAGGGAAAACTAGCATGAGATCAGACAAAATATTAAATATTCAGGCATTCTATCAATGTCACTCAGCATCCAAAGTGAGGAAGTTTTTTATTTTCCTTTCTTTCCTTTACCTGAATATCCTGGCCCCAACAATATTCCTATTTTTGTAGATGACACAACAAACCAAATCCAGCTCCAGTGTTGGGTTTCCAGCACTTGGTTCCCAGTTCCAAACATGGAGTTTTTTTTTTTATTTCAGTGTTTCAATGTGCTTTTTCCCCCTATTTTTCAAATCAACCCCCTTGTAAGTTAATTCTACAACCAAAGGCACAATCACATTGATCTTCCACCTGCACAAATGTTTTTTAATGAGTTTAATCCCTGAGCTGAGGCACTTTCCTTGGATGTATTAATGCTCCTCTGTTCTCCAGGAGAAATGAGACAGTTCAGGATAAATCACTCCCAACACCTGGGACAGGAATTGCTTCAGCTGCTCCATGTGCTGGGAATTCCTGCACTATCCAAAAATCCTATATGGATAACTCTGCCAAAACCCTGTCTTGAAAAGGAGAAGGATGGGGTAGGAAGGGGTATGATAGTCAATGGTTTAAAAAAAAACCAAACAAAAATATTTATCTACAATTATCTCTTATTCTTATTTTTTTCCCCCCAGGAAAAGTTCATTATGCTACTGAAAAAGCAGATTAATCATGTACCACATTTTTGAGAGAGGCAGTGGAAACACTTTTCCATCACTGAGACTTATTTTCTGATGAAAGAAAAGGAAAAAAAAGGAGGAATGGGGAGAAAAAAGGGGGAAGGGAAATGAAACGGGGAAAGGGGGAAAGAAAAGCTGAGGAAAGAATAAAAGGGGTAAGGGGAAAAATGGGAGAAAAGGGGGAACAGGAAAAAGTGGAGAAAAGGGGAAAAAAGGGTGAGAAAAAGGGAAAGAAAAAACGGGGGAAGAAAAAAAGGGTGAAGGGAAAAAAGGAGAAAGTGAAAAAAATAAAGGGAAAGAAAAAAGGGAGGAAGAAAAAAGGGAAAGGGAAAAATGGGGGAAGAGAAAAAAAAGCAGGGAAAGGAAAAATGGGGGAAAAGGGAAAAAAAGGGGAAGAAAGAAAAAAAGGGAAAGAAAAGGGGGAAAGGGAGAAAGGGGAAGGGGAAAAAAAGCAGGGAAAGGAAAAATGGGGGAAAAGGGAAAAAGGGGAAGGGGAAGAAAAGGGGGAAAGGGAAAAATGGGATAGGTAAAAATGCAGGGGAAGGAATAAATGTGGGAAAGGGAGAAAAAAATGAGGAAAGGGAAGCA